>NC_049208.1:47370232-47692732 GCF_013347855.1 Anguilla anguilla
TAAGACAGTTGCAGTGCAGTATGTACCATTTCACAACAGCTACATGGATCTACATGTATCCATACGTTTGAACTCCTTGTGAAAGCTTGGACACTTCCGCCCTCCGAAACGTGAAAACAAAATGGCGTCTACAGAGGGAAAGCCAGAGGAAACAGTACAATTTTCTTTAATTTTAAAAAATATGTTTTATTTGCATGCGTTTGCTTGTTTGGCCATCCTGTTGGAGCTGAGCAGTATTTGCTGAGTTTCGTTTTGTATTAAAAATCGAAAAAGGGGCCCCTTTGCGTGCTTTATAGCAGGACCCCGACCTTTGTCAATTACGCCAAGTGCACGTCAGACGAGATCCCCCCCCCCCCCCCCGCTACCCCCCCCCAAAATGGAGAAAAGAGGACCGTCTGTCACGCCTAAGTGCCCTTATCTCATAATTGGGTTCAAGGCCAAGTGACCTGATCCAGGGCTGAGGTCGAGGTGTCAGGGGGAAAAGGCCATTTAATCACGGAGAGAGGAAAGAAATCAAGGCCCAGGCCTCAGCTGTCCAGGTAGGCCGGACTGGGGGGCGTTGGCTGGTGGGGGTCGACACGGTTGGTCGCCAGGCGATGCACACTGAAGCCAAGGTCAGGCCGGCTTTTAACTTCGGGGGCGGCGCATCGATGCGGTCGGAGACGTGGCTAACACTCGGGGGCGCAGACGGGGTCGTCCGCTGAGAGGCACTCTTTTGGTTTTGGTTGTTTTTTGTTTTTTTTTTCCGGAGAGGGAGAGAGATCGCAGGCCACTTCGAGGTCACTCTGAGGTCACAGGGGGCTTGTAATTGAAATGCGGAGGAACTGACACCTCGAGTGTTAAACCGGACCGACAGCTGATCAGCAGTACCCCCCCCCACCGGCCAAAACCCAACTCAGAGGACCCCTATCAGTTTGAGATGGGACAGCTCTAACCCAGGATCTCATCTTCCACAGGGTTTCCAAAAATCACCAACTGCCCTCCCCGCCTTCCCTCCCTCTTGTCCCATCGAGACAACAGTTGATTTTTGGCTTCATGTTACGATTCTGTGGGCCATTTCTGTTTTGCCAGACCAAAAATTAATCAGCGCCTGAGCCCTGGTATTCCATCTAAAAATGTCCTTAGCGTTGACTTACAGGTAAACACACGCCACTCATTTTTACACTTGCCAAACTGTTATTATTAAGGAAAACAAATCATTCTTGCCTTTTATTGTCAGTCACAGTTAAGGACGAATGTTGATTGAATGTCAGCATCAACAGTGTTCAGGAGTAGGACTGGATATTTTTTTTAGTGTTATTTTCAGTGTTTTCCAAAACTGGTTCCAAACTGGTTATTTTTTTCAGTTTTTTCAGTTATTTTTTCAATTCCCCCTGTAAAAAGGGACCAATTTAATTCTGATTTATTTATTGATAATGCATTGATTCATTTTTTTTATACCATCTAAGACTCCACTCCTCATCTACTTCATGTAAAGGATCCCTCCTGATTTTGTCATATAGATGGGATCTCAGACGCACCGCGAGTATGTGCTTTGTGCATGCGAGTCACCTTCTTTTTTTAACGTTGAAAATATTTTCTTACATGCACCATTGCGTTTCATTACAGGCATTTAGCGGACGCTCTCGTCCGGAGCGACGTACATAGCGTTTACACTGCATCCATTCATACAGCCGGATATATACTGATGCAATGCAGGTTAAGCACCTTGCTCAAGGGTACAACGGGGCAGTGTCCTACCGGGGTATCAAACCTGTGACCTTTAGGTTACAAGCCTAGCTCCTTACCCATTATACTACACTGCCGCCCCATTCCCAGTGGTTCCACCTCACATGTCCTATCCCCTCTGATTCCATCTGACAAATATGATCCTTTATCACAGCTCCACTTCCCCTCCCCTTGTAAATATGGCCCCTCTGTCCTTCAGCTGCTGCAAGAGGCCTCTCTTCTACCCTTGACCCCGACGTCATAAATCTTCTCAGTCACAAGCCCCGCCCACAATTCCTTATCAGGTTTCTTTGTGTGCAAGAAAAAAAAGTTAGAAAAACATTTGATTTTCAGGGACACCGAAGGATGTTGGCTGAAAAAATGACCCTGAAGTTACCGTTAAACGTTTAACACCTAATGGGAGACAAGACTCCCATTAAGGTTTTCAACACAAAGCGAAATGTGCTGAACACCAGCGAATGTGTGTTTTGAATGGGCAAACACTGGCCAACTCAGTATATGCTTGTAACTTTGACTCAACATTAAATGCAAATGTTCATTAAAAACACACACACACACACACACACACACACACAGTTTGACAGTGACCAAAATTAAGCTGCAAACTCGAGTATCTGGAAAAATAAGGGTCAAAGTTAAGGATAAGACGTTGATTGTTGGCTGGGCAGCATACATCTGTAGCACTTACAATTGAACCCTTTTAAGGTGCAAGATCACAATGTGATTAACTGAACATTCTAGTGCGGAGGTAACAATCTCTACTGGCGACTGAAAGCAATGGAGTTCTAGAACACTGACTTCAGAGGGTTAGGTAAACTCACTCTTCAGAGTTAAGTATTATCTTTGTATGTACAAGAAAAGGCCCTTCCACCGGGTTTGGTTTTCCCAGCATTCTCCATAGAGACGCTCTCTATTAACAGAACGCCAACACAACACCAATAAAGATGTTCAGTCACTTCCTCACCAAATCTATGTAGCAGCCATCATCGAATGACTGTTTTCTAAATTCTACACATTACCTACGGGCTTTTCTGTCTTTACTCGTTTGTAAAATCTCTCTCTTTCACTGTCTCCGTTGCCGCTCTCTCTCTTCTCTCCATCCACTCCATTCCCATCTTCTCCCTCCAATTTATTAGCTGCCATCTTTGACCTAAAAAGTGACCCCCGTCCCAAGAGCGTATCGATGAAGCTGAAGGATTTATGCCGCCGATAAATCACAGCTGGCGTTCACTGCAGAGACAAGGTCAAAGTCACAGAATGGATTAAATAAAAAATATAATTGTAAAGATGGGTGAGCCCAGATCACAGGTTGCAGCATTAGAATCGCGAGCATCCATTTTGTGTGATGATGTCACCACCACAGCTGTGCTTCAGTAAATGGTTGTCAGTTTACAAAAGTGTGGAATGTTATTAGTGGTTCTATAGAGGTTGCAGGTTCAAATTACAAGGGGGCATTGCAGTTGTGTCCTTCAAATGTACTTAACCTGAATTGCTTCAGAAAAAATATTTTAAATAAAAATGGCATGTACAAAAATAAAAGTGGTATTTGCTATACAAACAGTTGATGTTAAGTAATATCACTAAAAGACAAATGCAGTAAGAGTGGACTGGTGCACTGTGGAGCAAACAGGGTTATTTCATTTGGACAGGCCGAGGTTTGTCTGGACTGATTTTGTTTTATACTGCAGAACGTGTCGCTGCTTCTGTAGCACCAATCACACTTGGCCGGCAAAGAAATGAATGAATAATAAAATCACTGTTATTTGTGCTTATTCTGTTCAGCAGGCAGTTATACAGGGAAACGTATGTCACTCATATTTTGCTGTACAGTTCCTGTGTGTGGGTGCTTCCTGGATGCACAGACGACTCTCCCCCCCGCCCAGACAGGAATCAAACTTACAACCATTCCATTTCCCAAAGCCCATCCGTCCATCCCCCCCCCCCCCCCATTTCACTGTAATGGGCTCTAAGAATGTGAAATGTGCTGCATGAATACAATCTATTATTATTATTCAAACTCTTGAAAGTCACCGGAGTGAAAAGTTCCAACAAATACATGTGCACCTACCTGGCAGGGCTCTCTAGGCGGCAGTGTAGTATAATGGCTAAGGAGTTGGTCTTGTAACCCAAAGGTCGCAGGTTTGATTCCCCGGTAGGACACTGCCATTGTACCCTTGAGCAAGGTACTGAACCTGCATTGCTCCAGTATGTATCCAGCTGTATAACTGGATACAATGTAAGTCGCTCTGGATAAGAGCGTCTGCTATAAATGCCTGTAAACTCCCTAGCATACACAAGACTTGAGCTCTCCAGGATAAACATCCATACTCTTTTTAAAAAAATTTTTACTCAGATAAATACGCAGTTGTATAAATCTGTTGACTGGTGGCATGAACTTAACGGCTTTTCCTATCGGCTATGAACCCATGATTAATTCACCGACAACGGAATGCTCCTTTTAAAGAATCTACTGTTAATTACTTGTTTGTGAGGGGTGCCCTCACAAGAAAAATTCACATGTGATCAGGCTAACACACCACCAGCTTCTTATAGGAATACCTTCAGGGCCGAGTCCTACGGAGAGCCAATCACTCTTTTGTGTTTATTACACAGAACGGGCAATTTAACTGGGGGGGGGGGGGGGGGGGGGGTTATGAACAGATGAACACATGCAAACCTATTTTGTACACATCTGGATGGAGGAAAGTTCAACGGAGGTTAATTGGGTTTGTGTCTGCCCATTTGGCCAACTGGACAACACAGCTGTGACCTCTGAACTCCTTGCTTTCCGATTGGCTGCGTTGGGGGGCCCCACTTTCCCTTAACCCGAGATCCCTGAGTAGTAATTCTATTTGGGGGGAGGAAGGACAGGAAGGGTACCGTTTTTCTTCTTTTTTATGGTTTTACACCAATTTCAAAAAATATTCTTCCACTTCATGTTTAGTAGCCTGTGCAGCAGCGATTAATTTGTTTATCGTCATTCTGGGGATAAATTAAAATGTTCTTGAAATGTTTGACCATTTATTGCAGTCAAACAGTCCTTCAATTCCAACAATCAGCAAAAAGCCCCATGCATACATCTCATGCATACATTTATATCTAAACAGGAACATATGGCAATTAAAAAGCTGTCTGTATTTGAATGAATGAAAATAGTACTGCCGACGGTGACCCAAACTGGCCCAGTAAAAACTGTGAAAATAGGGAATGCAAGACTCAGTCCAGAGGGAGAGATGGGACCTTTTCAAACCCAGCCAAAGACAGAGCTGCGGGATTATCCACGCCTCCTGTCCTGTAGCTGACCCCAAATCTCAGTCCAGGTGCAACACAAAGATGACACTTCTTATTAGTATTACTTCTGCCCGGTCACTTAAAATAAACATCCACTTGTCACACTACAACTGCTTTGTAATTATGATAGGGCCAAGTAGTGGAACCTGGGGAACACCTCTGACTATTGGACAGTTTCCCTTCCCGACAGATCTTATCAAGCGCATCGACCCTTACGATGGTAACGGGAGGGCGTGGCCGAAAGGGTCACTGGTGGGGGTGGAGCTTCTGTCTGACTCAGCCGTGCCAGAGACATGCAGATCCTTTAAAAGCTCTTTCCAGATGACCGGTCTGATTAACTGCTGTCCTGCGATTACTGAAAGGAAAATATCACCTAAAAGAACTGCACTGATGGATGCGTGTGCCCGCACGCATTCCAAAGGGAAGGCCGAAGGGTCGACGCGATAACATTTGGAGACGAGATTCCTCTGTGCTTCGCTTTCCGCCCCCTTCTGCGCTCTCCCACTGAATCCCTCCAGGCGTTTCCAATATGGACCCATAGAAGCATACGCCAAAAAAAAAGAGAAGAAAAGCCCTAAATTGTGGTTTCAGCTATTCAGTGTTTTCATTTGCGACTCGCACGCCCGCGTCTCACTGCGCCCTTATTCTTTGGTCGTCCGACAGAGCAGATAAAAAAGCAGTGTTCCAAACCGCTTTTATTGCGGGCAAGTCGCCTTGAGGACCGTATCAGTTGTCAGCAGGGAATCGTTTGTTGCGAAATCGGCCCCGGGAGGTTATCCACAAGCACGATAATCACGCAACGTGTGGCGTAATGGGCTCTGGGCCTGACAACCATGGGCTTGTAATCGCACGTGGGACCCTGCTGTCCTTCCCTTGAGCTTCATACTTTTTCCTCAGTTGCCCCAGTTCGGAAAAATGTAAAGAAAAATAAAAAAGTTATTGTGTGGGATGAAAATATGCGAGAACTGAAAATTACCTTGGCAGTTGGGCATTCATGAATGTGTTTCTATATTGGGGGATTGGGCAAAGAAGACAATATCGGCATCTGAATTTCATGATGGCTTCTGTTTCTGAATATTTAACTTGCCCAGTCATTGCCCAATCCGTTGACATTTTTTGTTAAATGTCTTCATGAGGTCATGAAGGACGGCTGAGAACTGGTTTGGAGATTCCAGAACCAAACAGAAAAACTAATTTCTCTGGCCGGCTTCGGGTCCGGTTGAGCTCCGCTCTTTAAGAGCGTGTGTGGTCCCATTTAAACCAAAATACAGAAACCACGGCAAACAGGCCCAGTTTAAAAACCAGAAGGCCCAAAATTCTAAAGACTATTTATTTATTTATTTATTTATTTTATATATATTTTTTTTTGTCTCTTAAATTTTTTTTATTTAACTCTTCCATGCATGCTCTGTTCACTGGCCTGACTTAGAGCATTTGTGTAAGTACACAACAACAAACAAGGCAAATAAGGATACATTATATTACATTTATTTGGCAGACGATTTATCCAAAGTGATGGACAATAAATGCGTAACGAAAGTCACTGGAACAACTACAAAATACTGGTCCGATACAATACTCATTTTGTAACAGTAATTCATAGCCATGAATACTTTAAGTCCAGTTCACAAAGTAAGCATAGGCTAGGTCAGAGTGCAATGTTAAGTCAAACTAGGTGGCATGAAAACAAGGTCCAGTACAACATCAAGATAACAATACAAGTTGAATATAAGTGCTGGATGGAGGTACATGTAATATGAAAGTGGTACAGGAAGTACATGTGTGACATGAAAGTGCTACAGGAACAAAGTAGAAGGATATAAGTGATGAGTGGAATATGAACTTGATAGAATATATGAAATATGAACTTGTTACTCTGCCTCAGCGTGAAGTTCTTAATCAAAACTGTAGACTGGTCGTATCGCCGAAGCATCCTCTGTCACGTCCAGGAAAGCTGTACGCCAGTACGCGAGTCATGCCCACCAGCTGAGCCGCGTGTCACAGTTACTGCGCAGCTGCTGCATGCAGAGCGCAGGTGTCCGGACGGCCAGAGGGGGCGCAGTTTCCTAAACGAGGTGGGGAAATTCCTGCGGACGAAAACCCTCCCACCGTTCCTGGACAACATTCCATCTCAGCTGGGTCAGGTCCCCAGGAGCCCGTACTCCGCCTCTTAACAAAACTAAAGGAAGCGGCCTTGCCTTGCTGTCATCCCTCTCCACTCCTCTTTTCTCCATCTGTCCTCCATCTGTCTCTGCCATCACCTTCCTCACCTTCCTCCTCCCGTCCTCCATGTTTTTACTGCTGCTGTCTATTCACACATCTCCACACGTCTATTGTACCCGCCCACTTCACGCCCTCCATCTTGTTTTTCCATCCTCACGCTATTCCCCATTCACCTCTCTGTCTCTCTCTCTTTCTCTCTCTCTCTCTCTTTTTCTCTCTCTCTGTCTCTCCGCCCCCCCCCCCCCCCCCCGCGTCCCACTCAGGGCAAACTGTCAGGGCTGTAGGGGCCCAGTGATCTGTGAAATCGCACAAATTGCAGCTGGCGGAGGTCTCGTCCGGTGGAAAAGGGGGGAGGGGGAAGCGATAGAGAGAGAGAGAGTGAAAGAGAGAGAGAGAGGAGGGAGATTTCATGCTTCATCACTTTGCTTCTGAACCCCTCGATTGGCACCCTTTCACTTCAGTGAACGGGTCACTTCCCACAGCACCTCAGTCATAAGAGTGTCAGACCTGAAATAGCCCCTATGTAGTATACACACTGGTCCCTGCTCCATTACCATTTCAGTCTAAAACACTCACAGCCACAGCATGCATTTCAGTATTCTCATCTAAAACCACAGCATTAATTTCAGTATTCACATCCACAACCACAGCAAGTATTTCAGTATTCACATCTACAACCACAGCATGTATTTCAGTATTCACATCCACAACCACAGCAAGCATTTCAGTATTCACATCTACAACCACAGCATGCATTTCAGTATTCACATTCACAACCACAGCATGTATTTCAGTATTCACATCCACAACCACAGCAAGCATTTCAGTATTCATATCTACAACTAGAGCATGCATTTCAGTATTCACACCCAGAAACGCGATGTATTTCATGCATGTGAATTCAAGTTCCAGGATTTCCAGAAAATGTTATTTGCTTCCGCTTGTATAACAGCGCAACATCTAAAAGACTGACCTAAAGACAGCATGTTGTCAGTTTGCTTTTGTTTTGTATTAGTAAATATTGAGGCCCAGTTGCATGCATGCACCTTCAGATTTTCTCAGTTTCTCAGGGTCTTGGACCATCTCTGTGACCAGACAGGCATCCTATGAAGTGCAATGGCATGTTAGACCTGCCCCGTATAAGAACATTACAAAGGAACTAATGCCCCCTGATGGATGCTGACATTTTTAAACTCTAGATTCATCGTCGCTTTCATCTTGCATTTTTATAACCGTACATTGCCCCCTTGTGGTGGGATATCAGAGTGGCGGCTTAGTCCAGGACAGTTTTTAACTTGAGGTAAACGGTTAGGAAAGAGGGCCGTATCTTTTTGTGACTCCCGTGTTAATAAACTTAAATTTATGCTAACTGACATTTTAGCTGCAATTCTTGACAAGCCCACCAATGACAGCGCATGACTGTTCTCGTGTCTCCATGTGAAACATTTTTACTGCAGTCAAATCTACAAGTCAGGAAGTGTACACAGCTAAATGAACCAAGGCAACTGGCGAAAGCAAAGTCCTGTACTGGCCAGGTTTGGGAAGCCCTGCACTCACAGACTTTAGTAAGTATCAAAAAAGAGTAAAGATAATGACAAAGCGCAGACTCTGCCAGCACAGCTCGGCCACTGGCCGGTGGGGCCAACAGACCCGGCTTCCCAGAGAGGACAGGCTGTGCTCAAACAGCATTGAGCAAGACGCTGAGAGGGAGCGGACCTTAATTCTCAGCTGTCATAAATATTATGAAAGCCAGAAGCACAAGGTTCCCAGAAACGAGAGGAACCTTCCCAAACAGCCCCATATTTTCAGGCACTGACAAATTTCCAGCCCCCCCCCCCCCCCCCCCCCCCCCAACTATAACCCAAACCCTAACCCCCCCTCCCACCACCAGTAGTACAGTGACACTTGTGTGATACTGTGTCAATATGATTCATAATTGTACATTTTACTGCTTACTGCTTAAGTACTTTTTTTTTTTTTTAAATAGCTTTTACACATAAGCTATTACTTGGCCTACTTTAGGTTATATGTGTACATGAACAGACACAAAATCAAATCATGTTTTTTACCCATTTTTATTACATACATGTTTATTATATTTATTACATACATATTACTAAATAGCAAATACACTGTAATGTAACTTCAATGTGATATAGATAACATAGACATCACACAACATGTAGAGAGCCTTCAAAAAGCACTGAAATCCTTTACCATTTTTGGTGCACCTTCATATTTTAATACGTTGTAATAATTTCCCCTTCATCAACACAATACATTCAATACATTAATGAAGTAAAATATTTTTTTTTATTCATCAGCATTTTTTTTTATAGCCTTACTTACTTACTCTTATTTAGCCTCGGAGTCAATGCAGATGGGCATTCGGCAGCAATCGGCTCAGACCAAGTCTTCTTCGGGAAGTTTGCGCTTCGCACATTTAGATTTTTTAATTTATTCCCAAATATTGCTCCATGCTAATTTTTTTTTCCAATTCTGCATTGCGAGGAGACAGTGGCAGAAATTTTCGGGACATGCCACAAATTCTAAATGGGATTTTAAGCCTCGGCTTTGTCTGGGCCATTCCAGAATACTGGACCTTGCTTTCAAGCCATTCCTTTTGTAGTTTCTGCAGGGTGCTACGAGACACTGTCCTGTTGGAACATGAATCTTCACTCTGAACACAAGACCTCTTATCGAGAATGCTCTTGTGTTTGGCTCTATCTATCTATCTGCTCAATCCCATTGGCTGAAAAACAATCTGCAGCATGGTGGCGTTACCCGGGCGACGGGTTGTGTTTGGTTTATGCCAAATGTTTTCAGTCTGAAAAAAAGCGCAAATATAATCTCCTTGGAACCATAAAAGCTTCCTCCAGAAGGTCTCAGGGTTTGTTTCATAGCTTCTGTCAAAGTCCAGGCACAAAGTAATGTTGGTCTTTCTCAGAAGTACTTTCCATCAAGCCACTCATACAAAGAGACCAAGACTTTCAAAAGGCACTGTATGTATATATAGTATAAAATGGCCTTTACATTGCTCAAAGCTGCGTTCAACAAGGTGGATGTGCCAAGTTATATTCATTGCTCAGTAACAGTGTTCATTGAACTATTTTAAAATAACAACTTTACTTTTCCATTAACACATTTTAAATAGTGTTAAATTCGAATAAACTGAGGGTCATTTTTGTAGCAGCAATATTCTAACACTTTATAGAACCCCAATAAATAAAAAAACATATAGCAGGCTATAAAGCCAGAAGGCCGAGCTACAGCCTTGTTGAGGTTATCAATAACTAGCTAACATGGCATTGTTACACTGATCAACAGCTAGCTACAAAGTAAACAAGTAGCCAGCTAACTAATATACAGAATTGATGTAGCCAGTTTTAGTGTTGCAGCAATCCTAAAAAAAAACATGAGAATTGGCTATATAGCTATCTGAAGAACTAACTAATACTTAAATGACAATCGACTTACCTGTTTCTTTACTTTCCCTGGCTAGCCCCAGCCTTTTCCGTTCATGGCACACTACATTTTCGGACTGTTGGCAAACATTGGTGTCGATCAAAAGCTAACAGGAAAATTTTAAATAAGTTTGCACTTCTGTCTTTTTGAACGCAGCTCTGAAATAAAGGAGCAGAAACCACACTTACACTGAAAGATAACTTTACAACAGTTGTTAAATTGTAATAAAATGTCTACCGACGTGAAGACATTACTAAATAGCTCATCAAGAAACTAGTAGGCCTATCTTTCTCTAGACTAAAAAAAAGCAGTCACTTTTTTGCAAAAGGGCACTTCCCAAATAAATACTTCCAGCAAAAAAATGCAAAAATATAAATTTTCATATCTCATAATGTTGTTTCATTTAAGTCTATTTAATTTAATACAAGAGGATATATAGCGAAATATATTTTTATGTCAATAAAAACCATATAAAATTCTAGATAGTAACTGGGACCTGTAATTTTTGCCTTGCAACAGGAAAGTGACTCTTCAGTGGAGTTTGCAGGTGTACTCCAATAAAAGAGCATTAACAATGAACACAAAAACTGCATTGGAATATTTAAAATTGAAAACAGTTTTTTTTTTTTTGTGACACCAGCACACGCTAGTAGTTTCAAAGATCCTGGACATCTTGACAGATCATATAGAAAAACACTACTGTTTCGAAAAGTGTAATACTAGTGGTAATACAATCTAAAAAGTGCCAAAAACGATTATATAAATACAACAATAAAGTGCAAAAAAAGAAGAAAAAAAAAGAAACATTCTCAGTCTTACTACACAGTGCATTACAGCTGGATCAGCTCTGATTCGGGTAAAAAGGGGATGGGTAAGCTGATATTACCAATACAATTATAGGGAAAATTGAGCTTACATCAACAGCACATAAAGGCCAAAAAGAGGTAGGCTGAGAACCAGGCTACTGTAATACCACATAGTGGCACAGGCTAGGACAGTACCACAGGCTACGGTAGTGCCACAGGCTATGACAGTACCACAGGGTACAGTAGTGCAACAGGCTATGGTAGTACAACAGGCCATGGTAGTACCACAGGCTAGGACAGTACCAGGTGCTATGGTAGTACCACAGGCTAGAACAGTACCACAGGCTATGATAGTGCCACAGGCTAGGACAGTACCAGGTGCTATGGTAGTACCACAGGCTACAACAGTACCACAGGCTATGATAGTGCCACAGGCCATGGTAGTACCACAGGCTATGGTAGTACCGCAGGCTATGATAGTGCCACAGGCCATGGTAGTACCACAGGCTAGGACAGTGCCACAGGCCATGGTAGTACCACAGGCTAGGACAGTGCCAGAGGCTATGGTAGTACCACAGGCTAGAACAGTACCACAGGCTATGATAGTGCCACAGGCTAGGACAGTACCATAGGCTATGATAGTGCCACAGGCTATGGTAGTACCACAGTTCTAGCTGCACACCTCTCAGTGGCCAATGCTGCCCTATTGAGTAGGATCATTGGCTGAGAGACACAGTGATTTTTTTGTGAATGAAACATCACCCCCTACCCCCTCCATTCTCTTCTCCATTCAGTGAAAGAAGAGAAAAAAGCCTGAGAAGCGAAAGGTGTAGCCACCCTTTTGTAAGCCTCGATGTCGTCCTACATATTGTCCTCACCACGCTAGATTACACTATTCTGATTAACAGTCCTGAACTGACTTGGAGGGTCGCTCAGGAGTCCAAGTGTATTTAGTGGCAGGCAGTGAAATGGCCGCCAGCTTAAGAAATAAATGATTTAAAAAACGAGGGAATTCTGGGAAATTTGGGTTGGGCCTAAACCACCAGAGGAAGGCAGAGACGTCGCAGTTGTCATCTTTAATGGGTCTATAAAAGGAAACAGAAAAAATCAGAGGTTAACAAATGCAGGTGGTTTACTTACACCAGTAAGCACTGATGTAATCCCTCACATCAGAAGAAGCAAGATGTATAAGGGTGAGCTGCACCAGACATTTGGAAAACTCATGAAATCTCAGCGAATCTATCTGGATAGATAGACAGTGCGCCGAGTGAAAACACAGCTTTATTTCATTTCTGGCTGAACTGCCCCTTTAATGTGAGAACACACTTTGTTTTTGCTGTCGGTAATCTGCAGGAACTTTACTGTTTGTACTTTGCGCTGAGTTTGGCCCAGGTCTAGCACAGGTCAACCAGTAGAGACCAACCTAAAGACTGATGGAGGAAGAGGTGGCCTTCAGAGGCTTCCCGTTGCCATCCCCCCTCTCTCCATCCCTCCATCCTTCTCGACTGAAGGCCACAAGGTCCTGTTCAAACCAGGGAAGGGGGGGGGGGGGGAATAAAAAATGCATCTGTAGATCAGTGGTAACCAACCCTGTTCCTGGAGGTCTACCATCCTTTAGGTTTTCCACTACGACCCTGACAAAGCTCTCCACGTTCAACAGCTGGAGATCTTGTAGAGCTGCTATTCAGTAGAATCAGGCATGCCAAACTAGGGTTCAAATGAAATGCCTACAGGAACAGGGTTGGTTACCACTGCCCTAGCCTAACCCCTGACAAAAAATAAACAAAATAAAATAAAATAAAATAAATTAAAGAACTTTAAAGTGTCCCTGGGGTGGGGTGGAGTGAACTGACCCAAACCCTGCGGTCTATAATCAAAATATGGATATACCCATTCTTGGGGAGCGAGAGAAGTCAAACTGTCTCTGTCTGGTTTTTTTATTTTAAACAACTAAGACGTTGTTTTACTTTTGTTGCCCTCAGTGGCTGACAGTGGCTGTTATTTTTATATTTGGACCTTTGCCTTTTTTCAGGCTCCTTGGTAAAACTGAAAGGAAGTACCAGAATATGACCAGCTGTTAACTGTCAAAAGATGGCATTTTGCTCATGGCTATTTCTTGTTGCTATGAAATGGGCAGAGGGATAGAAATCTGTGAGTTCCAATGCACCAGAACTCACTACCAAGTGCCACAGGAAATATTTTTTGCTCATTCATTGTTGGGCTGATCTTTTATTGAGCAGGCTTGGTTTTTTGGCATTTCCATAAAATCTTTGATACATAGCCACCCAGAAAAAGGAGATGCTAAATTAAGAGACCATTGGTGTTTCTTTTTTCACTCATTAAAGAAAAAATCTGGTCCTGGATTACTGTGATGGGACTGATTGATCATTTTTGAATTGAGGGTCAGCATTTTTACTTTTTTTGTTTTTGGACAAATTCATACTCTTGGATACTGAGTGTTAGTCATCTATACGTCCATCCTTGTAAGGGACCTTAAACAAAAATCATGGCCTAATAAAAAAATTTTTTCAATTAAATTTTTTTAAAAAGCCAACAGTAACAGCGGCAATAGCTATGCAAGCATTGTTTCCATTGCCGTGGAAACCTCTCACTCAGACTGCTGCGTTCCGAGTGGTTTGATCTCTCACCGGGTCCTCCGTGTCTTTGAGGTGATTCCAGCCGAAAACGGTCGTCATGACGGCGAACCCCAGCTCCAAGACGGACAGGGCCAGCAGGATTATCAAGGCTGCCGTCGGGTTTTTGTCCTATGCGGCATTGCCATGGAGACAGTGCAGTCAGGGTAGGCTAGATGGGTGAAGGGCATCTGTAACCTTACTGAATGACCTTACCTACTTCCCTCATTTCAGAGCAATTATGCCATATCAGTCTATCTAGTATCACAGATGGTATGCTAATGGCAAAGGCCAATAGGAAAGGCCTACTTCTCTGGTTTCAGTTGTAGGGGAGCCCTATCCACTGCCTTTCTAACCCCTTCCAATACACAGTTAAAAAATTTTGTGCCGCGACACAATTTTTGTTGTTTTGGTTCTGTACTCCAGCACACTGAAATAAAACACTATAAGATTAAAGTGCAGACTGTGAGCTTTAGATTTCAAACATTTACATCAGTATCGGGTGATCCATGTAGGAAACAGCAAAACTTGTGTCCAACTAATTACAGATTACACTATATGCACGTATGTTTACGCTACATTAAAACACACATGCACTACATTGTTCATCAACATTACAGGTTGATGAACAATCATACACGATTTATACATTTTTAGATTAAACAAAAGATTTTTTAAAATCTTACATATGTGCAGTAGTAGTTGCTGTTGCAGGACACCAAGCGCCAGATTCTGAAACTCAGGCAGTAGATGATGATGCTAACGAGGGCCACCAGCACCCCCACAGCGTTCGTGATCACAGTGGCTCGGATCTGCAGCCAGGACACACAACACAAACCGGCGCAGTTTCAATTCATTACTCACTCATACCAAACAGCGAACCTCTGTCTACAGAACATGTCTGTCAGTCTATCTGTCTGTATATCTCACAGTTTTCCTCCATCTCTTTTTCCTCTGTTTGCATGTCTACCTGCCTTCATGAGTTTTTATATCCGTATCTATCTGTCTACCAATCTATGTCTGTCTATCTATGTATCTATCAACATCAATACATCTATCTATCTTTCGAACTATCTACCTATTTGTATCTACAGATCTATCTATCTCGGACTATCTGTCTGTGGACATAAAAATTGTCATACCTAGGCACAGTCACAAATATAGATGTATAGCCACAGACACCATTGTTTTATCTCACAGGGTTGTGAATATCTCACTGTGGCGAACACGCCTGCCACAGGCCACCGAAGTGGCTTTTCTTGGGGCCCTCCAGCACAGAGACACAGGGAGAAGATGTTCAAACAGTCCAGATTTATTTCACAAGGGTTTGGCAAGATGGTAACACCAAATGAGCAGATGTAAAAACCCTGTCATGACAGAGAGCTCCCTGGTGTGGGTGGGGATGGCAGATTTAACCTGTGCGCAGTGATTACCTCACTACGCACAGGTGCAGCCACTCCTGTTCCTGGGTCCAATTAGCCTGGCCAATTATCCAATTGGCCAGGTCTAATTAGCTTGACCCAGGGCAGGTGTGGCTGCTTAAACCAGCCATCCCCACACCACACTCACAATGATAGCTTCAACGTCAGAAAAGAAGAGGAGGTGGACATCTCTCTGGCCACTCTACCATAAAGTCCTGATTGGTGGAGGGCTGCAGAGATGGTTGTCCTTCTGGAATGTTCTCCTATCTCCACAGAGGACCTCTGGAGCTCTGTCAGAGTGGCCATCGGGTTCTTGGTCACCTCCCTGACCAAGGCCCTTCTCCCTCAATTGCTCAGTTTTCTCTGCTTTATTGCATTTTGCTTGATTAATATATTTATAAATCAGCCGGGTAATCTACTCTGACAGACCCAGTATAGTTTCCTGTCTAGGCGTCGGTTAATTAGAAAAAACAAGCAGTTGTACTGCATATACATGACATTTGTTTTAATCAAAATTTCTCATAGGAATCAGTATAAAATGCCAACTTGTAAAATCTTTGTCCATCATTTTGTTTTTCATATACAGTACAGGCCAAATGTATTAGGCCACATATAGGTTTTTTTAACTTTAGGTTAATATATGTACATTTATTGAATAACTAACTAAAGTACAAACTTTTTTTCAACTTATACCTACAATAACAGAAAAAGATGACTTTTACTTAAAAATAATCTCAAACACGACTTTCCTCAAAATAGCTTTTGGCTTTAATTACTATTAAATTCATTATTAGAAGTCTATCCAATGATTTAGCAAAGTGGGAGGTGGTGGGGTGGGAGGCAGCATGAGGGGTCATTAAATTGAGTGAAATCTTGTAGAACAGGCACTAAAGATACACTAAATATTGCAAAGAAGAGAAGGTTAGGGTTAGATGTGCAGGGCCAAGTAAACATTGAGGCGAAAAGGTTATTTCCAGTGAGAAAATGCAAATAAGCTCAAGATTTCCAGAGTGCAGTGTTCAGTACACACAGGGGCGGTTTTAGTGATTTGGAGGCCCCAGGCCAATGTGAGGCCCTTCTCCATTTTGCTTAACACAATCATAGCTAGTGAACAAAACTATTTGGAGGCAGCTCTTTTCAGTTAACAAAGCCACATAACTAAAGGACAGACTCAAATGAGAATTCTAACTGAAGAACTTCAAATGATCTTCAGTCAGTTAGAAGAAGACAATATGGCAAGAAAAGGATGCTTTTTGATAAAGCATTTGAACATCCACTATTCTCTAGGGGTAAAAGTCCCGGTCTGAGCGGGTGTCTGGTTTGTGGTGGGCTGCTGCTGTCTGTCGGTGTCACCTCTGACACTTTCCTCCCACATTGTAGCTGGTTCACTGCAACCAGCAGACACAGCCCTAGAAGTTGTAGTAGGTGCGGTGGATGCACAACAGGCTGAGGCAGCAGTAAGGCTCCTAACGTTAGCTAGCTCAGCTTCTTCAACTAACGTTACACCTGTTGTAACGTCAGCTAGAGTGAGAGCACCTATTATCAACCAACTTCATTCGACAGGCAGGAAAATGTAAACTGATTTGCAACTATATATGAAAAAAAGGCGAAATATCGGTAACAACCTGTACCTAGTTATGTAGGAAAAATGTCCTCGTTATCCTCCAGTGGTTCTTTTTTAAAAGTACTTTTGCAATTTTTTAATGTGCCGGCAAATAGGTCCAGCGCTAGCTTTTGGTTGCTAAGGGGACGTGTATCGACCACCCCACATAAATGAATAGAACTTACATTTGCTAGCATACTGTATCCTGTAAGTGTCCTGTCTTGCGTATTTGAGGTTAATATGAGAAAGGGTGGTCGCTATCAGCATGTCTAGAAATCCGTACATATTCACTGTTGTAACTCAAGTTGCAGGATGCAAAATAGCCGTTAGGAAAGCAGTTTGAAATTATGAAGCAACGTCTGCGCCATTGGATTTAATGGGTTGCGATGAGATACTTCCGAGCGTGTTGCTTGTCTTCAAGTTGATATAGTAAATAAGGCTGTATAAATGTTACTAAATGTATATGTATGAAGTTGGTTTTTTATATTTAGACAATTTATTATGTGTATTTTTACAGGACTTACATTTAAATAGGTATCAATGTCCAGTTTTAATAAATACGAAGTAAATACACTAGCGGTTAGGGTGGTCGATAATAGGTGCTCTCACTCTACTTGTTGCTCCTCCGTCGTGGAGTCTCTGGCTGTTTCATTAAAGAATTTCGTCCGTTTAGGCAAATTTTCCTTAAACTGGGCATCTTCCTTCTTCTTCTTTCTCTTCTCAAATCCACTTCGAAAACGCGTCATGGTAACATAGTGACTCTCTGCCTCTGACAGAAACTCAAATTTCTACGTCATTGATTAGGCGCAAATGCGGGGAGGTCTAGTGGAATAGTCCATTAAATTTGAAATGTGGGTGATAATAAATATTGGTAAATATAGATATTTAATAGGATAGGCCCACATTTACATGTAGATAGATTTATTTTTTATCTATTACACATTATCATTCGTTTGGAGTGACAAGAAAGGAAAAATGTTTATAAATTAAAAAAAAAAAAAAAAGGAAACACGAGGCCCCTTTGGCAGACGAGGCCCCAAGGAATTGCCTACCTATGACCTATGGTAAAAACCGCCTATGAGTACACTCAGAAGGGTCCAGCTGATGGGCAGTAATGTTAGCAGGAGAAGACCAGGAAGATCAAGAGGCAGAAGACAAATATCCTGTGTTGTTTAGCAAGCGAAACAGTCATAAAACTGAACCATAACTACAGGAAGAACTCAATGCAACTACAGAGAAACCAGTTCCCCTGACTATAGTGAAACAGCAACTACGATCTGCTGATCTAAAAGGATGTTTATGTAAAAACTCATCTTTTTCTGTTATTGTAGGTAGAAATTGTAAAAAAAAAAAAAAGTTTATATTTTGGTTTGTCATTCAATAAATGCACATCTTTTAACTGAATTCTTCTCGACCTAAGGTTCTCAAGCTCAGTGTTCGCAGTGATTGGCCAACCAAACTAGTGTGAAGCAGGAAGTAGCCCGTGCAATTATACCTTATCGGGCCATTGTTTATAACTGATGCCACACTATTGAAATTCGACAGAAAGACAAGTTGAAGCACAACTGATAAACAAAATAGTGTGTTAAAGTCAACAGTGCTTGAGATAAAGAAGTGCTAGAAAAAAAGATCAAATGATTTAGAAAAGAGGCCAAAGACTGCTGGACTGGAGGCTTTTTAAACAATAAGACTAAAATAATGTACTGGAAGTAATGCCGTCACATAGAAAAGGATTAAGGACTGAAAATCTTAAAATGTGTCTACTTTGACATCACTTTCCAAGTTATGTACATGTTCTTCTGCACATTGCACATGCAGTGCCTTCAGAAATTATTCAGACCCCTTCACTTTTTCCACATTTTGTTAAGTTACGGCCTTATTCTAAAATTGATTAAACTCATTTTTTTTTCTCATCAATCTACACACAATACACCAATACCCTATTTTTTAAAATTTATTAAAAATAAGAAACTGAAATATCACATTTACATAAGTGTTCAGACCCTTCGCTATGACACAAAATTGAGCTTAGGCGCATCCTGTTTCCATTGATCATACTTGAGATGTTTCTACAACTTGATTGGAGTCCACCCGCGGTAAATTAAATTCATTGGACATGATTTGGAAAGGCACAGACCTGTTTAGTTGACAGTGCGTGTCAGAGCAAAAACCAAGCCAAGAAGTCAAAGGAATTGTCCGTAGACCTGCGAGACAGGATTGTGTCATGGTCCTCCATCCTTCTTAAATGGAAAAAGTTTGGAACCACCAGGACTCTTCCTCGAGGTGGCCGCCCGGCCAAACTGAGCAATTGAGGGAGAAGGGCCTTGGTCAGGGAGGTGACCAAGAACCTGATGGCCACTCTGACAGAGCTTCCAGAAGGACAATCATCTCTGCAGCCCTCCACTAATCAGGACTTTATGGTAGAGTGGCCAGACGGAAGCCACTTCTCAGTAAAAGGCACATGACCTTTAGGTGCCTTTTACCAAAAAGCCACCTAAAGGACTCTCAGACCATGATAAATAAGATTCTCTGGTCTGATGAAACCAGGATTGAACTCTTTGGCCACAATGCCAAGCATCATGTCTGAAGGAAACCAGGCACCACTCATCACCTGGTCAATATCATCCCTACGATGAAGCATGGTGGTGGCAGCATCATGATGTGGGGATGTTTTTCAGCGGCAGGACCTGGCAGACTAGTCAGGATTGAGGGAAAAGATGAACAGAGCAAAGTACAGAGAGATCCTTGATGAAAACCTGTGCCAGAGTGCTCAGGACCTCAGACTGGGGCGAAGCTTCACCTTCCAACAGGACAATGACCCTAGGCACACAGCCAAGACAACACGCAGGAGTGGCTTTGGGAAAAGTCCGTGAATGTCCTTGAGTGGCCCAGCCAGAGCCCGAACTTGAACCCAATCGAACATCTTTGGAGAGACCTAAAAATAGCTGTGCAGCAACGCTCCCCATACAACCTGACAGAGCTTGAGAGGATCTGCAGAGAAGAATGGGAGAAATACCCCAAATACAGGTGTGCCAAGCTTGTAGCATCATACCCAAGAAGACTCAAGGCTGTAATTGCTGCCAAAGGTGCCTTAACAAAGTACCAAGTAAAGAGCCTGAATACTTACAGTATGTAAACTTGATATTTCCATTTTTTATTTTTAATAAATTTGCAAAAATTTCTAAACCTGTTTTTTTAGCTTTGTCATTATGGGGTATTGTGTGTAGATTGATAAGAATAAAAATGAATTTAATCCATTTTATAATAAGGCTGTAATGTAACAAAATGTGGAAAAAGTGAAGGGGTCTGAACACTTTTCGAAAGCACTGTACCACTAGAAATACCCAGAACTCTTGAGTGTCAATCAAGAATAAGTAGGCGGGGCAAGATATATACTGTAGGTACACAACATTTTCAGACTCACCACCACACGACGACGCTTCACTCTTGCCCTACATCTCCATCGCGAACAAGACACGACCCCGTTAGTGATGTACTGAAAAACATAAAATCGGTTTCTAGTTTCTGAACCACACGTTTGTTTCATTACAAACGCGGGGTGTTATCGAGTATATGTAATTATTAGTTACACTTTAATCTACATTTGACTCTTTGAGAAATCTTTGTAAATGCTCCAAAGCACCATTTTTAATAATCCACATAGTTCAGACAGTAAGCCCAAGGAATTTTGAACAGGAAATAACACAAATCTTATTTGTTCAAGAACACATCTTCTACAAACTCTCAGCGCACCACACAGGACTCACCACAAAACTAGAGGTCACTGACAACACAATGAGGGGGAGAGTCAGTTCGCTGGCTAGAATTGTAATCAGGAACGTTACGAGAATGCCCAGACCGAGCAAAATCTGGAAACACTGCAAGACAGAAGAAAAAAAGAAATCAACATCACACGAAGAAGCCCCAGAATGAGGAAGATAAACATGTCAATCTTTTTTTTTTACTTTGTGAACATATTTGAATTATTAAAATGACGCGCACACACACAAACCTGGTTCACCCTCTCATTAAAATAGTATGTGTTAAAAGCGCCAACACTAATGAACTGCAGTTCACTTTGTCATTCAGGTCAAACTGTATTGCGCTTATGACTAATTCTTCTCAGGAGACTTTCAGCGGCCAGTCACCGCATTGGGATCAGGCAGGGCCAAGAAGAGATACAGGAAAATTAAATAATGCAGGAGTCCATTTCCCTTTCCACAGGCAGTGAGACGGAATTAGAGGGATTGGCTGATGAAACTACAAGGCCAATAGATGAATGAATGAATGAATCATTGCATTTATATAGCACTTTTCAGAACGCTCAAAGTGCTTTTACAGTGGTGAGTGGGAACTCCGCTCACCCACGACCAATGTGTAGCACCCACCTGGGTGATGCATGGCAGCCATTTTGCGCCAGAATGCTCTTCACACATTAGCTAAGGTGAAACGAGGTGAAACTTTTTTTTTTGGTCAATTAAATTGGGGAATGATTAGGTGGCAATTTGGAGAGAGCCAGATTGGGAATTTAGCCAGGACACTGGGGAACCCCCTACTCTTTGCAACAAGCGTCATGGGGTCTTTAATGACCACAGTGAGTCAGGACCACGGTTTAACATCTCATCCGAAAAGACGGCATCTCCTAAAATACAGAGTCCCTGTCACACTGCACTGGGGCATTGGGGTTTATTTTGACCAGAGGGAAGATTAGAGTAGTGGGACAATGACGTTGCACCAGAACCACAGGAAGAACTCAATGCAACTGGAGAGAAACCAGTTTCCCTGACTACAGTGAAATGGCGACTACAATCTGCTGGTCTAAAAGGACTGCCCAGTGGCAAGTACATGTTGTTTGAAGTACAGCAGTCATACACTTTGATGGAGAGTGGGCTGATTTTTTTGCGATAGCGTTGATCAGTTTCAATTCCCATCCTTTTGAAGCTTTCAGCAAATACCATCATGTCACTTTAAAACATGGCTTTTTGTGATTAATACATAGAGTATATTTCGGGAGGCCAGTACTGTCCATTACCACCCCCAACATTCAAACAATATGGTCAGATTGAACGTGTGCAGTTTGAATAGTTGGAGGCTCTCATCTCCTCCCAGTGCTCTCGGCCTTCCGTTATGCTTTCGATACCAGACCACGCACTCAAGCAATTCCTTAAAAAGCCGCGCCGCCCTGAAGCCCCGCCATGGCCGCGCGCCTTTGGGAAGCAGTAACGTGCCGCAAGCTCTCACCCCGATCGCTTGGTTAGTCCCTTTGGCGAATATCCCAGGCACCTCCGACTCCTGCTCCTCCCTCCGTTGCCGGGTTACGGTGCGCGTGGGCGGTGGGTAATACAGCTGCGGGTACACCTGGCTGGTGATCATGGCGGAGATGGCGGCCGCAGCATTGCTGGACATTTTGAACCCCCGGGGGCCCCCCTGCCCCGAACCGCTGCGGGAACTTGAGACAAAGTGACAACACACCAGCTTACACACTGCAGGCTAAGGGGAGGGATATGACCGAGTTTTTAAACGGACAAAACGGGGTTTAAAAAGTGAGACAGTGACTGAATTCCGTCTGTCGAACAAGGGGACATTGTGACTGAAACTCCCACCTCTTCCATAAAATTCTGCACTTACGTCAGGAAGATTTTTCTTTTCTTTTTTTTATTTTGTTAACAGAGAGATGATGGCAATGCATGGAACAGCTTTCCATGTCAAAAAAGGAAGCAGAGTCGGGAAAGCGAACGGAAGTTACCGTGACAACGCTCTGACGACTCAACTCTCAGATTTAAAAAATAACGACGTTGCCCTTGGCTGACTGGCAACGCGTTTGCCAATGAAACAAATGGCATGTGGGGCCCAGGTTCAAGTTAAGAAAAATTTGCCACCCTTTCTGCCTCCCAAGGCAAGTTTGCGAACCGACGGGGACGATGCTGGACAGTGATTGTGGGCAGCCATTTGGTGCCGCCCCCCAGACGGATGGAGACCCATGTTGTCTATGCCTGACACAACACTGTAAAGTCCCCGGCTTCACGCAGTACACTTCTGGATATTTTTTCAGACGGTAAATGATATCCCTATACGGGGTTAACAATGGCCTGTTCTTGGCATTACAGTTTCATCTGGTTTACAGGCTACAGTTACAGTTGTGTGGTTTAACTGACCGTACCCCTTTCGATCTAGAACTGGATTCGAGCGCTACTCTCGAATCCTGGGGTGAGTGGTCACCTTCGCGGGAGGTGACCTACATCACCTAAAAAAAAAAAAAAATTTAAAAAGGGGGGGGGGGGTACTGGTGTATAAATTCGCCACACAAATCCAACAAAGGGGGGCTACTCTCGACGTGCTGGCGAGTTTAACGGCTGCAGGGGCAAAAAAATATTTGACAGGAATTACAATGCGATGACGATTCAGCTCCAGCATTTCTATCCGGAATGTAAGGAACGTGGATGTATTTCATTCTGCGTTGTTCGCTACTTGCTTTCTACCACTCTGACCAAAGGCCTCCCCCACCAAACAAGCTAATAGAATTTAGTTTCTTTCTCCCTGGGAAAAAAATGGCTGCGAGGATTCGGAGATGAGCGAGTCTCCCGATATATGGAATACATCTGTCAGACCCCCAAGGCATTCCCAATATCATTTTTGCACTTTCTATGATTTTGCTCCCGTTGACTAACGATATAACTGTGGTAGCAGTTGTGATAACGTGACTGGAATAATGCAAACCGCGAGACCTTCAAAAACTTGCACAAAAAAACAAATAAATTATTTTTACTTACTGGATGTTGTGCGAATCCGTATACTGTGGAGTGCGCGCGCCCTGCTGACTTAAAATGGCACGTCCGTTCAATACCAAAATATTTCGAGCTGCCTCTGTCCTTTTAAAGGCGTAGGCTTCTACAACATCTAGCTAAGCTGCGCGTAATTGTTGTTCAAAGATCCAACCCCTCTCCCCAGCCCCAACAATATTTAATATAATTAACATTGTGATTTTGGTACGGTGTTATATCAGTGATCCAATGTTGTCCTGTAAACAAAATTATGAGATCAACGCTTAGACAAGTTTAATGAAAGGTTCATAAAATGAGTTGTTCGCTTCTACCAAGCCAAACAGGGCTATTTGAGCGCACAGAAATAAACGAGTGAGCGCAATGGGAAGCTTCTTTCGTTTCTGCATAAATAGAGAGACATTGGGTGATGGAACCTTTTTCTAAAAATAAATATAATCTTTGCGCTGAATTTCTTTTCATTGTTATTATGTATTATTACTTTTGGCGTAGTCAAGCTGGGAAATAATACATCTCCACAAAACCAAAACAAATATATGAAATTGTTGTATAAAGATATGTAGACTGATAATTTGGCTAAACATGATAACTCAAACTTGCAGGAGGCCTTTTTTTTGCTCAGTGACATTATTATTATTATTATTAGTAGTAGTAGTAGTAGTAGTAGTAGTTGTTGTAGTAGTAGTAGTATCCCAATAGTATTCAATTATTCAATAATTGTAATTTCTGTTACTGTAGCAGTATAGTAGTATTCGTGTTATAACCCTATTTAACGAATGTATAGACCTAATTCATCGTGTGAACTTTTTGTGACTAAAGTTAGATCTCAGCGGCAAGCAACGAGTATTACGTTTTCGTAACGACGACAGTTTATAGACGTCATGATGAAATAACTTTGCTCCTCTAACGGGGGCGCTACACCCAAAATACAACACAATATTGTGGAGAAGTCGGTCATCACCTCGGAAGCACAAGCAACCCGGAAAGATACAGTATTTGTCAAATTGATACAGTCTACAGGCAATGTTAATGTTATTACTGGTACTGCAATTACACATTTATTTTTGCAATTTAAAATCGAATGGCACTGTCATCATGAATGCACCAGCTCGCTAAACCGATACGGATACGTAACGGTTTAAAATATACCTAGCTGGCTGAATCTGAATACTAGCTACCCGAATAGCAAGCCACTGCAACTTTTGTTATCAAAACAGCTGGGATCCTAAAAACCACTGTGCATTCCAGGAAAAGTCCGGTACGATCTGGCGTGCAAATGACTACACACGAAAGCTGTATGGACTCATTTCTGTCGGATGAAGAGGACGCCCGCGCGATTGAAGACGCGATTAAGGCAGCAATAAAAGCTGTCATGTATGTTTTGTGCAACATAAACAACAACAAAATACGTGCGTATGAAATGATGGTGGCCCAGAGGGACAGAGAGAACGAAAGACTGAGAATGCAAATGAAGTCCGCTGAGATGGAATTGATATCACTGCGGCGATACAGACGGACAATGGGACAGGGGGGTCTTGTGGATTCTGTTTGCAGCCTTGACTCCGGGATTTCGTCGGAAGAAAACAGCAAACAGGATTTGTGCGCTAAATCAGGGTCGTGCGACGCCGAGGAAGACATGCGCGGCCAACCCCTGTGGAGCAAGGAG
Source organism: Anguilla anguilla (assembly GCF_013347855.1). Lineage (NCBI taxonomy): Eukaryota > Metazoa > Chordata > Actinopteri > Anguilliformes > Anguillidae > Anguilla > Anguilla anguilla. Next base: position 47,395,848 of record NC_049208.1, read on the forward strand.
TTTGCCACTGAGTGTACCGGTAAGAGTCCTTAACTTGCAATGTACTGAAAAAAACTACTGTTTTCTTTTTCTTGGGGCCCCAAATACCTGGGAGCACTTCTGATTACAATAATAAAAAATCGATATCAGTAAGGCCATATATTTCAGATCTGAAATAAAAAATGGCAGAACTGGCATTTTACTGTCATTTATTTAGTTTAGTAATTGAAAGTAATTTACGAGTAGTTGACACCAGCTGAGTAAGGACACATGTAGGCACAATGGGACTCATTCATGAAGCATGCTTACGATCATATTTGATCGTAAACTGCGTGTAAGAACGTTTCCACGAACAATTCGGCATTCATCTTTTTTTTTATTATCAATTTATTCATGGCCGTTTCCTTATGTTAATCACATGAACGGGATTGCGCATAAAATCTACAAACAGCCAGCATTCATCATCTCATACACCTGGGATAAGCACAAAAACACTGCTGCCCTGACCTGGCCTGAGATTCTGTGTCTGGCCTCATTTTACAGGTCCCTGTGCAAGTGCGGCTGACCAGGCGGAGCGTGAAGGTTGGGGGACGACGGTTGACCCTTCCCTGGTCGCATTCGGCGAAGGTCTTCGCTGCAGGTCACGGGGGGAGTGGACCAACGGCGGCCCGCTGAAATCGGACGGTGACAGCGGGCACCCCGCAGCCGCTGCGGAGGGCCCCGTCCCGGTGAAGGAGGAACCCCCCGATTTTGAAACCGTATGCGTGAAGTGGGAAGTCTGCGATCGCGGTGTTCCGGTGGGTGGCGGCGCTCGCCCCGCGCCTAAAAACGGCACCGCGTCGACGTGGTCCAGAGACGGAGCTCTCCCTTGTGGCGAGAGGCAGAAGCACAGCTTCGGTTTCCCCGGTCTTCCAGGAGAGAGGACAACGCTTCCCCCGACCTGCCAAAAAAGCGCATGCTCGGTTTGGCCGGATTTGGAGATGAGTATGTGGAGGCTGGGATTCCCTGTCGTAATGTACTACACATGTAATGAATCATATTCAGCTCAGAGAACGATTTTTAAAAATCTTTATTTAAAAAGAAGCTACTGTATTGGAATTTAAACAGAGCAACAATGAGTACAACTGAATACATGGCCTATAGACACATAATGAACATCCATCTGTCCATAACACTATACGCCAGTGTGCATACGGTCGTACGTGAATCGTGCGTCCGTACAACCAATATAAGTACATATTTATCTGTGAGTTGAAAACTGGGGGGCATAGAATTCCAGACGAAATGCCATACGTCGTGTCAGCCTGAATGCTGACGTGAACATAAATATTTTTGTTAATATCGACAAAGTTGTCCCTGCTCCAGGTTTTCCAGAGGGAATGTCCAACAGGGAAAAGCTGTGTTCGTATTTCGTGTCAGCTGAAATGCCGACGCAAATGTAAATTTTATTTTTAATATTGACAAAGTTGTCCCTGCTTCGGTTTTTCCAGAGAGAATGTCCAACAGGGAAAAGCTGCAACGCTACAGAGCCAGGATACGGGCGGACCCAGACAAGTACCGGGTGTACCGGGAAATGGACCGTCGTAGGTAAGCAACGGAGACTGCCGTGCGTTTTTTTGGGCTTCAACCGCGGGTTATACTAACCGACTCGCTCGCGTCCGCTGGAACACTGCGTCTGACCACTGTCGAGAATCTACCCGTCCGTTATCTGTACCCGCTTATTCCTGGTCAGGGTCACGGGGGTGCCAGAGCCTGTTGCCCTCATACAGTGATTGTAAATCCGGCACACAGTAGCAGCCTGTTAGTAGACAGCATCACTCTGCACCAAAATTACTTGGAAATAGTTCTGCTAAATAAATGGTATTATAACCAATGGTATTATAACCAATGGTCATAACCGTTCTATAAAAGCAATACGGCACTCGGCACCCCTGACTGTGGTCGTGATACAGCATGGCCTTGAGTGGCGTATTGCTTAATTATGACAATGGCCTTATCCGGTGCCTTTTTGTCTTAGGTACCAGATGAGGAAAAAGTCCATAAAAGATCTTCCCGAGCACTGTCAGAAGCTGAAGCGGGAGGCGTGGAGAGAGGCGGCCAGGCGACACCGCGCGCGGAAGAAGTCCTGCCCTCCGATTGGCCCTCACGTCGACCTTGCGCTAAACGTGGAGGTGCCGTTGGACCCCACCGAAATCCTCCAGAGCTGGGATCCCACAATTTGCACTGGCCAAGGAAACCAAGTCCCATCGGATTGATGGGCGATTTTGTACCTGTTAAGACTGGAAGTTATTAAATTTGGCGCCCCCTTTTGGTGGTTTGTATATATACGGATTATTACTCTTATTGTGTATAATCCATTTATAAAGGTTGATATTTAACTTTTGGCTGTTTAGGTCAAGTACTTCACTCTTGAGCACAAGGGCTGTGCCCGCACTCTGGTGTCGAACCTGCAACTCTCTGACTCTAAGGGTAGCTTTCTAAGCACTGTGCTGTCACAGCACTCTAACCGAGGTTAAATTACTGCTGTTCTTACATGTTTATTCAGAATATATTTTACCTGAATTTTTTTTTTTTTTTTTAGTTTGGTCATATGCATATGAACATGAAGATAAATATGACAGATTATTTTGTCAATTGAGTCAATTTTTCAGTTGAGGGATTTTTGGTCTAATTGCAAGGACTGGCAGGCCATTAAAGTCAACAGCAGGTTAAGGCATTATTTATTTCAACACCCAAATGAGGCAAAACAAAAATTACTGGCAGAGATGACATCATGTGTGTTATTTCCGCTGTCTTTTGGCGTAGGGGAAACACATTGTGGGACTCTTTGTGTTCTGCGTGTGCAAATTTAGTGTTATGGACTCCAGAGCCAAGGGTCCTCACTCCTACTGTGTGTATTCAGCTGCAAATGCAGTTCTGTATTTGTCACTGCTGACATTATGACCTGCTGATATTATAACCTGAAATCATTTGAAGTGAAAATGCCAGCTGTGACAGTGCAGATTTTGATGTGGTATAGCCTCATGGAGCATGTAGTGTTTTATGGTTATTGTAATAACTTGTAATAATTCAATTTTTTGGATTAAAACTACGCTTGGCAAATGTCTTGTGGGTAAAGTCCCTCGATTTCATTGAAACAGCAGTCTGAATCCCACTGTGCACAATGATTTAAAAAATTTTTTTATCTCATATTGTAATGTGTTTGGCCATGCATTCAAACAGATGTCAAGTGAATACGTTTTTGATTAGTGATTTCATAATTTAGTTAGCACTTGTTAGATTACATGTTATGTTTCGTTTAAAAAATGTCTGTTTGGGAAGGCCTTCTGAATAGGCCCCGCATCAAAGTAAAGTCAACGGCGATTTCTCCGTTAGCATCGTGATTGGTGTCGCCCAGTGAAAGTGCAGAGCAGTTTCGCTTCCGCTGTGATCAGGCCACTCCCTTCTTCAACAGGAAGTGTATCATGAGCCATCAGGAAGCTGAAACCAAAACATCCAGTCAGTTGGTTTAAATTAGCTCTTTAGAAAGGGGCAACAAGCAACGCAGCCAGGATTAAGAAAACAACATTTGAGGTAAAAAACAAAAAACAAAAAAAAACCTCTACTTTTACTTTTTAAAGCTGAAGAATAACCCTTATATGAATGAGTGACCTTTAAGTGAGCTCCTTTTTTTTGTCAAACGTTTTCAAGAAATAGATTAAAAATATTTGCTAAATATTTTTACCCTTCAGCCATGGATAAGTCAAAAGCTGAAAGATGGACATCTTTACATACTTAAATATCTAGGCTATACCAGTGTTCATAAGTTGAGCAACTTGTTTTTTAATTAATTTTTTTTATAGTTTTTGGTAGATCATTTGTGTGTCTAACTGGTCAGGAATTAGGCAATACTTCAGTTATGCTTTCTGTTGTGATGGAAAGTCAATAACGTTAAGTAATAGAAGGCCTACAGTAGTTAATATTAAACTTCAAGACTGTCCAAAGATAATAGAGCTTCATGTACATGCCAGGTAGAAATTCACTTTCAGTCAGTCAACACTGGTGAGATACAAACTGTTTGACTGCTTGAACCTGTTTTTAAAGGTAACAGGCTCACTGGTGTCAATATGGATTGAAATTCAGGGCAGTTTAGGCTAGAGGTGAATTCCTTGCCTAGAGGGTATTTAACCCATTTCATATTTGTATTGTATACATATGAATAATGTATGTATTGTATTAAAATGTCACAGCTTTAAGCATTTATATGCAATGCATACATGTGAATAATGTATATATTGCATAAAAATGTCACTGCTTTAAGCATTTACACACAAACACACACACATGTGTAAGTATGTATGTATATATATATATATAATGTTTGGAATAAAGAGATGTTTTTTCTTGACTTGGCTCTGTACTCCACAATTTTAAATTTATAATCAGACTATTCACATGTGGTTATAGTGCACATTCTCAGCTTGTATTTAAGGGTATTTTCTGTACACTTCGGTTTCACCACACTGAAATGTGGAGCTCACTGTATGTATATATATATATATGTGTGTGTGTGTGTGTGTATATATATATTCACACACCAGCTGATGGTAATAATATCATTATCTCAGGAATCAGTGGAGCCTCCTGTTTTCTGTGACATCATTGATACAGTGATGTCGGTCGGCGAGGCGACAGTGGCCTCCAGGCTGAAAAAGCAGCTGGCCGACAAGAAGGAATCGTTGGAAGCCTTCATGGAGATGCTGGAGAAAGGGGCGGAGCTTCTGGCGGAGACGGTGGGCGAGATGCTGCCCATCTTCTCCATTGTGGCCCCTGTGGTGCAGCTGGCCCTGGACAACGTGGAGAGCAAGGAGGCGGAGTTCATGAAGGCGCAGTTCCAGAAGGTGCGAGAGCGGCTGGAGGTCGTCTCCGAGGAGATCCGCCGCGTCGACCAGGAGATCAGGAAGAGCGGGGCGGACGCCGCCTACTTCTCGGTGGAGGAGAACCTGAGCAATCAGTTCCGCAAGTTCATGGACGTCCTCAACGCCAAGCCCAAGTTCCGGGAGGTCAAGAAGGAGATCTTTCTGGAGCACTTTGCGAAGACCGGGGGCGACAAGAACCTGCACACCCTGTACGGCGCTGTGACAGGGGACAACTTCTCTGGGGAGTCGGTGCTGGAGATCACCCTCAACTACCACGAAAAGAGTCGCCGGGCCGTGGAGGAATTCTGCGCCCGTCTGAAGAACCTCTTCTGCCTGGGGCTCATCGCCCTGGTGGGCCAGGCGGCTCTGAAGGGGACCGGTGAGGAAGAGGATGTCCTGAAGGACTGGGGGGAGAGGATGAGGCTCATGGAGGAGAAGATGAAGGCGGCGGTCGAGGTCTGCAAGGCCGGCTTCGCCGAGCAGGCCAAGCTGGACGTGGGGAAGCGGCTGAAGGAGTGGAGCGCCGAAACCCCGGTTGACCTCGCCAGCAACGTCGCAAAGTTCCTGAACCGGAAGTATGACTGGGTGTCCTGGTTGGTCAGGGCCTACACCCCCACGAGGGGCTGCTTCGGCGGCCTGGCGCGTGGGGGCAAGGACGAGGCCGTGTGCGGGGGAAACCACTTCACCTTCGAGGGCTCGGTTCGGGTGGTGGTGTCCTACAGCCCGAATCCCGTCGGCTTGGACGAGGGCGGCCTTCGCAGGCTGATCGAGGGCCAGGGGCGGAGGACGCGGGACCTGGAGAAACTGGCGAGCAGGATTCACGCCGGCCTGCCGCATTGCCTTGTGCACGTGGTCCACCGCCGGTGGGAGGTGGCTGTCGATGCCAGCAGCTTCCCCGGTGACTGTCAGTATTGCCAGCAGTACAGGAACGCCCGTATCTACATACATGCAGAGTGACTTGCCAACGTTACCCACGGCACAGGACAAACCCGTCTTTACATACAGTTGACTGAAGGGATCACTCACATCTCCGTACAGTTTGACTGACTGGGGACGTCTTGTTGACTGACTGGGGATTCTTTTATTAATTTTTAAATGTCTTCATGGTCTTGCCCCATTTTACCTCAGCGATATGATTGTAAAGTATATTCTGGCTAGGTCACTTAGATCGTCTGACAGCAATATGCTGGTCATTCCTAGAACCCAGTTGAAAAGTGGGGAATCTGCTTTTAGTTCCTATGGAAACCTTAGAGCCATCAACACTTTCAGCAGTTTTAAAAAGAAACTTAAAACACATCTATTTACTGCTTTTAACTGTTGCTTTTAACATTTTTTATGTATTTATTTGTTTTTTAATATAATTTAAACCGATTCTGGTTTTGCTATTTTGCTATCTTTTTTGCTGTTTTCTGTAAAGCACTTTGTAAACTTTGTTTTAAAAAATTTGCTATACAAATAAACTTTATTATTATTATTGTTCCAGGTCTGTGTGATCTCTGAGACATTGCATGGACAGTGCATGGTCATCATGGAGGGTCTCCCATGTAAAAACCACATGTAAAAAATAATTACCAGAATATATGGCTTTTCAGTTTTAACGGTGTGCTTGTGTCGTCATATTGGACACATATTACTTGAAGGGAATTATTTCACTGTCGTTTGGCATTTAAAATATGGTATTACTATCAGGAGATTCTAGTTGAACTAGTGTGGGAAAACTGATAAGCAGAGAGTGTGTGTCTTTATCAGTAAGGACAGAGGAGAATAAACACTTGCAGGTGCACAACACATCAACCTTGAAAGCCATTTGGCATTACAGGCAGTTATAGCTGACGCTCTTATCCAGAGCGACTTACACATTGCATCCATTTATACAGCTGGATATCTACTGAAGCAATGCAGGTTAAGTACCTTGCTCAAGGGCACAAGGGTAGTGTCCCAACTGGGAATTGAACCTGCAACCTTCAGATTACAAGATCAGTTCCTTACCCATTATACTATACTATACCGCCCCTGGCAGTAATTTCACTTTTTTGATGTGGTGCCAAACACCGAATGCCGTAATCTATCTAAAAAAAAAAGCTTGGCAGCTCTCTTACGATGAAACATTTAGAAAAACAAATCTCATTCTAAATGAATTTCTGAAATGAAACGTACGCAACTCATTTTGAAATGCAGAAAGAATGCTTTTATTTTAAGCTGGTGATCGTCGAGGCTGTTGCTGAAAAAAGTGTATGTTGATGCTGTTGGTTTGACACCATGTGGCAATGCACTTTCTTGCAAACAGTAAACACTGAACTATTACATAGAGTATAATTGAAAAATCTAAATGAAATCGTAATTGTCCAGGTGTCACAAATGGTCTAGGAATTTCGCTGTGTTCTGGTTTTGAATGAAGGATCATACCTTGCCATTTGGCAAGGCTAAATTGACATAAACCTGTGATTATGTCAAAGTAGCCTCTGTCTCTGTTTTTAGGAGGCTATTGCTGTCTCACATAGAAATGACTGGAAGGTTAGTTCAAAATTTGTTTTGAAATGTCAGTGACTTATTTGTCCCAAATTCAAAATGGCTAAGGATTATACCAGTGTGGTGTCAGGTTGACTAATTTAATTCCAATTTAACGACAGCATTGAAAATGTATTGCTCACTTTGTACTGAACCTATGTTAATTTTGAATGCCGCCACAAACCAAAATGCAAATAAATTTAGGACAAAATATATTTTTCTTGTTTTGGGCTAATGGGGGATGGGAGATTGTTGGGCCGAGGCCTGTTCAGTTGAAGTCGATGATCATTTTGAGGAGGGGCGCGGCGGGGAAGTCCATGGTGACGATGCCCAGGCGCTCGGGGAGCCCCACCATGTCGGACAGGTGCTTGTGCAGTCGGGCGTTGATCCGCTGCGCCACGGCGTTCGGGTAGGCGAAGATTCCCGCCCCGCTGGCGAAGGTCAGGAAGACACGGGCCTTGTTCCCCGCGGCTGCCGCCGCCAGGTGCTCACGGACGCTCTGCCACTTCTCCGAAACATGTAGGAGGGTCGGGACCTGAGGGGGAACAGGGATGGGCGTTGAACAGAACAAAGGGTGCCTTTGACCCTTAAAGAATGCCTTGGTTGCCCCATAATCATATGTGATCAACAGCTTCTTTATATGGATGATGAGTTCTGAATTTTTTTGTATTCTTGTTCATGCATTAGAAAAAAATTGTTACTCAAGCTCAGCTATGCACTTATCTCAGATTATTCACATTTTTCCTCACCTGTCCCTCCTTTCTCTTTTCCGTGCTCTTCCTTGCCCTCTCCCATCCTTCTCACTTCCCTACTTCTCACTTCCTTTTCCCATTGTTTTACAGTCTTTGTGACTGACGCTCCTGCCATCTGTGTCCCAATAGCAATTTCCACTTCCTCCTTCCCTACTCCTCACTTCCTCTTCCTTATTTTCACTTCCTCTTTCCCTACTTCTCACTTCATCTTCCCCATTTTCACTTCCTCTTTCCCTACTTCTCACTTCCTCTTCCCCTATTTCCCACTTCCTGTTTCCCTATTTTCCACTTCCTCTTTCCCTATTTCCCACTCCCTATGTTTCCCTATTTTCCATTTCCTCTTGCCCTATTTTCAATTCCTCTTTCCCCATTTCCCACTTTCTCTTTCCCCATTTCCACTTCCCCTTTCCCTATTTCCCTATTCCCTACTTCTACCCCCCATCTGCCTCCTCCGGCCCCGACTCGACCCCAACCTCCCATGAGGGTCCCTCACCTTCCAGTCGTCCGCGATGTCCAGGGATCCGTAGCGCATCCCCAGGTCGGGGCCGGAGAAGTCCTGCAGGATGACCAGCTTCCCCCTGGCCTGACCCATGGTGGGGGTGAGCCGGCTGTGCCACAGCAGGTCCCAGTGCGCGTGCCGGTGGACGTAGCCCACCACCGCCGCGTAGATGTCGTTGGTCTCACTGAACTCCTCCTTCAGACGCATCAGCACCGTCTCGGAGGGCCACTCCAGCAGGAAGCGGGCCACGCCCTCCAGCACCTCCCCGAAGTGCGCCCGCTGGTACACCACCCCGTGGTGGATGGTGAGGTTGCCCTTGACGTGGCGCACCCTCACGTCCAGGAAGCGCACGCCAGCCCGCAGCTGCAGGTCCAGCGGCCAGGACTGGCACTCGGTCAGGGCGCCGCCGTAGAGGGCCATGGTGTTGTGGGTGCCCGGGAGGGTCACCTCTGACAGGGACCGGCTGTCTGGGACTGACGCCATCCAGGACGGGTTGAGGAATTCGGGGGCGCTGGTGTCGTCGTAGTCAGGCCTCTGGATCTTTCCCTTGCAGGTCACGGCCAAGACCCTGAGATGAGCACCAACAAAAATGGAGTTTGGGGTGAGGGTCAGAATGGGTGGCACTTCACGTGCATGTATTTTAAATATGCATTTACATGTATGTGTTTCACATGGGTGTATTTATTTGGAAGGTAATTTGTATTTTGTAACAAGACGGATTCAAATTCAATTTTTCCCATCCTTGGAGGAAACTCCCCACACAGTAAAATGTCAATTGTTAATTCAACTCCAATAGAAAACATGAGTTCATTGGAGACCAGATGTACCCTGTAAGAGTTGATTTAACACTGAACGTTCTACTGTGCAGGGGTCAAATTTGACAGCACAGAGAAACAAGGGCTTTTTGCGCTGTAAGACACTGCATTCAAACCCACATGCAGCTGAACACCCATTAATGACCTCCACGATTAACCAGCATTGTCATTCGAAACTGCTTTTAAAATGACCTCTCTGCAATTAGGATTAATTTAGTCACCCCTTGTTTTGAAAATCTATCTTTGGGGGGAAAGAGGGTCATGCCCTCTCTTCCTCTCCAAAAGTTTTCTGTTTGTTGGATTTGAGGGACCACCACTCCCGTCACAGTGATCAAATGCCCATGCACATCACAGAAGTAGACTCTGAGCTGGAGATTCTAGCCTGTGTGTAGCGAACAGCTAGGCAGCTTTAATAACAGGTGTCTCTGGATGTCGTGTATCACACAATCTCAGAAAAAAGCGAGTTATTTGGCTTGTATTCACAGGTCAACCCTTTTTTCAGTTCTTTACGGCACCCTCTGTGGTAGGTGGGTTTTTTCTCCAAAGGAGACGCCCAAGCAGCCTTTCGGAAACCCCCTCTCTTTCCTGAGAGTGTCCACGAGAGCGGCTCAATTTGAGGACAGATCTTACCCTAGAAAGACCACCATCTCCGCCAGTGTCCTCTGAGCAGCGGCCACACTTCTCCTGCTCCTCCCCATTCCGGAATCTTCAACGCTTCCAAAAGTGACCGAATCTGTGCGGCAGTTCATTGATGCGTAAAAGCAACCGTGGCAGCTGTTAGCAATCATTAGCATGAATCGTAAAACTTTAATTATTGATATTAAGCACCAAAATGCATCCTCTGTACAACAGAAGGTGAGTTCCTGTTGCCATCCATGCCCCATTGTAGCTTTCATTTAATAATTATGAACATATATGAATCATATCCATAACCACATAAAAGAAGTAATGACCTGTCCGTAAAACAACATTGTTTTAAATGTGCATTCCTCTGCCACCCTACTCAAGGTTGTTATCGTCGCACGACCAACTAACTTTTGCATATTGAATTTGCATTTCCATCGTCCTCTTTCACTAAATCACCTTTTACTTCTGACGAGTACAGCACCCGAGCCGGACGCATTTCACACGGAGGAGAGCCTGAACGTTGCTAACCGCCAGTTACAGCCACAGTTATCGAAAGGGTATAATTCTGAGCTGTTTAAAAAATATAGGACAGTGCCCGGACTGGCACACATCGCACTTACGGACTGTATTATTACACAGCGCATCATTACAAAGTACCATCAGGCAGGTCAGTCAGGATGAAAAAATCTACACAACTAAAACATACAGTGCTAAAAGTGCAAAAACGTTGTTTATTTGTGCATTTGTCCATTGGTTTTTCATACCTTTTTTACTTTCCCATGTTGAAGTTCATTCTACTTATTGCAGATCACAATGAATGGCACTGAATGATGCTAATTCTGTAACATCTCCGGTGTGTAAAAAGCATGTAGAAAAGAAATGTAATGCGCAAAGAGAAAGAGGCAGGTAGGAATTAAAGGTGATAAAATAAGAACCAGCCAAACAGCTGACTTCAATGGGAACAAGCAGACAGGTCTGTCCTGATAGCTCTTTCGATTCTAACCACTAAAACCTTGCACTGAAACGCCAGCGACCTCAAATGTAAACTGCCCTGAGCTGTCCCGGGGATCGATGGCGGCCGTGTGTGGAATCAACGGGAATGCCGCGGTGTTGTATTCACCTGACTGCAAAGGGTGGAGCTGCCAGCGGCCGGATCCTGTGAGCGAGCGAGCGAGCCAGGGAATGAGTGAAGAGAGAGAGGGAGGTGCGGGGAAAAAGGCCATGTTGACCTAGCTGATCCCACAAAGAGCCCACCCCCCCGCCACCCCCCCACCCCTGCCCCCGAGGCAGAGAGAGGGAGGGGTGTGACGCGCACGTCACCACGTATACAGAGGGAGGCCCTGACTGATCACGCCACCATTACAGACCCTCTGTTCAGTGCAGTTACTTCCACACACACACACACACACGTACACACATGCATAGACACACACATATGCACGCACGCACAGGCACACACACACACATACACATACACACACACACACACACATAATTAATTCTTCAGGTGAGCCTTGTGCACATAGATAATTGATCCGGGAACTGTGTAGCAGATTGGTCCACCACCACTTGTTGTCCATCTGTCTCTCTCTCTCTCGCTCTCTTGCTCTCTCTCTCTCTATTATAATGAACAGACAAAAGAAGGAAACTGACCCTTTATAAACTGCTGGCAAGTGAGCACACATTAGCAGTGAATTAAACTGAAATGAATTTATTGGCATCCTTTGCAGGAAATTACTGTGCATCCAGTGGTACAGGTTGTCATTTACATTCATGAACAGTGTGTAAATAGATGTACATATATATATATGTATTTATGTATACAGTGAAATACAGGAAACAGGAAGCGTCTGCTGGACACCACATCTCCTCCAGGATCAGTAACACTGTACATCACTTGTGAAATGGTATGTAAGCCAACACCATGGGTCCACTGTCATGTTCAAGATGTATTAAAAATGCATGTTCAGACACAGGAGCAGGTGTAAAATGTGAGAATTTACAAGGAAACATCTCACTGGTCAAGCGTACATACCTTAATATGAAATAACTTTTTTTTCTTCTTCTGGATATCTATGAAAATAGATGGTTCCTTTAACATGGTCAGTAAACTGGAATATTCCCTTTTTTTGGTGTCCAAAGGGCTAATTAGCAACTCTTTGGCCTGTGCTGGCAGGCTCCACTGCAGCATGTGCATTATCTCAGATTCAGACCTGTCATTAACTATTTAATTTGGGGGCGCCACCCTGATGATAGATCTCCCTCAGTGGCCAGTCCTCCCCTACTCCCCTTTTGAGGAGTCAGAATTTATCATTAGTCAGGTTGGAGTTATTAGGCATATAATTAGAGTTCCAGGCATAACCCATGTCCACTCTGAGGTGTCTTCAGTTTGCTGCCGTGATGGGGGTGAAAGCGAAAATAACTGATCTAGTAAGTTTGAGATTGTTACAGCTATTTGTCAGATGTTAATTTCCTTTGTCACTCACCCAGCAGATCATTGAATATGCAGTGTTGTTTTGCGTCTATATTTGCCTCTTAAAAGAAAAGAACATTTAGGGGTTAGATAATTCATGTTGCACGATAATATTTTCCTTAGGTTTTCTCCCTAAGACACACAATACTATTAAGTCAAAATTGGATTTGAGAGACGAGGCATTTGCAAATAAAGTGTGCTGCCCACCTGTTCTGGTCCAGAAGTTTTCAGAATTTTAATAATATAGGTCACCAACTGGAGCAATGACCACAATGGGTGAGAATAATTGAGAATCAGTTATGTAAAAATACAGGATGCCCAAAGGTAATTAATTGATACTTGCTGCATGCAAGTGAGGAAATCTGATACAGGTACATACCTGAAACTCAGTAGCTTACTCTGGCTCTATATACCGTATATGTGCATTTATTTTAAACTTGATAGCCTACTGAACAAATAGCACAGAACTCTGCTCATATTAAAATAATTGTTTTCAATAACCATCAAATTCATAACTGTAAATTGAAAACCATGCACGCCAGGTAGGCTTTTAAAAATACCCACACAAACCGTGATGGGATATATAACTTAATACTTTTGCCGTAAGAATGCATTACCTAAATGCAAAACATCATCCTTTAAATATGTAAAGCTGTACTGCGGTGGACTCTTGGCACAGCAGTTCGTAGCGCAATCGCGTTTATGAATCACCGTCTTGTGTTTCGCCTCCATAATGTAATTACTTCTGAAGTAATGAAAGTTTTCTGATAAACCATTGTATTGGTGTCCCATTTCACGGACGCGCATGATAAACACAAGCACACACACTCAGACAATGATCATTCAACATTTGACACCAGAAAATATGCTGTCACGGATACATCGGCCAATCAAACCGAGCTTTTGTTAATCTAAACCAATCAAAATTACTCATGAGTGAGTCATTCATGACGTCCCACCCTTGTACGGCAGAGAGTTCCGTGTTATAAAGGGAAGAATTTGGGGTGCGTAATGGTCTTCGGTCGCTCAAAATAAACGATTGCAACGGTTGTTGGGACTGAATAGTGACAACTGTTAGGTAAGCTGACAAGAAAAATATTTTTCGTGAGGATATATCTGTTTGAAATGGATCTTATGGTCAGACATTTTGTGACAGGGAGTCTGGCAGTTTCTTTAATGTGCCTAATTTGTGCCTGCAGACACGCCATAAACACAACACATCCTCCAATTAATACAATTAGCATTGTTTGAATGGAGATAACTTGGCTATCTGCTTACCGCATAGTTCATATTATAGTCGCCGGCGATAGTCTCTCTAATAAGGTTAAAGGTTTTAAAAATGCGTGGATTAGAAGAGTCACTCCCTTTTCCCTTTCCGGTTTTATTTACTGCAATGCAGCCTCGCGCCCGTGCCGTGTGTCCTAGAATGTCGGTTTAAAATAATTATAAATTACGCCTGATCCAGGTGTGATCAACATATGTGTAAATATATTATTTTAAGCGATTCAGGAGGTGTCTAATTTAAAAATAAATAAATAAATGAACAACAGGGCGTTTACACTTGTGGTAACCGAAAAATAGTTTCGGGCGCGGATATTGTTTTGCAAAAACATTTACGCCGTACGAATCCTCCCATAAACTTCCGTAATTGTGTTCCTGGGAGCTAGCTGTGTTCAGTGCTACGACCACCTACATTGAGAAAGAGCAGCAATTTAAAGGGTAGACTGGTTTACATTGTTTAAGGCCCAGATTCAGCATGATCAGTACACCCTTTGACATTTGAACAATATCACAACTTAACAGTGAACTGCATGATGTGCATTAGTATGATTGAAGGTGCTATATAATAGAAACAGTAATAATAATAACTATTTTTATTATTATAACTTCCTGGCTCTGTGCATCTTTCCTCTTCTCCGTAGTGGGCTGAGCAAGAGGGACCCAGGCCAGATCAGGTGTGGCAGTGGTGGTGGCAGCAGCCATGGCTGATGCGGAGAAGATCAAGAAGACGACGGTGAAGGTCCTTGGCTACGTGGAGAAGGTCTCCTCCTTCGCCTCGTCCATCGACCCGCTGTTCGGCATCGTCAGCGCCCTGGTGGTCGTGGCCCGCAAGGGCCTGGAGGCGGGTGGTGAGAAGGCCCACGAGCTGGACGGGGACTTCCGGCAGGTCCACGGCAAGCTGGAGAGCATCTCTGAGCGGAACCGGCAGGTGCTGCGGCAGATCCGGATCGACGAGGTCAACGAGACCTTCGGCAAGTACGAGGAGTACATCAAGCACCAGTACACCGCCCTCGGCACCATGGTGGACCTGATTAAGAAGGACCCCGAGGGCACCAGCCGCCACATGGCCGAATTTGAGCGGGTCTACGAGCGGGACAAGTCCGACCTGAGCCTGGACGTCTACTACCGGGGCGTGATGGGAACAGGCTCCCTTTTCGGGCGACCCCTGCTGAGGGTCTACCTGGAGCACTGCCAGGGCAGCCGGGCGGTGATGGAGCGCCGCTGCTCGCACCTGGCTCACCTGTTCTACATCGGCCTGATGGCGCTCATGGCCTACACCGCCGTCACCGAGGACGACGAGGACGAGGTCCGCGAGAAGTGGGAGCAGCGGGTGCTGGACATCCAGGCCAAGATGGAGGAGGCCCTGAGCCAGTGTAACAGCGACGGGGCGTCTGAGTAGGGGCAGCTGAGAGATATCTTCTGAGAGATAGCACGATAGCCACTTATCCATTTGAGATTACCGGACAGGCACTTAAGCAGGAACCTGATCAGCAGATGAAAACATTGTGTGCGTGTGTGTGTTAATGGCCTTTAGCACTAGCTCTGCTCGAGTTCAGGTTTCCGACAGTGGATATAAGGAGCTATTGTGTTGTCATATATACATTTCCGGGAGAGAACCCCCCCCCCCCCCCGCCCCCCCTTCTTTCAGAGATGAGGTTCAGATGAACCAAAGAGAGAAGAAAGAATGAAACCAAAGACACTCAATTCTTGGGTGACTGATTCCATATTAATACAAGGTCCAAACTGTTGCAATTTTTCTGATATATTTATATATACATATATAGCACTTCTGTAAAATTTTAAGATCTGGTTTCACAGACACAGATTAAGTTTAGTCATGGAATAAACAGAGTTTTGTATGGAGAATCTCAAAATTGAATTTAGTCTGATTAGGCTTAATCTGTATCTGAAACTGGCCCTACATTTCTGTTCCGATGCTGTGTTGCAGCACTGATTAGATGTTTTTCCTGTAAGTCAGTATACTGAATGTTATATTGTTATACGAATGTTATACGAATGTTATCGTTTATGACCTCTTTGGTTTTCGTTGTGTCTCTTCTGGTATCGACACTGTTGTTTGGAGTTTTTCCTCTTTTTGTATACATAATAAACCAGAACGGAATACAGTGTCCTAAGGCTCCCTCTTGTTTGTTACATCGTGAAAATTAATTTTGTTTCAAAGACCTTTTTTTTGTGTGTGACCTTTTGTGTGAGCCTCACAAAAATTCCTGAAATACCCTGTATATAAGTGGATAAAAATAAAGATTTTAATGTGGTTCACTTCGTGTGAAAGAATAATGCATTTTAAGGTACTCCAGTAACACTTCTTATTCAAGAGTCGATCATTGAGAACAGTTTCAAATGAAAATTTTCACACATTTCCAAAATGCTTGAATGAAATGGGAAGCTAGGTGGATATCTGGTTCGTCCACCATAAGCTGAGCATTTCTCTATTTGTTGTCACACTGATATTCCATTCAATGTGTGTTCCTAGAGATCCATATGCAAATACCTTGGCTATTAACAACTAAAATAATTTATTAGTTGAATGATTCTGCCATTGTACCTGTTAATGTCACTGCAGCTAGAAGTATAAACAGAGTATTATAATTGTATTGATAAATCATTTATACAATCAGTGTTGGTAGCGAGGTTATTATCGTTAATGAAAACTGAAACTAAAATGAGCAAAATCAATTAAAAAATCAATTTGTTAATTAAAATAAAAACAAACTAAACTTATGTGAAAAACTAAAACTAAACTGAAATATAAAAATTTGCTTTAAAGATAAATAGAAATAGTATTATAACTGAAGCAAAATTGTATTCGCTTTAGTTTTTCTTTTAGTAAATTGAGTTTTTTTTCCCCCATGTCACAATAGGCCAGCACACCTTTCCCCTTGTGCTGGTGGTTTAACGCAATGACCACTATGTGTGGATTATTTCGGATTAAGTAGCTAAGGAAGATGTTCCTTCTTGGCTTCTTCGAAGAGAAGAGCGCTTTCCATAATGGAGACAGCTACAAGCTCCCGAGTATCTGGTGGTCGTAAAAGAGAAAGTAGCATTTGGGAATAAAACTAAACTAAAATTAAAACTACAACTAATAATACTAAACTAAATAGAAATGGGTGTCCAAAAACTAAAACTGAAATAAAAATGGCCAGCAACTCATAAAACTAAACTGAAACTAAACTGAAATGGAAAGGAAAACTGTAAATAGAATAGAAATATAAACTGATTCAAAAAATTAAAACTAAAATCACCCTGGTTGGTAGTGTCCTCAGACTTTTGGTCCTCACACACTGTATGGTGACGCTTAGATTTAAATAAAAACAAATTAGCCTAGCACTGTGAAATTTTACTTCCGGAACAAATTTTTACTTACTTACAGTGCTCAAAAACAGTTTCTTTAGAAATATTCTCCAGGAAAGTTATCTAATTGCTCCGTTCTTGTGGCACACGATAGAAGGCTGAATTTTACTCAGGTGAGCACGGTGCAAGATGGTGGCATTTCATGATGGCACATGGTCTGTTATTTAATGAAGTGGCCAGCCCCTTTCAGCACCTGTGGCAAAGGTGAACCTGATGAAGGAACTGTGAAACGTGTGGTTTGCATCGCATCCTATCTTGCAATTAAACAATACAAGTGTTGAATGTCAAAGTCGGATTTTTCTTCTTTTTTCAGCGTGTGGTCCAAGAAATACCAGCTATTGCTGGACCATAGTGAGCTCCATATTTCTTCTTGATTTGGCTCTGTACTACACAATTTTTGATTTGTAGTCAAACAATTCACATTTGATTTACATTATTAGGCTGAGATATAAGGAAAAAAACTGTCAGAGACATAAGCCAGACACTAGGCTTACCAAAATCAACCGTTTGGAACAACATTAAGAACAAAGAGAGCACTGGTGAGCTCAATAATTGCAAAGGGCCTGGTAGGCCAAGGAAGACCTCTACAGTTGATCATCTAATAATTCTCACTATAATGAAGGAAAACTCCCAATCACCTGTCTGAGAATCACTCTTAACAAGACAGGTGTGGATGTGCCAGTAACAACAGTCAGCAGAAGACTTCATGAACAGAACTACAGAGGCTACATTTCAACTGCACTTCAAAACAGGATGGCCGGTTTGCTAAGAAGTACCTAAAAGAGCCTGCAGTGTTCTGGAAAAAGGTCTTGTGGACAGATGAGATCAAGATTCACTTGTATCAGAGTTATGGCAGGCGTAAAGTGTAGAGGCCAAAAGGAACTGCCCTCATCTGTAAAATGTGGTAGGGATGTTTTGGTTTGGGCATGTATGGTTGCCACAGGTACTGGCTAACTTGTCTTCATTGATGATGTAACTGCTGATAGCAGCAGCAGAATGAATTCTTAAGTGTACAGAAGCATCTTATCTGCTCAGGATTAAGCAAATGCCTCCCAATTTACTGGACGATTCTTCATCCTACTGCAAGACAATGATCCCAAACATACTGCTTTTTTTTACTGAGTTTTTCAAAACCAAAAGCTGGAATATTCTGGACTAGCCAAGTAATTTGCACAATCTAAATCTAATTGAGCATGCATTTCATGTGCTGAAGAGAAAACTTAAAACAACTAGCCAAAACAGGCAGGATCTAATGATGGCTGCAGTACAGGCCTGGCAGAGCATCACCAGAGAAGATACTCAGCACTTGGTGCCTGAGTCACAGACTTCAAGCAGTCATTGTGTCATGGTTATGTGTTTCTGTCTCTGTTTTTCCCTGTTGGGCCGCCAGATGGCGGCAGTTCTGTTTTGTGTCCTGTCGTTCCCCTGTTGGTTAATTGTATTATTGCTTTCAATTATTTTATTATTGTTTCTGCTTGTGTCTCGTTGTTCCCGCCCTGTTCTGGTTTGATTGTTAATTGTGCCCTCCTGTGTCTTGTTGTTTTTGAGTCTATTTAAGTCCTTTGTCTCCCTGACTGGTGCTGGTTTCTTGTGTTTCTGAATGTGTTTGTTTCTGACTAGTATGTATCTGCTTGCCTGTGTTTGTGTTTCTGAATGTGTTTGTTCCTGACTAGTATGTATCTGCTTGCCTGTGTTTGTGTTTCTGTGTGTTTGTTTCTGACTGTATGTATCTGCCCGCGTTGGTCCTGTTTGTGTGTTTCTGTTTGTGTTTCTGCCTGCGTCCCTGCTTGTGTGTTTTCCGCCTACCCGTATTCTGTCCTGCCTGTGTTCCGCTCTGCCTGTGTTCTGTTTTGTTTTTTTTCAGTTCTTAAGAATCTTTTTGCGTTTATGGTTTTTCGCTCAGCTCCCCGGAGGGGCCTGCTGCTTCGCTCAGCTCCCCGGAGGGGCCTGCTGCTTCGCTCAGCTCCCCGGAGGGGCCTGCTGCTTCGCTCAGCTCCCCGGAGGGGCCTGCTGCTTCGCTCAGCTCCCCGGAGGGGCCTGCTGCTTCGCTCAGCTCCCCGGAGGGGCCTGCTGCTTCGCTCAGCTCCCCGGAGGGGCCGCCTGCTCTCTCCGTTGTCCCGCAGGGGCCACCTGCTACGCCTGTTGTTCAGCAGGGGCCGCCTGCCTCGCCCCCTAGTGTTCTCTCGCCCCCTAGTGTTGCCTCGCCCCCTAGTGCTCCTGAGCCATCGCTGCCCCGGCCCAGGGCCCAGAGACCTCGGCCATCCAGCTGCCCTGGAGCATTCCAGCAGCCATGCCCTGGAGGGTCTTTCCCTTTGGGGATGGGGTCAGTCCGTTCCCCTAACTGTTCACCTGCCCCTTTATTTGTTTGCCTGCCTGCCTGTCTGCATGTCTGCCCGCGTGTTTGTCGGCCAGTGTGTTGGCCTGTCTGTCAGCCCCCCTGGCCATCGGCTAGTGTGTTTACCCGCCTGTCTACCTGTCTGTCTGTATGTAAGTCTGCCTGTCTATTGTCTTGTCTGCCCATCTGTCAGTCCATGTGCCAGTTTTGGGTTCCCCCCTCTCCTTCCCTGTCTGTCTGCCCCTTTGTGTGTCTTTTGGTCTAGCTGTGAGCCTCCCCGCCTGCTTATCACTCTGTCTGTCCCATTGTTAATTCTCCTCGTCTTGTTCACAAGTCCGTGTCTGTCCGTTCTGTGTTTTGTCCAGTCTAGTCTTTGAGTCTGGTGTCTGTTTTTGTTCAGTTCCGTGTCCTGTCTCTGTCAGTCTGTTCCATGCCTGTGTCAGTCTGTTCCTTGTCTGTCAGTCTGTTCCTGTGTCGGAGTCTTATCCTGTTCCAGTGTAGTGTGATAGTCCATTCAGTGTCTGAGTTCAGTCCGGTGTCGTGTCTGTGAGTCCTGTTCCGTGTAGTGTCTGTCTTGAGTCCGCTCCTGTCTAGTCCAGTCCAGTCCTGTTCCGTTGCACACGGCTCCCCTCTGGCTTTCGCCCCTGTCCCTGTGCCCGGTCACGTTCGGGTTCCATCCTTGTTCCTGTCTTGTCTCGTCCCGAGTCCTGTCTTGTCTCGTCCCAGTCCCGAGTCCTGTCTTGTCTTGTCTCGTCCCAGTCCCGAGTCCTGTCTTGTCTCGTCCCAGTCCCGAGTCCTGTCTTGTCTCGTCTCAGTCCCCAGGGGGTGGGCAATTCTAGTCCTGGAGGGCCGGTGTGTCTGCAGGTTTTTGTTTCCACCAATTACTCTGGCTAAATAAACTAATTGGCTGTAATGCACCAACACTGGTTTATTGGTAGATTAGATCACAGTAAAACGTCTCATACACGGACAATTATGTGACAATCATATGCTACAGCCTTTGTAGTCACCAGATCACAACCAAATTGAACACTTATGGGAGATTTTGGACCAACGTGTTAGACAGCATTCTCCACCACCATCATCAAAACACCAAATGAGGGAATATCTTTCAAAAGAATGGTGTTCCATCCCTCCTGTAGAGTTCCAGAGACTTGTAGAATCTATGCCAAGGCGCGCTGAAGCTGTTCTGGCAGCTCATGCTGGCCCAACACCATACTAAGACACTTCATGTTGTTTTTTCCTTGAATTTGTGACTCGTCTGTACATTCTAGCTCGGAGAAACACATAGGCATAGGCTCAGTCATTTTTCCTTTACCGTGAATTACAAATAAATGAAAGTGTTTGTGTAACCGGAATGGCATTAGGGCACTGCTTACCACACTAACAATCAGAGAATGTCTCTCCGTACTTCAATCATGGCACCTCCTTCATTCATTATTGTGCACTCGTGTTTGCATCAAAAGCAACGCCCAGCTAGAGCCCACCGTGTGCTTGAAACTTTTCCTTGTATCTGAAAGCTATTTTTTAAATTGGGTAGCGTGTAGACTTATCTGGCAGCTAAGCTAGCACTGGTTTGTGTTTGCCAGTGGCTGTTTGCACCATTTAGAAACACTTGGCTGTGTGTAATTTCCGTCTAAGGCTGGCTCAGGTGAGCCAGTTTAAGAGTGCCAGCGTGGCGAATGCATTCGCCGACATAAGCAATTGTTTTATCGCTCTTGCTTAACAGCGATAATTATAATTATCATACTTACACCACTTACACAGTATTAAAACAGTACTGTTCACTTACACAGTATTAAAATAGTATTGTTCACCTACACAATATTAAAACTGTACTGTTCACTTACACAGTATTAAAACAGTATTGTGCACCTACACAGTATTAAAACTGTACTGTTCACTTACACAGTAGTAAAACAGTATTGTGCACCTACACAGTATTAAAACAGTACTGTTTACTTACACAGAATTAAAACAGTACTGTGCTCCAACACAGTATTAAAACTGTACTGTTCACTTACACAGTATTAAAACAGTATTGTTCACTTACATGGTATTAAAACTGTTCTGTTCACTTACACAGTATTAAAACAGTATTGTGTACCTACACAGTATTAAAACCGTACTGTTCACTTACACAGTATTAAAACAGTATTGTGCACCTACACAGTATTAAAACTGTACTGTTTACTTACACAGAATTAAAACAGTACTGTGCTCCAACACAGTATTAAAACTGTTCTGTTCACTTACACAGTATTAAAACAGTATTGTGCACCTACACAGTATTAAAACCGTACTGTTCACTTACACAGTATTAAAACAGTATTGTGCACCTACACAGTATTAAAACTGTACTGTTTACTTACACAGAATTAAAACAGTACTGTGCTCCAACACAGTATTAAAACTGTACTGTTCACTTAGACAGTAGTAAAACAGTATTGTGCACCTACACAGGATTAAAACAGTACTGTGCTCCAGCACAGTATTAAAATAGTACTGTGCACTTACACAATATCAAAACAGTACTGTGCACCTACACAGTATTAAAACTGTACTGGTCACTTACACCGTATTAAAACAGTACTGTGATCCAACATAGTATTAAAATTGTACTGCACACCTACACAGTATTAAAACAGTACTGTGCCCATACACAGTATTAAAACAGCACTCTGCTCCAACACAGTATTAAAACTGTAGTGTGCACCTACACAGTATTAAAACAGCACTGTGCTCCAACACAGTATTAGCACTGTACTGTGCACCTACACAGTATTAAAACAGTACGTGAACTGGTAAACAGAGGAATAAACACAGAAGATGGGCCCGGTCTGCTTGGATTTGCACCAGATATTCTACGTGGTCAAAAGTATGTGGACTCCCGAACACCACACCTATATGTGCCTGTTCCAAAACCATGGGGATTAATATGGAGTCGGACATCCCTTTGCTGCTATAACTGCCACCAGTCCTCCGGGATGGCTTCCCAGCAGATTTTGGAACATGGCTGTGGGGATTCGCTTACATTCAGGCATAAGAGCATTAGGGAGGTTGGGCACTGATGTTAGGTGATAAGGCTTGGATCAGAGTCGGCATTCCCTGGATTCTGTGTGGAATTATGGGTTATAAAATTATGACAGGCACCGACTATGAAGATAAAGAGTGTAAAACTTAAATGTCAAATCATGATTTTGGCTGTATTACAACTTTGATCCACTAAATAGTTATAACCACTAAATAGTTATAACATCCGCACCAATAAAGGAACAAATTCATAAGAAACTGTCCCACATTGCAAAATAATTCGTTCATAAAAAAGCCTAGAGATTATGTTATTATCATCAACCCTTCTGTCGTTTGCTAATTATTTAGTAAGATAACTCATGCCACTTATAACCTCAAGGACCTGGAGAGCTTCACAAAAGAGGAGTGGTCCAAAGTCCCAGTGGAGACGTGCAAAAAGCTTGTTGGCAATCAAAAGAACCGTTTGACTGCTGTGATGGCAAATAAAGGCTTTGCCATTGATTACTGAGAAAGGGTATGAATAATTTTGGGCGTGGCATTTTGTAAAAATGTTTTTTTATTTTTTTATTTTTAACATTAATTAAAAATGTTATCTATTTCTATATCTCTAACACAATGTCTTACCATCTTTTGTCACCTTCTTATGTCATTTCCAGCCAGAAGAAACCTATTCGTCGAAAGAAAATTCACTATAACTCAAAATTTGGCATGGGTATGAATAATTTTGGGATTAACTGTATATGCAGTATGCTACACACATTGTTTAATTTGATCTATCTTGTATATACTTATATATATCAGCATGGAAAACTAATCCATGTGGTGTAGTAGTTTTGATATCAGTACTGTATTTTCTTTCAATGAAAATTCATCAAAACTCACCTATCAGCTTGAAAAATATGGGTTCACCTTGAGACCCAACAGCCTTTAATGAACATCACGTGGTTTAATGAGAAATGCACCCTAGATTTTTGAATAATTTCAGTGTGTCTGATTGGGCACCCACGATATAAGATATTTTTTTATGCTGACATTTCTTTAGTCCACTGCAGGGGTTTTATGACCCTCTTCCTGGAGAATCGAAAGATCTTCTGGACTCTGTTAGGCTGCACTCAATGGATTGGTTTAAGCCGTTAACCATTCCGTAAACTGGCCTCACCTGGTTTTGTGGGTCTCGGTCAGTAGCCCCAAAAGCCAGCAGACCCTGCAGCTCTGTAGCTCAGACCAAGGTTACGGTCTTCATCTACATGGTCTGGTTTCCACTGCCATCAATGAAGATCCCTCTGAGCCCTAACTGTAAGATACTGTGCATAACTCAATCATGCAACACTTTCTACACAGAACTGTGTGAAGTGACCTGATCAGAATGTATAGAGTGCATAGTGGTGGTGGAGGTGAAGCACGATGGTTGGTAACTAGCTTCGTAACCCTAAGGTTGTGAGTCCCAGCTCCAGTGATTACATTGAGTTGTTGAACAAGGCATTTTACCTGATTTACTTCATGGAAAATAACCATGTATATGAATGAGTTGCATGCAGAAAATAAAAATACAAATTTAACCTCAGTAAGACATTCAGGATAAGAGTGTCTGCTAAATGCAATGTACTGTATAATTCTCTTAATATAAATATGTGGTTGGGGGAAAAATCAAACAGTTGCTGTACAGTGAAACATTTTGTACATTGTAAATGTGCTTATGTGTACTTTCACAGTGCAAAAACAAAATTTCTGTTTGTGGAGTAGTTATTTCCTTTTCATTCCCTTACACTGGCGGACTCAGGGGTGGGTGGCCCCCCTGGTGCCCCCATGGTTGAGAAAGCCTCGCCAAAGTGCCCTTAGAGTGGCGAAAGCGAGAGGAAGTGCCCTATTGGCTGCCCTTCACATGGGAAAAAAATAACTGAATGCCCTCTAGGGTGCCCCTTCATGCAGTAAATTATGATGTGCCCTCTAGAGCAAGAAAATTCGATAACGTGTCTTAATGAGTGCTCTTCTAGTGGAGAAAACGTGATGCAGTGCCCTATAAGGTGCCCTTACAATGGTCTAAACTTGACGTTCCCTACAGGTGCCCTTCCAATGGAAAAGGGTGCCGTCGCCCCTACATGGCAGTGTCCCAAAGGGTGCCCTTTCCAGTAGAGAAAATGGAATGCAGTGCTGTATAGGGTACTCCCACAGGTGAGAAAACAACATGAAGTGTCCAATTAGGTGCTCCTCTAATGGAGAAGTGCCCCTCCAGTGGATAAAATGTGATGTAGTGTAAAGGGTGTCCCTACATGCGTGAGAATGTGGGGAAGTTTCCTAATGGATGCCCCTCCAGTGGAGAAAATGTGATGTGGTGCCATATAGGTGCCCTTACAATGGGATAAACTTTAGGTTCCCTTCAGGTGCCTTTCTGATGAAAAAAACTCATGAAGTGCCCTCTTAGATGCCCTTTCAAGTGAGAAAACACGACGCATCACAACTTTTTGCGCGCTGGTGGGGCCCCATGTCGTGCAGTAGGTGCTTTTAAAAAAATTTTTCGCCCCTGCCCTTCAAACTGCCGGAGTCTGCCACTGTTCCCTTATATAACCGGGGAAGGTCTTTGACTTGGAATGTGGGAGGAGATAGGTCCCACTACAAAAACAGAACTTTGCGGTCAAAGTCAGAACATTGAGAAACCATGTTTGCTGCTTCTTGAGAAATGACTAATAAGAAAATGGGTGAGTTATATCGCCAGCGTAATTGTTCTAAAATACAATGTACTACTGAGACTAAATGCAGTGTAGACAGCCTTAATAACTTGCGAGAGGATATTGGAAAAATGTGGCAAGCAGGGTAAAATGCGCTGCAATAAAAAGCCAGGCTTTCTGACTACGGTAAAGTTGGTTACTGCGGTAATGACTAAGGTGGTTTATATTGGGATATTGGGATTCCGGCTTCAATAGCTCGCTAGCGAAACGTAAAATAATCAGACCACAAATTCTGAATGCGGGCATAAAATACTACGAGCTACAACCTTAGTATTTACCAAAGTCATTCCTATATTAGGGAGGACAAACCCTTTTTGGCTATTTCTAAAAACATGTTTTGACAGTTTATTTTTCATATATAAGGTAATACGTGCTCGCGTATAATGAAATAACAACATATAAATCGCTAACCTGCCAGAAAATAACGTTTTTTTTTTTTTTTTTTTTAAGTAGCCGCTTCCTTTTCCGTGAAATCACTCTCGTTTGTGGGAAACGCATCGTCGCATGTGCGACTTTGAGGGTGGGTTATAGCTATACCCACGACAAATGCTGTGTCACTGGTAAGGTTAATGCATTTTTTCAATGGTCAGAACAATAATGTTAATAAGGGAGAAAATCATTCCAAATCCAACCATGTAGGTCATATACAGCCAGGGTAGATTAGCGGGTCTGTCAGCGCCAGCATGAAAGATATCGTTTATAAAGTTTTGGTTAGCTAACGCTAACGTTAGGAAGGGCTGGATCAGCAGGTAGCTAGCTAGCTGTCAAAGTCAGGTTTATTTGTCATTACAAACCATATGCTGTACAGTACACGATGTAACGAAACTTTGTTTCGCAAGGCTTCGGTGTAACATAGACTTTCAGTCTGCTTCCAGCACTTAGAAAGGAACACGCCCAGCTAGTCCTGAGTCTGCTATATTAAGAAATTCAGGTTTTACATCAAAGCAGGTTTTTTTTATCTTTTCAAAGTCTAATAGGTAGAAAAAAAATACATATATAGTAATTTAGTAACTAGAGGAACAATTTAAATGTAAGAAAAGAAAGGCTGCACAGGGACTTTAAATAACTCATTGTTTATCCTGGTTCCTACATCTTGTTTCTCTGTTCACCTCAGTAGCCTACATCTCATAACAATTTGGCATTATCTTTTTATTTTGGGGCATATGCTGTGTTTTTCATGGATCAAACAAGCCTAGACGATTGTTCAGTTATTTACCGGCTACGATATTGAAAAGCCATATGGATTCAATGGGAGCTCTTCTGTGCTTACTGGCCTGTGTTCTTTAAAACAACGGACAGGTTTGCTAATGATATTTCATGCATTGCATAAATATGTCATGGTGCTGCACTAACAAAGTCACAGACTGGTAAACCTCCGACTGAAGGATTGAATCCCGCCTCGCTCTTAGGCAGATACTTTCCTCTTTTACACTAACACTTTCTTACGCTTATATTTGCTTTACCAAAACTCACTCACGGCCACCCATATGCATTTCATGACGGCAAATGTATTCCTTTTATTAAAAAGTTACACCAGTTCACCACTCTGCCATTTCTACTAACTATATTTTTTCACTTGGCTACCGTACAAAACCTTCTTATCAGCAAACGTTTCTACATTCATGTCACCTCGCCCTGTTCTCTATCTAGCCATATACAATTACTACATATGAACGTTCTGCAACTCCCCATTAAAACATTACATTTAAAATCACGACTCACTTATAATTATAACTACTAATACTGAACATGAGAAAAGCACACCAGTGCAGCAGACTTCACATTACTTAACCCTCCACTTCAACGGACAATGTGTTATAGGGACTGTTATATATACCGTTCGATAAGGATACTAAGCTTGCTCGTGGTCACTTCATTTACTTTGCACTATAGTCTGTGATCATGTCAACCCTCACCTACATGCCCAGTCTGCTAAAAACATATTGTTTCAACTGTGCGATTTCATACTTTCATCCTAATTTCTCTCACACTGTTGTTATTTTCTCATATGCAAAGCCTGCTGGGACATATGCATCTGCTCCTATTCTCCACTATAATGTTTTCCGGTTCTAGCTTAGCAAAAAAGCGAAGAGGATGCCCACCTGCAGATAAGCCTATCAAAATGCCTTATAAACCTTACAAACACTAAAAGTGCATCTCCGCAAAATAACAGACAACGGAGCAGGACGGCAGGGTACACAAGTTGCGACCTAGGGAGCTCTAATTCTACGGGTTTGCTCATTCTCTTGTCAATCAAGGCTAGTTGGATGGCCGTCAAATCCGTGAGTACATACACTGGCCATATGTCACCTGCGTTTCTCATGCGTTTACACTTACGCCATCGCACCCTTTGTCACAGCCAGTGTTTTACATATATAGCAAACCAAAACTGCTAAACGGTACACGCTCATCAGACTGTACAAATTCACACAGGGATAGCCGTAATCCACAACCGTTTCTTACAGGGTCACTTCGCATTTCTCACTCTCACAATAAAACGCTTTGCAAAAAGAAATGATATCTCATAAAAAACACATTTTCAAAGTACAGAAATGCCAAGTTACTCACACATACAAGACATACCCCATCTATAACTCATTCATTCAGACTGCCAAAATCCAGGCCTGCGATTAAAAGTATTGATATCAAAATGACGCCAAGTTACGGTACTACAAATAATATAGGCTATCTTGCCTCACCAAAATTGCATAAGATGTATTCGAAAGCAATGCTACCCAATATTTCCACTTTATACACTTTTCTCAGACAGGCATAAACATTTTCACACTTTTCTCTCTTGTTTAAACACTCTCAAAGTTCAAACCTTCGTAGAAAAATAAGTACAGTATTATAGAATGAAACCAAAGATCAAAACCTGTTTTCAGGCCCAAACATTTGTTTGAGAAATAAAAATATAAACGTTTTCCTATAAATAATAATGATGGATTTTAGAACTAACAAATTTAATTTTAACGATCAACCTACGAGGTTGGACACATAAGAACGCATTCTGTACTGTACAGGAGACACGGCACGGAGGAGATTGATTGACAATGGTCTACAGCCAATCAGGACCCAGAACACAATGCGCTAATCAGGACGCAGAACACAATGCGCTGTAAAAAAAAGCATGCAAAATTGCACTAAAAAAATCCGCGAAACTGCGAGGCCGCGAAAGGTGAACCGCGTTATAGCGAGGGACCACTGTATTCTGACGACACATTTGCGTGAAAGGCTTGATTTGTATGACAGAAGCTGCGTTCGCTTTACATATATGCTTGCGTAAGAGGCTTAATTTGCATGGCAGAAGCTGCCCTTGCATTATATGTTTGTTTTTATTGCATGTGTTTTTGGTGTGCTTACTGCTACAGGTTGTTAATCTTATGGCTCAGGTCGACCTTTGTCCGCTCTGTGCACACTTCCTTTGCTGGTCATATAATTCATCATGGAGTTGGCGGCTGGTGCTCTCGAATACATTCCTTTCCCGTATATCCCGTATACATTTCCCGTATCCTTTTCCCGTATACACCTTATCACACTGCCCAAATTCACAGGCCTCCAGTGCATTGTTCTACTTGGAATACAGTCACTCTTGTCTCAGGCATGTCTTGAGTGGGGAAGGCTGGGCCTCGGGTTCTTCACTGGGGCAACAGGCCATGTGTGGGAGCTGAAAGGATATGAAATTGGACCAAGTAAGAAAAATAAATTGAGTAAATAATTTATTAACAGTAATAAATTTAGCAGGCTAAAATTGTAATTGTGTTTTGACAATGACAGACAGTCAATGAGCAAAGAGCTGTTTCCATATAATATCCATAACTACCTTTGCTCTGATCTTGTGCTCTAGTTTCCATTTGAGCTGTTGCGCCAAATGTAGAGAACTCTGCAAAAGAAAATCAATTGAAGTCAGTATTTGGTGAAAATATAGAGAAAAACGTCATTAACATTCATTCCACAATGCACTGGAGCAAAGCCGACGCCATTTTATTTATTTATTTTATTTTTTAAGGCCACGATAACACCAGGTGTAGAGTAATAGTGCTAGAGGACTTGAGGGAAAAAAACGTTGAGTTTTTGCATTCCTAATGTAAATAATGTTTAGCTAAATGCTTTCAAAAGAGCGCCACATAGCTTTTAAATGAGGAGCCAACAATGCTAGCTTGAAAAGGCTTGCTAGCTCCAGTTTGTCAAAATGAACACCATACAACTATTTTATATCATATTTACGATGCATATTTTTACCAGCATGTTGATCTCTCATTAGGACATGGACAAGGTTCTTGTCCGCCAGCTGCGTCTTCGGTGGCGAGTGGTTGGTAAGGCGCGAGTCGGTCTTGGTGGAGCACCACCAGGCGCCCTCGATTTGGCATGCGCATGCGATACGTCACCTCACTCAGCCGCTTCAAGATCTCGCCAGGCCCGCGCCAATGCGACTGCAGCTTAGGGGACAGGCCCTTCTTGCGCACTGGGCAGTGGACCCACACTTTATCACCTGGCTTGAAGGCCTGCCCCTTGCAGTGCTGGTCATAGGTGCACTTCTGTCGCAGTCCCGCAGTGTCCTGGGCCTGGCGAGAGAAGTCGTGTGCCACTCGCAGTCGTTCCAGCAGCTGGCGGAAGTAGCATGCCTCTGTACGGGCTGGTTCCCTGTGTTCGGGCGGGGCTCCGAACACCAAGTCCACAGGCGTCCGGAGCTCCCGCCCGAACATCAGGGCGGCGGGCATGCAGAGGCTGGACTCCTGTACGGCAGTTCTGTAAGACCACAGGACCAGGGGCAGGTGGCGGTCCCAGTCTCGTTGGTGCTGGCTGGCGAGGATGGCGAGTTGTGCAGTCAGGGTCTTGTTGAAACGTTCAACCAGTCCGTTGCTTAGGGGGTGGAGTGGAGTTGTGCGGGTCTTGGCTACTCCGAGCCGACTGCAGACCTCAGCCAGCACCCGCGATTAAAAATTTCGCTGTGGAGTTGGGCGGGGACCCCAAAATGGGCAAATATCTCCTCGACCAGCTTCCCCGCTGTTGTTGCAGCACTTTGGTCTGGCACCGCATACACCTCGGGCCATTTCGTAAAGTAGTCCATAGCCACAAGCACGTAGCGGTTACCGGCCTCAGTGACCGGGAAGGGGCCGAGGACGTCCACCCCCACCCGCTCCATCGGGGCCCCCACCACGTAGCATTGCAGACGGGCGCGGGAGCGCTTGGTAGGCCCCTTGCATGCCGTACAGGAGTCACAGCAGTGGACATGCAGCTCCACGTCCCGGCGGCACCCAGGCCAGTAAAAGCGCCCCCTCAATCGTCGCAAGGTCTTGCTGTTCCCGAAATGGCCCGCCCCCACCGAGCCATGGACCAACCAGAGTACTTGGGGGCGGAGCGCTCGGGGAACGAGGAGTTGGAGGAGGTCGCTTCCAAGCCCGGGTGCCTGCCACCGCCGATACAGCAGCCCGTCTCGCAGCTCAAGGTTCCTCCTTTGCCCGTAGTAGGTCTTGAGCTTGGGCCCCTCAGCCAAGACCTCAGCCCATTGCGGCGGTGTTTCTGCCTCCTGCCAGCCCCTCACCTTTCTTAGCGTGCTGTCGGCCTCCTGGCCTTCCCGCAGCTGCTCCTGCGACACTGGCAGCCACTCCGCCTCGCTGATGTTAGCGGTAGCCACCGCTAGCTCCACCTGGCTCTTATCTTCCTGTCGCTGGCAGTGCTGACAATCTAGCTCAGCACAGGAACGGCGGGACAAGGCGTCAGCGTTGGTGTGATGCCGCCCCGCCCTATGCTCGATCTGAAAATCACACTCTGGTAGCTCTTCCAGCCACCGTGCGACTTGGCCCTCCGGGTGCTTGAAATTTAGGAGCCAGGTGAGCGAAGCGTGGTCAGTGCGGAGGCGGAAGTGGCTACCTTGGAGATAGGGTCGGAAGTGCCTCAGTGCCTTGACTACAGCCAGCAGCTCTCGGCGGGTCATGCAGTAGTTCCGCTCTGCCCGGCTCAGGGCACCGCTGTAGTAGGCGACAACTCTCTCTCCGTCGCTGTCCTCCAGAGAGAGGACGGCTCCCACCCCCACGTTACTGGCGTCGGTGTCGACGATGAATGGGCGGTGCACGTTGGGATACGCCAGTACGGGGGCCTCCGTGAGAGCCGTTCTGAGCCGGGCAAAGGCTTCTGCGCATTCAGTGGTCCAGACGAACGGCTGGTACTTGTCGGTGAGGCGATGGAGGGGACTGGCAATGGAGGCGAAACCCCGCACGAACCGCCGATAGTAACTCGCCAACCCCAGGAAGCTGCGCAGCTCGCCTACGTTTGCTGGAGTCGGACAATCCCGCACAGCAGTCACCTTAGCTGGGTCGGTGGCTACCCCTCGCTCACTCACAACGTGCCCCAGGAAGGCCGTCTCCCTCCGGAGCAGCTGGCACTTCCGGGGATTCAACCGTAGCCCAGCCCGGCAAATCGCAGTGAGCACGTTGTGGAGGTTAGCGAGGGCGTGCTCAAAGCTACTGGCATGTACTAGGAGGTCGTCCAGGTACACTACACCGCAGCTTCGGGGGACGGCCGACAACACCCTTTCCATCAGCCACTCGAACGTGGCAGGGGCATTGCACAGTCCGAATGGCATCACGCGGAACTGCCACAACCCTTGCCTGATGGTGAAAGCGGTTTTAGCCTTAGCATCCTCGGCCATTTTGACCTGCCAGTAGCCACTCCGGAGGTCCAGCGAGCAGAACCAACTGGACCCCGCGATGTGGTCTAGCGCCTCGTCAATGCGGGGGAGAGGGTAGGCATCTTTGCGCATTACGGCGTTGAGGCGCCGATAGTCCACGCCAAAAATGCCACTCTCCGTTCTTCTTCCGCACTAGGACAGCAGGGGCCGCCCACGGGCTGTTGGAGGGCTCAATGACGCCTGCAGCAGCCATCTCTCTAACCTTCTCCTCTGCCCCCAGCCGCTTTGCGAGTGACAACCGGTGAGGGCGCAGACGAACCGGTGTAGCGTCACCAGTGTCAATGGCGTGCTGCACTAGCTCGGTCTGCGTGCATTCCTCATCACGGGCAGCGAAGAGGTCTGCATTGTCCTTCAGCAAGCGTTCAAGCTGTTGGCATTGGTGAGGGTCGAGGCCGCTGCAGCTGCGTCGCCACAGCTCGCGGACAGCACTTACCATCTCGACAGAGGGGGGGGGGGGGGGCAGGTTGTGACAGTGGGGCAGGCGAGCCACGCTCTGTGTTGGTTAGCTGGGGCGGCGGCTGGTGAGGGTGGGCTGAGGCTGCTCGGCGACGGATCCTCCTGGACCTGCGTTTCCTCTTGGGGGTGGCGTGAAGAGCAAGGGTGGTGGCACCGATGGAGAGCCTGGTGTTGGCGATGTCCACCGTGGCACCCCAGTGGACCAGCAGATCCAGGCCGATTATGCATGCGTCGCTGATGTCGGCCAGCCAGAACTCGTGCGTCACCACCTCTCGGTTTCCGACCTCCATGCTCACCATCTTCTTGCCCCGCATGCCGAGCCTCTGCCCCGTCACTGACTGCAGCTGAGTGGTTGTTGGGGACCAGGCAGTGTTGGGGAGCGTTCCTGGTCGCACCAGGGAGATGGTGGCCCCCGTGTCGACCAGTGCCCAGCAGGATTGCCCATCCAGCCTACAATGCAGGTATAACCCACCCGCTTCCCCCAGTCGGCCCACTCGCTGTTGGATGGTTTGCTCTTCCGCCCTCAGAAGGGCAGGCTGCTCTCCTGCCCTGAAAAGGGCGGGCTGGAATTTGCTTTTGGCTCTCGTAATGGAAGGACTTTGCTCGGTTCCCACCTTCACAAAGGCAGATGGAATATTTGCTTTCGCGAGTGGGACCGAACTGGTTTCAGGTGCAGCAGGCTGCTCCTGATTGAGGAGGATGGGTTCCTGGGACAGCGATTTCCTCACAGCGCCGCCCCCGCGTTGTTTATCGCCGGCCGTGGCGATCGGGGCTTGGGCGCTGGTGCTGGGCAGTTGCAGGCCAGGTGCCCTGGCTCATCGCAGCGATAGTAGCGGCCGCGTCGTGCTGGTGGTGGGCGCTGTCGTCACTGTTGTGGGGGTGAGCGTGCCCAACGGACTTCCTCCTCCTCCTCCTCGTAGCAGTCGCTTTCGCGGACGCGGGGCCGGGTTGTCTGCCCTGGAGCCAAGCAGAGGACGTCCTCAGCCGCAGTGACGGGCAGCCAGCTGCAGCTGGACTAGGTACGTCTCCCACTGCACTGCTCCGCTGAACCGGGCTAGCTTTGGCTGTGTGCTGGCTGGAATGCTAGCTGGCGTGCTGGTTGTCATTCTAGCGCTAGCTGGCATGCTAGTGCTGGCTGGCGTGCTAGCGCTAGCTTCCCTTGGGCGCGTAGGTCGAACAGCACTGGCTCCGTCTGGTTGTCTGCGGGCCTTCTCTCGTTGCACCACCGAGCTCTGCAGGTCGGCGCCCGTCGCCGTCTCTGCTGCCTCGGTACCCCCAGTCTCTCTTCCAGCTCTCGGATCGCCTTCTCCACTTCAGCTAGCTGAATCCCACCTCCGGACACCAATGTGGCATTTCGCAAGGAAGCAGGGATGGAGACGGGCTTGGCTGCTTTCGAATCGCTCCCGGGGAGCTTCGCTTTATTTGTGACATCTCTTCCAAACAGCAATTCGTAGACTGACCAAGATAGCTGGGCGAAACCTGCTTTTGTCAAAACCCCATTCGCCATGATTGGCTACCAAGGCACAGCAGGACAAACCAATCACGCAGCCTTAACGTCACACCACACAAAGGTCGGATAATTTGCATACAGTGGGAAACAAACAGCGGGAATACAGCAGCACGAGACACACACAAAACAGGGGAGACAGGCAGGGAACACGACACAGGCAAGATCGCCACACAAATAATGCCGAATTGTGGTGAGAGAGCGATGCCAGGTGATCTCGTCAGAGGATGTGTGGCTTTACCCCAAAGACAAGACGGTGTCTAGTCACCTAGGTCCTGCAGCCGCTAGTTTTACCACACCAGGTTAGCAAAAGCAAGAAAAATACCGGCTGTTTAGTTCGTTGATATTAGGCTACATGGCTTTTTGGTTGGTCTTTAACCGCCCATGTAACCCCCCTGTCCTTAGCCTGCCTGGTCTTTTGACTTTGAAAATGAAAATGCAAGGGATGGATTGTATGTTCAATTAGAATTTTGGCAAGGTTTTGCATGACCACGCAAAAATGATACTACAAATAAGCAATGCCATTGAATTTGATTTATGGCACCCTCTTGACACAAAAATATGAAAATAAAACTGAATTGAAATGTGGTTTTTCATTTTCTTTAGAATTATGACGGTTATGTACAGGGTGAGAAAAATTAAATATGAAATGGACTTTGCATTTAAATGATCAAATTGTCAGATGAAGTGCGTACATTAACTTGAAAATGAAAATGTGAAGTGGGTTTACCCATTTTTATTTGAATTACGTCATGGTTTTTGCGCACATTGAATGAAAACAATTCTATTGTGCATATAGTGATGGTGTGTTTGGAGCTAACATGTAACTTGCATTGTGAATGATATGTGGAAATTATTACTTCTATTAATAATTGCATAACCATGTTGGTCCGATTTTGAATTCTGAAAAAAAAAAAAGAAGAAGATCCAGTTCACTGCATTTGGAGATCTTTTGCATCGACGGTTTAAAAACCAAGTTAGTTAACATGATTAATGACACTGGTGTTGTCCTTTAAACAGAGTACTTCTACAGACACAGGTTTAGTCACTGTAAGCTACAATTCTGCTCTGCACTATTAGAAAGTGTTTGCCTTTCAGATGACTTTTTCTTGTGTTTTAAATGCAGTGGGGTACTGCCACTCATCATAGCCAGAAGAGGGCGCCAACTGCCCACTGGAATGCAGTGCTGGAACACAGAACCTCTTTGCTTATATAAGGCAACAGATTATACACCACAGGAGGACGTGAGGTATGTGGGATACGGCTGAGCAGTATCCTAACTGCTGGGTTGTCACAACTATTAATCAGAGTTGGGGGGGACAAAGCAGCACATCTGTCTGTCTCTCTCTTTCATTTTGGCATGGCTTCATTTTTTTTTTTTTTTTTTTTCTGAGTCCAAAAAAGCAACTTAATTGTATAATCTATACATTTTTCATTGTCTGAAGTTGAGCGACACAGTTAAAAATGTCACATCAAGGTGACAATAAACAGAGAGTTTTTCAATGTGCAAACTTTATAAATTTTTTTTTGTTGTTGTTAAAATCGATACATTCATAGGCTTAATTTATTCTGGCAACATGTCCCCATGACTTTTTAGGAAATTAGGGAGGAAAATATTAGTCCTCAGTGCTTTTGTCAAACTGAAACTGCACTATTGGTGTAAGAGAGGGTCACAAAGGTCCCAGGTGCAAAAAATAAAATAAAAATCCCCCTGAGAAACTGTTAAGGGGGGTAAATACTTTTTTACACTTCAGTTTTTATACTTTCATTGCACCTCTTTCTCATTCCATTATTTCATTTTCATTTCACTTTATTAGCGTAGAGTGCTTTGCATAGACCTCATGTAAAATGCCCAGTAAGTGTAGTTGAATACCTTTTTGAAGCCCAGCAAAATATTCAAAAATACAGAGTGTGCATATAGCCTATTAATTTCCACAATGTAATGTGGGTTCTGTCATGTGCTGAGCACATCTGTGAATGAGAGGTTGCTTTCAGCCTGCTTGAGCCCCTTGAAATAAATAAAACATAAAATAGTGATTATTTTTCACCTTTGAGGTTCTGCAGTCTCTTGTAATGCTTTATGTTTATTCCTGAACAGAGTATTTCTTGTTATGTTTACGCTCTGACTGTGTGTGTTTGCCCTTTTAGTTCTGTCGGTGAAGGCTTGATGAACTAAAGCTTCCTTTCTGTGTTCCAGATCTTGAACCATGGGGGGCGGGTACTCGGTCACCGTGAAGAACAAGACCCCGTACACTTGGCATTACTCAGATGAGGTCACTCTCGATTTTCTAAACTTTTTTAGACTTGTTTGCCAGATTTTCTAAAACCTTTCAGTAATCGATTCCCCAATGCATCATTAAGTTACCATGTGATTTACTCACTCATTTGAATGAATCTATCAAAATAATGTGTGACAAAATGACAGAAATATATTAAATTACAATTTTTTTCCCTCAGGAAAGGGGCAGACTGAGTGCCTGGGAATCTAAACAGTTTAAGGAGGGCGTATTCAATGAATCAAAGCTATATCTGACATATGGAGATCAGAGAGAAGTGTCTTTATCTCTGCATACTGGAGGCGGCCGCGACACCACATTCACCATAAAAGAAAGCTGGGACCGATCTCTATTTGAGCTGCATTGTAGTGTATGTGGTGAAGTTAGGACTTGCCCCAACTATGGTAAGTTTTTCTTTTTTAAAGATACTGTCAATTAGCTGTAACCAGTGCCAAAATATGGTGAATAGCGCAGTTATCTATGCAGTGCTGTACTTTTAAATGGGTGGTTGGCTGAATTATTAGTTAGAGGTCACCTGAACAGACAGTTGCTGTTTTAATTCCACTAAGTGTCCAAGGGAAAGGACACCCTGCATATAAGGAGCATCAGCTGTAGACAAGGCAGTGCAGAGGGAAGTAGGGAGCTCTGGATATACGGCAGAGTACAGGAACTAGGTATACAGTAGAATACAGGAACTAGATATGCAGTAGAATAGTGGTCACTGGATATACAGTAGAATACAGGAACTGGATATACAGTAGAATAGGGGGAACTGGATATACAGTAGAGTACAGGAACTGGATATACAGTAGAATAGGGGGAACTGGATATACAGTAGAATACAGGAACTGCATATACAAAAGAGTACAGGAACTGGATTGAATAGGGGACGCTGTATGAAAGTTCACTGATGTCCTCTATTCTACTGCCCGCTTGTGGAAAATAACGCGCAGGCCAGTTTAAAGGGAGCGTCACGTGCATATTGCGCCCGACAATAAGAAGCTTATTTTTGTGAATTATAGGCAAATGATATTCAAATATTTGAAGGCTAACTAATTACAAAAGCTAATATTCGAACTCAATTTCATGGCACTTAATGTACAGTAGAATAGGGGTCACTGGATATACAGTAGAATACAGGAACTGGATATACAGTAGAATAGGGGTCACTGGATATGCAGTACAATAGGGGTAACTGGATATACAGTAGAATAGGGGTCACTGGATATAGAATAGGCAGCACTGGATGTAGAATGTTGTAAGATATTGCCCCTCCTGGATGTCAAAAAATGGTTTGTGCATTTGTGACCGCTTGGCTGGATTACTGCAAGGTCTTATTGTCTGGTTTTTCTTTATTTGGCTCTTTTAAATTTGTAAACTGACTATTCATGTGTGTTTAAAGTGCAGATTCCTAGCTTTCATTTAAAGGGTATTTTTATTCTACCCTGTTGAAATTACAGCACTTTTTTATACACAGAAAAAAAATGTCTTTGTCCCAAACATGGAGCTCACTGTAGGATATGGGGTACACAAGCTTGTGGGGGGAGAGGGAGGGGGATGAGGAGTACATGTGTGAAAATGCTAACTTCCATTCTAACTTTTTTCTAAATGTTTTTTTATACTTCAACAACATAGGAATCTAAAGGACACCTATTTAGGGAAAGTAATGAAGGGTGGTTGTTTTAACTTTTTTGAGTGCATATTTATTTGACCATTGGACTCATCCAATAATGGTCAGATGACCATTCTAGTGTTAATGATGAAGTTGTCTGGGAAAGCAGTGGTATTAGGAGCCTATAGCTTGTTGTGCCAAGTACAGTGATGGGTTGCCAGGGATGTTATAAACAAAGCCGTCTAGCACATGTCAGTAGTCTTCACAAAATCAAGACAGAGCAACAGGCCTCAAGTTTATATTTACATATGTTTACATGTAAAGTTGAGGCCAAAAGTTTACATACTGTACACGTAGCCTAAAGACATTCAAGCTCAATTTTTCACAACTCCACACATTTCATGTTACCACAGATTTCCTGTCTTGAGTCAATTAGGGTACCTACTTTATTTCCATAAGAGGTAATTACAAATTAATAGCTAAGAAACAGATGTATTTCACCTTTTATGTACTATATCAGATTTTCAGTGAGTCAAAGGTTTACATACACTTTGTTAGTATTTGGTGCCATTGCATTTTAATTGCTTAACTTGATTCAAACACTTGGGGTAGCCTTCCACAAGCTTCTCACAATACTTTGCCAGAATTTTTTCTCATTTCTCCTGACAGAACTCAGTCATGTTTGTGGGCCTCCTTGCTCGGACACGCACTTTCAGTTCCATCCACAAATTTTCTGTTGGATTCAGGTCAGGGATTTGTGATGGCCACTCCGATACTTCGTTGTCTTTAAGCCATTTTGTTACAACTTAGGAGGTATGCTTAGGATCATTGTCCTGCTGGAAGAGCCAGACCCAGTTGCGACCAAGTTTTAACTTTCTAGCTGATGTCTTGAGGTGTTGCTTCAATATTTCTTCCTCATGAAGCCATCTATTTTCTGAAGTGCACCAGTCCCTTTTCCAGTAAAACACCCCCACAACATGATGCTTCCACCCCCATGCTTCACAGTTGGGATGGTGTTCTTTCAGATTAAAAGCTTCACCTTTTTTTCCTTCATACATAGTGCAGATCATTATGGCCAAACAGTTGAGTTTTTTGTTTCATCTGACCAGAGAACAACACTCCAAAAGGTCTTCATCCTAGTGATCACCTGCAAACTTCATTCTGGCTTTTTTGGAGTAGTGCCAGTCTAGGAGTAGAGGCTTCTTCCTTGCACAACAGGCTTTCACGCCATGGTGATGTAGGATTCTCTTAATGGTGGATGTAGATACTTTGGTACCTGATGCCTCCAACTCCTTCACCAGTTCCTTTGTTGTTGTCTTGGGGTTCAGTTGAACCTTTTGGATCAAAGTTTGTTCAGCCCTGGGAGTTAATTTGTGCCTCCTTCCTGAACGATGCGGTGTCTGTGTGGTACCAAGATTTTTATATTTACATACAATTGTTTGTACATATGCTTGTGGTACCTTCAGTTGTTTGGAAATTGATCCAAATGAGGAACCGGACTTGTGGAGGTCCACAATTTTTTTCTGAGTTCTTGGCTGAGTTGCTTGGATTTTCTCATGATATCAAGGGCAAGAAGGCTATGGCTCTAAAGGTAGGCCCTTTAATACAGCCACAGGTGCCAATTAACTCCCAGTTAATTCTTAATTATGACAATTGACCGATCAGAAGCTTCTAAAAAGTCATTACATCAATTTCTGTTTAAAGAGACCCACTGGAATTCTGATATAGTGAATTAAAGCTGAACTAAATCTGCCTCTAATTGATTGTTTTAA
Organism: Anguilla anguilla; assembly: GCF_013347855.1. Lineage (NCBI taxonomy): Eukaryota > Metazoa > Chordata > Actinopteri > Anguilliformes > Anguillidae > Anguilla > Anguilla anguilla. The sequence goes on from NC_049208.1 coordinate 47,435,460, forward strand.
AATGAACTCTAATGTGAACAAAGTAGATGCCCTAATTGACTTGCCAAAAGAAATGTATGGTAACATGAAATGTGCGGAACTGTGAATATATTAAGCCTAGGTACAGTATATTGTAAAACATTACATTTCTGGCTCATGAAATAATAAAGCTATATATATTTTTGTGTGTGTGTGTGTACTATGTGGAAGACGCTGGTTACATTTACATGCAGCCAAATAATCATATTAATCTGGCTATTTGAAGCTTATTTCCAGTCAAAGCAAATTAACATAAACAGTCAATCTTCTCAGAATAAACTGACAATAAAAATAAAATTGAATCAAATCTCCCTGCCCAAAATCAGAAGTTGAATAAAATTGTCAGTTTTGATAATCAAATGCTGTTTGATTGAATTCTACAATTCTGTTGCATATTGCACTCACCTGCTCCAAAATCAGGTATTGCATTCACGTTAAAGATAATTCAAAGGAGACAATTGTAGGAGATTGTCCATATTTTTGTATTTTAAACTGCTTATTCCTTTTCCCAAAAGCAAAAATTGAGGAAGACCGCATTCGCCAACAGCAACAAGAGGAACAGAGACGTCAGGAGGCACTAAAAAGACAACAAGAAGAACAGAGACGTCAGGAGGCACTAAAAAGACAACAAGAGGAACAAAGACGTCAGGAGGCACTAAAAAGACAACAAGAGGAACAGAGACGTCAGGAGGCACTGAAAAGACTACAAGAGGAACAGAAACGTCAGGAGGCACTAAAAAGACAACAAGAGGAACAGAAACGTCAGGAGGCACTGAAAAGACAACAAGAGGAACAGAAACGTTGGGAGGCACTGAAAAGACAACAAGAGGAACAGAAACTATGGGAGGCACTGAAAAGACTACTAGAGGAACACAAACGACAAAAAGAGGAACAGAAACGTCAGGAGGCACTAAAAAGACAACAAGAGGAACAGAGACGTCAGGAGGCACTAAAAAGACAACAAGAAGAACAGAGACGTCAGGAGGCACTAAAAAGACAACAAGAGGAACAGAGACGTCAGGAGGCACTAAAAAGACAACAAGAGGAACAAAGACGTCAGGAGGCACTAAAAAGACAACAAGAGGAACAGAGACGTCAGGAGGCACTGAAAAGACTACAAGAGGAACAGAAACGTCAGGAGGCACTAAAAAGACAACAAGAGGAACAGAAACGTCAGGAGGCACTGAAAAGACAACAAGAGGAACAGAAACGTTGGGAGGCACTGAAAAGACAACAAGAGGAACAGAAACTACGGGAGGCACTGAAAAGACTACTAGAGGAACACAAACGACAAAAAGAGGAACAGAAACGTCAGGAGGCACTAAAAAGACAACAAGAGGAACAGAAACGTCAGGAGGCACTAAAAAGACAACAAGAGGAACAGAAACGATGGGAGGCACTGAAAAGACTACTACAGGAACAAAAACGACAGCAAGAGGAACAGAAACGTCAGGAGGCACTAAAAAGACAAGAGGAACAGAAACGTCAGGAGGCACTAAAAAGACAACAAGAGGAACAGAAACGAAATGAAGAGTTGCGCAGACAAGAGGAACTGCGGCGTTTAAAAAGACAGGAGCAGGAAAAGAGGATTGAGGAACAAATCAACAGAGAAAACGAGACCGCAAGAAGGAAGCTGTCAGAAGCATGGTCAAAGATAAATCTGAATCTAAGTCAAGGGGAGCAAGAGAGACATCATCAGCACACCCACGTGGTACAGCAAGTAATAGATGACCATTTCGCTGCTATAGAGTGGGATGAGGTACAGTATGCTGTTTTCTAGCCCAGATAAAATAAATTAAGATAAATTCATTATTTTTAATGCATCTCTTAAATATGATAGGCGTAAATATACTTTCAAGGTCATGGAATAATCTTTTGCAATCTTGAGCAGGTTGTGTTAATTTAGACTTAAACTAATTAATATGAAAAATACTTTTAACTGTTGATAGCCCATTTTAATTTGCTCCAGCAGGAGACCCAGCGCACACAGATATATTTGTCTTGCGTGCCCAACTGCTTCAATGGATACTGTGACATGCAAAATTTTAGTTTATATTTTTACAGTTCACACTTGTCACACTGCTGTTAAAATGTATTTGTCTTAACACTGAGCGTGGGGCTGGTGAACAAACTAGGATGGTGGCTTGTGGTCAAATGACAGTATGAGTTAAATTTACATTCATAAATGATGATGAATAGAATTTTCTGGTTAGGCTTTGAAGCTGAAAAAATATTACACTATTGTCAGACAGATTTTGAGCGCAGTCTATAATGTAATTCATGTTAAATTCAGGTATATATGCCTGCAATAAGCATGCAATAAAATAGTGGTTAATTTTGATTTTATTTAAGATAAATTGCTGCGGGTCTGCTGTTGGTGCCTAGTTCCTTGTTTATCAAAGACAATTAGATAGATAAATACTTTTACTTTTTAACATTCATGTTAAAACCCATGGGAACAAAAAACAATTATCATTTTGTTTACAAAGTTTGCATGAAAGCAGGTGAAATTATCTAAAAGTGCATTTGGAAATCTCCATCTAACCTGCACCATAGGGGTTCCTTTTGTTTTGCAAATGAGCAGATAGAAGTATAAATAGGACAGTAGCTTGGGCTCTTATAAAAGACTAATTCTTGGACCCCTGTAACCTGGGCACACATAGCTTGTTTGTTTCCCCAAAATGAACAATTTTAGAATAGAGTTTTCTAGATAAAAACAAATGAAAACTAACCGAACAACCAAAAAGTTTTGGTTAGAAAAAAATAAACAATAAATAGAGCAATAAATAAACACCCTCATTTAGAAAACACAAATGGCCATCAACAAATAAGAATCAGTTAAAAAATTAGAATCAAAGTTTGTTCACTGTAATTAAGTCCAACACATTAAAATAACACAAATATAGACAATAACACTTATAGTCAGTCTAAAGTCCAAAATGAAACTGAATCCATGTCTTTTTTAGTAGACCCATGTAGATACTGTACATAAGCACTCATTTTCAACTTATTTCACTCTATTAATTTAAAAAATAATCCTCTTAGCCTACACAATTTGTTGAATTGCATAGGTATCAAACATTTTTTATATAGCGCAAAGAAGCCCTGTGTTATCACTTGCACAATGTACTGTCTCTGTCTCTGTCTCTGTCTCTCATAGGCCGTGTGCAACAGTGCTGTGTTTATTATATCAAGAATTTAGAACTGAGCGTGCGTTTTTATGACGCTGGTGCGTGTCCCAGTTAGTACAGTCATTTGATGAACCGTGGACTTATCGACCTTTGGCCCAACCTCATATCTCTAGGTCAGCCCGTCAGTCCGTCACCAAATAAATCAAGATCCAAAGAGTGTTATATTATGCCATTTCCTGTTCTACTAATGACCTGCAAATGTGATAAATGCCCTCTTAATGGGACTCAGCAGTTGATACCTAAAATTTTCTGGTGCTCTTCAGGCGTGAATGGCCCTCACTTGTGTGCCATGGGGTGAAAAGGAGAGGGGTAGGGGGTGGAGTGCTCGCTTTAGTGGTCATTTGATCCCTTATATCCCGCTGTTATAGGCATATTGTTGATATTTCTTTTCCATTGAACATGCTCTCTGCTGTGGAGTTAAATTTGTTTTCACTGTCTTTGAGAAACTCCAACAAGTGATTTCTTTCAAGGCTTCATAATGCTGGGTCTTCTGTTTAGACTTAGGCATTGGAGAACAAATTTTTGTTGCAAAACAACAATCATCTTTGGCATAAAGTTGCAAGAACTTTTTTGCTGGTGCGTGACACTGTCAGCATGCTTACCAAAAAAAGTTATGGTTTGTTTACACAGGAGAAACAACGCGTGTCCTTTTATGCCAGCTGAAACAGCCTATACACCGGTAGAAATGTCATTTCATGGTCTAAAATGCTTTTCAGTCATCACTATTATAACTTAACATTGGCATCATAAAATAATTTAGAGATAGAACCTTGAGTTTTAACTTTCAAACAGTATGACCAGATTGATAGAAAATTTCACCTTAAAAAAACGAAATTAATGCAAATAAACCTACTTTGGCCTGAATACAGACTGGTGTGGTGTGGTTAAGGTCCTTTATAAAACCATCCCCCCATATTCATTTTTAGCACTGCTTTTTACAGATAGGGTTGACATTTTACTAATTTGCGATATTGAATTTCTCTGATTCTAGTCAACTGAAATCGAGAAGAGGTTCAATGACCTGCTGTTGGAAAACCAGATCACTGAGAATGAAAGATCTGCAAATGCACCATTAGAAGACAGAATGAGAAACCTTCAGACTGAACTGACTGTTCAGTTCTGTCAAGAACATGGCCTTTCCAATTGGCCTGTGTTGAACCTGGAGGCTGCCCTTCAGTGCACAGAACTGTCACTAACTGAGAGGTTCAGCTTACTCAAGGCAATGACTCAAGTTCACCTGGAAGACAACCAAGAAACTGAGAGCGAGACTATGCACTACCTAAACTGGGATAACAACTACAGTTTATTTCTGTTTTTAATGGAGAAGCTTAGTGATGTCAATAACACTCTGGCCAGTAAACTTATTTTGACATTTCTTGACCTTTTCCCAGATCTTTCTCAGATCAGCAAAAATCACCTGAGTCAAATCCTGTTCAGTGGCATCTGGACAACTGTAGAGATCATGTTCTTTCTCAGAGGGGTCAGTAGTAGAATGAACCAGAACACCACAGAGTCAGTCCTTCATAAAGTGCAGACCTATAGACTTGGCCTCCTCCTCACTCTCTCTGCCCTAAGAGATAAAAATCCATGTGAGACCCTGCAAGGGATTGTAGAGGGAGAGACTGACAAAGACATAGATTCAATTTTGAGTGAAATGCAAGATGCAAATTACCCAGACAAGTTTGTCTCAGTGATTGAGCAAGTCTTAAGACAAGTAGCAGAGGAGCTTAGTGAATACCCAGCAGCACACTTGTGGAAGAATGTTAGTGTTGCCAAAAAAATTCAAAAAAAGATTGGAGAGGTGGAACATAATATCAAGTTGTTGAGTTTCACCAGGATTGACATCAGTACCCTCAAAGATGTCCTTATTGGCATTTCCATGGCTGTTAATGAATGTTCAACTGCTGAAACTCGGGGAGGAGAGAAAATCGAGGGATATTTACCCAGAATCACCCAGCTGGCTTCTTTACTAATGCTTCTATTACAGTCAACTGAAGATAAAGGATGCCTCCTTGAAATTGGTACTGGGGAAGGGAAATCATGCATCCTGGCTATGTTTGCAGTAATCCAGGCCATCAGAGGAGCCAAAGTTGATATTGTGACCAGTTCTCCAGTGCTTGCAAGACGTGACCAAGAGGAATGGAGAAAACTCTATGACATGTTTGGTGTCTCATCCTCTGTTGTGCCACCACCACCGAGTGCTTCTAAAAGTCACGAAAAAAGACTACAGGATGCTTACCTTAATCAAATTGTGTATGGAACTGTTAGTGACTTTGCTGCAGATACGCTGAGACAGGAATTTGAAAGACAGATCACTCGCGGGGAGAGGGAATTTGACTTGGTGATAGTAGATGAGGTAGATTATATGACCTTGGACAGTGGCGTTCAGGTGACCTTTCTTTCTCATGAGGCCAGTGGCATGAGGCATGTTGAGCAAGTCCTTGCCAGCATTTGGTCCATGCTGTGCCCCTGTCGACCCATTGAAATGGAGGAAACTGGGGAGACGGAATGGATAACTGGAATACAGCTTTTCCACAAGGCTGCAAAAATGGCTGTGATGGGTTCAGAAGCATCGGAACACTTTTCAGATTTTGACATTTTGCTCCCAGGGATACAGTTAGGATTTTACACGCAGGAGGACATCAATCAGTTGATGCAGAGTGAGACAGAGGTACAAAAGGAAGGTAAAGCTAATGATTTTCAAGATGATAATTGGAAAGCCATTGAAAAATTCATGACAAACATTGGAGTGGAGGAACAACATGATCTGCTGTGCATTTTTGAGACTGCTTTGGAACAAACTGTTTCTATTAATTGCTATAGAGCCACAAACAATAAAGCAGCACTACTGCATAACAAGAAAATGGACAGAGATATGAACATCAAAATGCTACTTTTGGAGAATGGTCAGGCAAGTGAAATAATGTCTGAAAAATCACTCATCGAGGCATCAGTGCAAGAGTTAAAGTCTAAAATCAAATATTCTGATGCTTGCACGCCAAACTCAAAAGACACCAAAAGTTTTATTGTTATCCCCTCATTCCTTAAGCAGTACTTGGAGAATCGATTGCCAGTGTTTGTGGGTAATGCCTTGAAGGCCATTGTAATGACACAGGGCAGAGAGTATATGATTGATGTGTCATCATCTGCTTCAATGCCAAGCAATGTCAGTGAGTCTGACAGACATCTCTACCATTCCATTATCCCAGTGGACTACCAAGCCAGTGGAGTGCTGGAGAAGAACAAACGCTGGGGTGATGGCTTGCAGCAGTTTCTGGAGATGAAGCACCAGTTGGCAATGTCATCTCTGTCCATTGTTACAAATTATATGTCAAATATGCAGTTCTTCAAAAGATACCTCAATGGAAGTGGAATTTTTGGTGTTTCTGGAACATTGGGTGGGGATCCAGACAAAGATTTCTTGAAAAGGCATTACAAAACAGACAGTTATGTGATACCAGCTCATCGCTATAACAAGGTGGTTGAACTCCCTACCCAGCAGATTAGTGGTGACTACTCTGATTGGGTAAAGGCAGTCCGTGAAACTACATGGGCAGCTGCTGACAGGGGGCAAGTTGTCTTGGTGGTGTGTGAAGATGTGAAGACAGCAGTTGAGCTTCAGAAGGAAGTGGAATCTGAATGTCGATCAATCACCATGTACACAATCAGTGAAAGGGATTACATTGAAGAAACTACATTTAAGAAGGGAAGCATCATTATTGCCACTAACTTGGGAGGACGGGGCACAGACATTAAGGTAGATAATGAGGTGAATCAGTGTGGTGGACTCTTTGTCCTCCTCACACATTTTCCCAGCAACCGTAGAGTGGAGAAACAAGTGTTTGGACGTACAGCTAGGAAAGGAAACCCTGGTATGGTCCAGATGATACTCCACCATGACCATCTTGCACCGGCGTACCAAGGCCAACCGGTGGAGGTCATGAGGCAGCTAAGAGAAGTCTACGAAGTTCAGCGCATCTCTGATATGGAATCAAATGAGCTGCTGGAAAATGAAATGAAGGAAGAACTGTTCGCCACTTTTTGTAAATTTCTTAAAGAATTTGATGCAAACTATACAGAGCAAGAGAGAGATAACCTGTTAAGTATGAAGACAAATAATGTGGTAGATACTATCAAACATCAAGGTAATAAACTTGATTACAAGCCTGCACTCAATGCTCTCAAAGAATCCTGGGCCTTGTGGCTGACACTTAATGAGAATAATATTGAACAGCAGAAGAATTTCTCTGACTTGGAAGCTGACTTGTTTGGAAAGTTGACCAGTACATCCAGCATGCTTTTACAGGGTCAAAGCCACACATTCTATGACTATCTCAAACAAGCTGTTATCAGAACTGACCTGCATTGTCGTAGAAAAACAAAGTGTGACTATGGAGCAAAAGACTGCTGGCAGAAAGTTGCAGAATGTGATCCATTCTACAGAGCGGTGGCACTCTACAACCAAGCCTATATCACAATAAACCTTGCGAAGAAAGACTACAAAGCAGAGGCTATTAAATTACTTGAGGAGTCAAAGGAGACTGTGGATGTCTACATTTCAGAGACATCAAATACTGCAGTTGCTGGTCAGATGGCAATGAGAGGAAACTTTGAGCCACATCATGATGGTGCTTGCAATTTTCAAAGCCAGATGCAAGCTCGGATGGATATTTTCAAAACTTGGAGAGAATACATAGACAATGCTCTGGAGAAACTTAAAGAAGTTGAGAGAAGTAACGCTGATGCCATCACTGAAGAAACATCAGTTTATTCACTTTCAGATGAGAAGGACTTTGTCACCACAAATGAGCTCATGGCCATGTATGAGTATGGCCTTGGAATTGTGTTTGAGATAAAACAAAAACCAAGATTTAATGTTGATGCTTTGATTTGTTTTCTGCTTGGCGCAGCCCAGGTTCTAGCTGGTGTTCTTGTTTGTGCAGCATCCTTTGGCTCAGCCTCTCAGTTTGGTCTTGGTCTCATCTCCGAGGGTGTCTCTGACATGATCAGTGGGGTTGTGGGTATGAAAACTGGTGTTTTCAGTTGGGCGTCCTGGGCCATTTCCAAAAGCATCAGCATCGGAATATCATTGCTAACTGCTGGATTTGGAACAATCAAGAGCGCTGTCAAGTCTGTATACAGTACCACAAAAGGCTTACTAAATGGAACAAAGACCCTGTCCTCTGTTGCTCAAGGTGTCATCAAATCAGGGAAAGCCACATTGCTGTCGATAAAAGGTGCTGCCATGTCAGCAGTCTCTTCAGTGTCTAGAAGCTCATTGAGGATGGGTACAGATGTCGTGGTAAAACAGACTTTAATACATGCTTGCAAATTTGCTGGGCAGGAAATTGTTAAGCAGGCAACAATATACACATTGCACTACGCAGTTGATGCAGGACTTACTGCTGCTCTGAAGAACATTGTGGATTCAGCTTTTAGGAAATCCTTCAAAGATGAAATAAAAAGAAATGGTGATTTGAATCACACTCTCACACGCTTTATATGCCTTTATGTTCCAAAATCTGCTCCGATGAGACAACATATGGACTTCAAGATTGACAAACATTGTGAGAGGGAAATGAAAAAAATGGTTAAATTAATGGCAGAAGGTGTTATTCCCAGTCTCATGACAGACTGCACCACTGTACACGAGGTTATTGACAGGCTTTCCGAGGTGAGTGGAAAAGCTACAGAACTCTTGGACAAAGCAAGAGTACCCGGCAAAGTCCAAGCAGCCATCAATGCAGGACTTGTGATAGCAAAACACAGCACTGTGTTAATACAAATCCTGGAATCTGTCCCAACAAGAACAGTAGTTAATGAAAAGATTGTCCCCAAGTTGATACAGCAATTGAATGAGCAGCTGGTTAAGAGCTATGAGCATGATGATAGACATGATCTCTCTGATGTGAAACGCTTGAAGGGTGAGCTTTTGGAATTAATCTCAGACACCATGTATGAGGCATTCAGTGAGGCTTGTGCTACACATACAACAACATTTATGAAAGGGATTTTCCGGAAGAAGATTAGTAAGGCAGCAGAGGCTATTGGGAATGCCTCAAGCAATATATTTGGCAGATACAAAACCCAGGATTTTTTCCAGGAGCAGCAACAGAGATATAATATGAAAAGATATGGAAAGATTTTGACAGAGAATTTGTCTGAAGCCGAAACACAAGTTCTTCAAGATTATATAAGTAACATTTCCAGCACTGACCGTCCAGCTTCTGAACTACACCTCTATGTCCTCACAAAAAGTGACCTCCTTCAGGGCAAAGGTATTAAGGTCATAACGTTCAACAAAGATGGGCAACCAATCTATGAGAATACCTTCCCTGGCAATGACCATTCCGCAGGATTCATCACTCTCAAACTGTCCAGAAAGCCAGAGGATTCAGAAAGGCATGTACTTTAGAGGTTCTAATTTACATGTTTACCTTTTATTAACCTTAGCCATTCTCAAGGAAATAGTGAACTGTTAATAATAACTCTATCAAGTGTTCAAAGGCCCATAAATGAATGTATTATATTTTTTATTTGCTCTTTCAGTCAGAGGGGCTTTTTCAGAAGTATGAAAGACAGAATCCAAGGAGTGCAACGTCCCCATGAAGGCCATTACAGCATCATCCACCCAGATGGCTCTGAGAGTCCTGTCATATCAAATGGTCAGGACTGCCTGTTTCATGCTGTAATCCAGGCAACAACTACAGGTCAAGAACAAGACATCCAGCAAAGAGCAGCTCTTCTGCGTGATAGAGTACAAAGCGAGGTAAGCCATAGTTTTCCTTGCCTGTAATTATACAGGCGTTGTAGACCTTTTAAAAATACTGCACCCTCCAAAAGTATGGTAATGGTTGAGTGAAACCATATATATGAGACAGAAGTACAGATGGTCAGCTTTTATTTCCTGGTATTCGCATGCATATATGTTTTTACCGTTTTACAGCTGTTCTTATGTTGAATCCCCCATTTTACACTGTGCAAAAATAAGTTAATGGATGACTGACAGGTGTTAATTGTTGCTTAGGTGTTTCCTGCTGTATGGATTGCTCACATAAATGAGCAGCGAGTATCTAGTCTTGGTTTTAGCCTTTGTCTTCGTCAGTGAAGACTGCATTTGGAGTCAGAGGCATACACAATCATGAACACCAGAGAATGAACTATGGGTGAAAAACAATTAATTTGTAAGCTGAGAGAACAGAAGACATTAAGCAGGATAGCAGAGAAACTGGGTATATTAAGTGCAGCAGTTTGGTTTAAAAAAGACCATATAAGAACCCACTAGAGACTATACTGGAAGATGCAGACCTCTCATCAGCAGCAACAATCAAAAACTCAGATGATAGTTCACCAAAAACTATAGAGATGGCTTTTATGGACAGATGAGACAAATCAGCACTTGTGATGGAAAGCCGAAAGTATGAAGTCAGGAACAGCCCATGATCCAAAGCATACCACCTCATCTGTGAGAGATGGAGGTTGCGTCATTGTTTAGGTCTGTATAGCTGCTTCTGAAACAGGTTCACTCAGCTTTATTGATGATGTAACAGAGGATAGAAGCAGTAGAATGCATTTAGAAGTGTGCAGGCAGATTTTTTTCTGGCTATATATAAAATTTATATAGAATATATATATATGAAGGGCCAAACAGGAAATATTTAATGAAGTCTGATATATATACACATCATTTCTTGATATATATACACATCAAAACCGATATATATATATACATTGTTTTTTATATTTATACATTGAAAATGATAAATATACATCATATTTGATATTTATACATAAAAACTGATATATATATATATATATATATATATATATATATATATACACACATCATTTCTGATATATATATATATATATATACATCTATCGGAACAGGCATATGTTTGGGCATCCCATTGGGTCTTTATTAAGACATAATCAGTGCAATCCAAAACCCGGGCAAACCCCAGGAAGACCCATAAGAAGCGGACCAAATATGTGCCTGTATTAAAATCGGAGAGCTAGCGACATTTCACTGTCTCACTTGTTATATTCACATAAAAATTCTTACAGAATATAATATAATTTTCAGTCTCAATCCAATTAAAAATTAATTTGGATTGCACTGATTATGTCTTAATAAAGATCCAATGGGATGCCCAAATATATGCCTGTTCAGAATAATATATATATCGGTTTCAATGTATATATATCAGAAATGATGTATAAATATCAGATATCAGTTTCAATGGATATATATCAAAAATGATGTATATATATATCAGACTTCATTAAATATTTCCTGTTTGGCCCCTCATGTATATATATATATATATATATATATATATATATATTCCTTGTACCTAATTGGCCACCACTTCATCCTGCCACAAGAAAATGACCCCAAACACATTGGCTATACAACCAAAGAAATTATCAGTGGGAAAAAGTGGAAAGTTTTAAATCTAATCAAGCATGCATTTCACTTGCTGAAGAGGAGACTAAAGACAGATATCCCCAAAACAAAGATCAGCTGCAATGAAGGCCTGGAAAAGCATTTTCAAAGATGATACCAAAAGTTTGGTGACTGAAGTTTGTCTGTTGATTGCGGAATTGGTGCAGTTACTGCAACCAAATATTAGACTTTATTGCTTTGATTTACTATTAAGCTTGTTAACTTTGCACAGCTGAAAATGGGGGGAATTAACACACAGACAACTGTTTCTGTAAAATGGCAAGTACCAAGCAGTCCTCTTATATGTGGAAATTTTTCTAAAGCACATACTGATCTTCCTATCACATGCCATCATGTTTTGTCAACTGGTAACTAATAATAATGTTGTGTTAATTCACTTTTTCTGAATGAAAATATGGCCCATTGTGACTAATGAAGCTTTGTGATACCATTGGGATTAAAGGAGTGATACTCTTTTTCATGAGGACTATTTTTATTTATTCCGGGAAAGCCAATTGAGATCAGACCTCTTTTTCAGCGACACCCTTGATAAAAATGAAAATATCTTCCATTTACACATATTAAGAGACCCAATGCGAAACTCAAATGTTGTCCAAGATATGACATCTATGGATCTTCCCTCATTTGTTTCCCCAACTTCTTGTTTTAATGTAACAGCTTAACCAGAACCTTCCACGGTATGCTGGGCTGGTAAGATGCCAGAAGAGCTATGAGGAATGGCAGAAAACTCCCGGACAATACTCTGTCATAGGAGGAGGACTGAAAAGACAGAAAACCGACAATAAGATCAACGATGAAGACTATAAGAATACGATCTCTGTGATGAAAGCACATGAGTATTCTCCTGGAACATCAGAATATGACGTTGCTGTGCTTTACCACCTTGGATATGTTGGAACATATGAAGAGTTAAGTCATTTTTTCATCTTTGTATTGATGAGGTGGCATGTTAGTGAAAAATGTTAGTGACTAAGAGTCAATTTCCTAACAGTATTATAGATGACCAGGTCATCCTTATTACCGGGTAGTTATTCAGTAATTCATTCATACATTCATTTATTCACTCATTCATTCATCATTCATTCATGAGCGCAAAGGTAGATTTCATCTGAGCCCCCTAAGAGAGCTTTAAGAAATTGTTCAGGTATTGTTTCGGTGAATGACATCAACTGAACCAAAAGGAAACAAAATAGGCTGCAAATAATAGTTTAAATTGTGACAGATATTTTATTCACTCAAGGGTCCCTTGGAATCAAAGTCATGGAGTCAAAACTATAGTGTCATACAAAAAGCAGCTTGAGGATTAACACTTGCATACTTAACTTGCTCTTAAATGTCATCACAATTTGAATGAAAGGCTTCATGGTTGAGCACTTAATGGGCCAGGACAATGTCAAACAGTATTGACATTACATTACATTACAGGCATTTGGCAGACGCTCTTATCCAGAGCGACGTACAACAAAGTGTATAACCATAACCAGGAACAAGTATGACGAAACCCCTAGAGAGAAGTACCGGTCCAAGTGCAGGGAACAACCGCATAGTTCAACTTGGACCCTGAAGGTTAACTGATTAACACTAACACAACGAGAACGGCAACAACGCAATCTATGGAAAAAATACAAGCAGTAGTTAAGACAGTTAATGCACCTAAGTCACCTTAGGTGACTATTGAGAGTCGGACAGAAGCATTGTAGGTTTTAGTCTTTTCATTGGATATGTTGACAATAAGAAAACATTTTTTTAAATGATGCTGCCCTTATCCTTTAACTTGAAAGAGTCTGTCACTTATTCCTATCAATGTCTTAATCATGTCTGTAGAATACTGTGAAGAATACCTAATTGATTTTGTCTTTGTCTGCCAGAGTCGGTAGGAAATTGAAACTTCACTTTATGATATGAAATACATTATAATATTTTGGAGCTATTATGGAATGCAAGTTCTATTCCTCATGCTACTTAATTCATTTGTTCAATGTTGACATGAGATCCAAATTGCATGGGTCTACTTTGCAATCTCATGCAAAAAGCAACAAAAAGTAAAATCGTAATCACCAGCTTAGGTTTCACATGAATTTAATACTTCAAAATTCACTTCAAAGCAAAGAAGTTCCACAATATAATATGAATTCATGGATTTAGCTTTGGATTTTGGAATGAACTCATTTTTTCTTTGTTTCCCTGCATTGAATAGTCTAAAGAATACAATTGAATCTGGAAGGAAAATCGTGGAGAAGGATCATTTCATTCCAAATGGCACACTTGCTATAGCTCGAACAAAAAAAGAAGCTCTAAAGAAACTTAAGAATTCAGAGCGTACAGAGCATTCAAAGCTTTATACTCTGGTGACAAAAGAGGACAAAAATGGAAATCTTCACCTGGCCATGCAGGTTCTTTACCAGGATCACCGTATTGCCTTGACAACTGCAAACAGCAGGGGCGCCCCAGAATGCAGGTGAGTCATACTGTACAACAGAATATAGGTGAGTCATACTGTATAACAGAATGCAGGTGAGTCATACTGTATAACAGAATGCAGGTGAGTCATACTGTATAACAGAATGCAGGTGAGTCATACTGTACAACAGAATGCAGGTGAGACATAACATAACACTCTGCATTGATATTTAAAGTGATATACCAGCCATAAGGGCTATATGCCATAATGTCTCTGTTAGGGCTGTCCTGTGGGGCAGTAACATCCTCCCTCTGCTAACTAGCTTCATCCTCCATTATTGGTGCCCATCAAATATGCCAATTTCTAGCTTACTGTGTCATCCTCATCGCCTTACTCTGCCTCCCAGCTAACATTTTGGAAACCACCAACACAGCAAATAGTAGTTAGTTATTTATTCACTATATTATCTGAGGTTATTTGAAGAGTTTTCATACACTGTGGGTCTATACTATTTTAATTCTAATCACTAGGACCAAGCATGTTTATTAAGTTATCTTACATTATTTAATAGTCCATTCTTTTTCTAGAACGTTAGCTGGGTGGCATTGTAAGTAAATGAGAATGATTTAGCAAGATAATTATTTGTTTTATTTAGTTTTTTGACTACTGATAATGGAGACCTGCACTAGAGTGAAGGATACTGCTGTTCCCCGTTACTGCTCTGAGGATGAAAATTTGATCGTCTTAAGTGGCAAAAACATTTATTTTATGGTTATCCTCTTAAAAAGTATGTATTTACCTCCAAAGGATATGTTTAAAAATACTGATTTGGATCGTGATGGGTGGAACACCTTGAAGGGTGGTACATTGTAATTGCTCTTGGCTTTCAGTCATAATGACCAGACAGCGAACAGACACCCACCTCCCCCTGTTAGAAACAGCTTTAACAGCCTCCGTTTCCTCCTTTTCTCTCTCCAGGGCACTGCTGGCTGATACGCTACTGAGTGGGGATGGTGAGACCCTGCTGAAACAGGCCATGATCATGGCCAACCCAATATCTTCCCAGAAGCTCAAAAGACAAGCAGGTACAGTCTTTACAAATTTCAGTGTTAGTGGGCTAGCTGAAAGCTGGTCTATATTTATTAGGGGCCAAGCACCAACGGTGCAAAGGCACCAGTAGCAGCTTGTGGGGTCTGGAGGGAAGTGGGTGAGCTCTTTTCCCTGTTTTAGCTGCAGTTCTATCTAGGTATGTCTAACCAAGGCAGTACTAGTGTTACTGCATATTACTGCTATCCTAGTAAGGTATATGGACTCTGAAATTGTATTTGAGAACAAATTTGTATGCAATTTTGAATAGCCACACACACTGCAATCTTGGTGCACTAAATACATTTTTTTAAATGAAATTGAAAAATTTACTTACAGGTCTGCTACCATTACTTATTATTATATTATCTCTGTCGCATTCAAAACTCACCCCAATACGACCGATTTCACAGTGGCAACCATTTGATATTAGAAAGAGGACTTGTTTATTTAATTGACAGCATTGTTGTTCAATCTAGGGCATGACAATTTTTCATAGTAGTTTTCAGTTCCAAAAAGACACACCAAGTTTAGGGAAATCTGACTACTTGGGAGTACTATACCAAAAAAACTGACCGAATTGGGGAACAAACTGATTTTCCTTCCAACAGTCCTGAGAAGTACATCCCACTTAGGCCACGATTCTTAAAGATAATCAAATATGAATATTCAAAAATTGTGGGAAAGATATTTGACCACACCTTCTTTAAATCTAGCCACTGTTCAAATTTTCAAAATATACAAATTGAGGAAAGGAACCCATGTAGATTGTGTGTATCATGTTTTGTGCACGGACTACAGCACCACCTCACATTTGCAATGTTGAAATCATTAGTGCAGACATATTCTTTAATCCAATGCACCGCAAAGTTGATATGGATGATATTTGCATGAGGTTTGCAGTCCATGACGAATTATAAGTTGTTACAATAAATTTTGACTGAGCAACAATGACATTTCTAATAGAATTCAGATCGAATAGACAGTCACTCATACGGCTTCCCTCCCCCCTCCCCCACATTCACACAGGGTAGCTGCAAGCAGGCCATAAAAACCCTACCCCTCTACCACCCCCACCCCCCCCCCCCCACCCCCATAAACACGACTACAGCGTGTAGTTCGTGAGCCTTGGCGTATAGCCATATTATTACTTCTACAAGTATGATGGCCTTGCAAATTGTTTCATTTTTCATTTATTTCTTGGACAAAGAACAAAATTGGGCTGTTTGATGACAAAAAATATTCACATTTCTGTATGCATTAGGCTATGACATTTCATTAAAAAAAGAAATTGAATTATTTCCTAGCAGCTAACCTTGAAAATGTTTCCTTGTACGCCAGTTCGTTGCCATGGAAAGCATGCATCATATGCTTTAACTGCACAAATGACTGCAACATGACTTGCCTTCACTTTCTATACTTTCTATACTTCTATACATGAAGTGATATACCATTTATAAGGGCTATATGACTAAATGTCTCCTATCACTACTGCACTATTGAACAATGGTTCATATTATGGTCCTAACTGTAAATATGCAAACTCTTTATTGAATACATTATTCATAGCATCACTATCACAACTTCACTTCCATATTTTAAACCAATCTGGGAAAGGGAATTATTCTCAATGATTGCTATCGCTGTAGGTTGCACCAAACGTATGCTAGAGCTACGGTGCTGCAGAAAGACTGTAATGAACTGCATGCAGGATTCAGCACTAGTGGCTGACTGTGCTTTGATCGAGTGGTGCGCTCGGCGTAACCAACTGTGTTGAACCCAAGGTATTCACTATAATCCGTAGTCTAGATTTTTTTGTTTATGAGAAGCATGCTTTACTTGCATTTCACATTACATGAGCACTTGTGGACAAGAACAGGACAGGCAGGACGGCAAGGATGGAGAGCAGCAGGCAATGGGTTGCTGTTTTACAACTAAAATTTATTTTTTAAACTGAAGACATGGGATTTGGAGGCCTTCACTTGTCTCGGTAAATATTTCTGAGGTGGACCGTGAAGACAGTTGTCGGGTTTGAAAAAAAAAACCAAGTGATTTCTTCCAAGGCCTCCAAATGCGGAGTCGTCTGTTTAGTCTTAGACTTTTGTTATAAAACAACGGCAGCAGCAGGAGAAACAATACATGTCCTTTTATGAAAACCTAACAACCTTATACACCATTATAAATGTAATTTTACTGGCTGAAATGCTTCTCGATGTACGCGATGACAACACAGACAGCAATGATCATTCCTCTGGAGAACTGCGAAATAAACGATGGACATTCTATCGATGTTTCTCAGAGTTAGCATGTTTTTGGGACTAAAAACTACTACTTGCCGTGATAAGGCAAATGTAATTTCAATGATCAATTGTCGTTAGCAATTGATGTTTGAAAGCATACTTATAGTAGAATAACAGTTCAGTAAATCATTAATTCTGTAGATCGTGTTCAGTATTGCTTTTATTGTGAAATGTTTAAATGTTTTTACTCTAGGTATACAGATTCGTTCATTCCAGGGAGGATTAAGAAGTCTTACAGAAGAAGGGACAAATTGCTACTACAAAACCGGTTACGTGAAGTTAATCAGCGAGTATCAGAAGATGGGCATCATCGACCAAAACGCAGAGGGTAGACTGAAGACGTGGGTGAAAGAAAATCAGCACCTCAGCAAAAATACACCTGAGTATAACCAGATACTTCAGCGCCTCAAACCTTTGGGCACCTAGAGCATGAGCTCTGAAGTTTCTGGTAATAAGGGTAAAGACGGAGTGTAGCACAGTGGGTAAGGCACTGAGCTTGTAACCAAAAGGTCGCAGGTTTGATTCCCGGGTAGGACACTGCCGTTGTACCCTTGAGCAAGGTATTTAACCGAAATTGCTTCAGTATATATATCCAGCTGTATAAATGCATACAATGTAAAAATGCTATGTAAAAGTTGTGTAAGCCGCTCTGGATAATGTAATGTAATATAAGGACTTTACAGGGCCCAAAGTCTAGGGAGAGGCCCTAAAAAACATGTATTTAGCAGGCTTTGTTGTGGAGTTGGGGCCAGAATTTCCTGCAACGCCCTGACACAGAGATGTAATAGGAAATGAGAAATTAGAGATGGACAGACCAAAAAATAGAATGGAAAAAGTGATTTTTTTACTATCAATTGTACACTGTAGAACTACTTGAGTGAGTGTGTCCATCTCAGGCATATGCTGTAATAAATTAATTAATAATAATAATGAATTAATTCTGCTGACCTCAGGAATAGAGAGTGAAAATGGGTTTTCTTCCACACGCATCACTACTGTGGCCTGCTGTTTGGTGAGAAAGGTCCAATGCGTTGGCTACTGATGGGTTTCACTCAGCCACCAAAATGTGTCCGCTTCATCCTAATGCTTTCTCGGGTCAATCTGTTCATAGATTGGCCACAGGTGCTGCTGTCTGTTCAGGTGATAGCCACTGCAGTGCTTTCGCAACATAAACCAAATATGGTGAAAGAGAAGATGGAGAAAATAATCAAACCTATGATTTCCTGATCATGTTTGCATGAGGGCAAAATGGTCAAAAAAAGAAAAGAAAATGAACTTCTAAGAAAAGCCTTGATGAGCAGCATTATTTTTCGGTCAGTTGTCATTTTTACCTGTGACTTTGGTTTGTGAAAGATGATTCCGTGCCCTGTGATCTTCGACTTTTGTGGAATGTTCTTTATTTAACTTGATGTCAACTTACCACAGAGCCAACCAGGCTATAGTAAACAAATATATTTATGCATGAAAAAAACAAGTCACTGGTGTAAATTAAGGCAATGCCTTTTTTGTCTTTGAGTGAACATTAAACACTGTAGAACTACTTTGTGAGTGTGTCCATCTCAGGCATATGCTGTTATAAACTTTGATTCTGCTGACCTCAGGAATAGAGAGTGAAAATGGGTTTTCTTCCACACGCATCACTACTGTGGCCTGCTGTTTGGCAAGAAAGGTCCAATGTGTTGGAGAAGCAAAGGAGAGGAATGTATTTCCATGTGTATTCAATGTTTCAATAAAAAAAAAACGTTTAAAAAAAATGAAAAAAGGTTTTTTCTTGCAACAGCTGAATAAAAGTCCATATTTCAATCAATATACAAGATGTAAGAAGCTGGATTTGATTTTTCTAAGAATGGAGGCAAGTAATCTTGTTCTTGACAAGCATAAATTATACACTTTAACTTACATGTTACTCCCTGCATGTTCACATGATAAGATAACATTCACATCTTGCAAATGCTTCATTGGAATGGCTACACAAAGTGAATGTCAAGCTTTCTATAAATTGTGTCTTGTTGAGAATGTGGGAAGAATGGGGAAAAATACAAAGAACATACTCTAATTTATTAAGTTTATTTAAGAAAATATATTACAGAAAGAAATGTGTATTGCAGCTATATGATATAGCACCACTGGCAAAGGTACTTTGAGTACACGATTTTCTTTCACAATGTGAAAAAAGGAACAGCAAAAAGTATGAAAGTATACATTGTCAAATAAAACTCAGAAATATGCCCACTTCTCAGTATGGTGCATTCACAGACAAATAACCTAAATACAAAAATATTCTCATTATTTATTATGAAATAACACTATTACCAATACTACACCATCCTATAACTAATAGCATACTTTAGCCTTTACTATAACTAACACTATTGTGTATATCCAAAAATAATTATTCTGTGAAAACCTATTTATGTTCACTGGGCTCTCCATGATCACAATTAAGGATTTAAGATAATGTGTTTGAGGGCTAACAGAACTCTCATCTAATTACCAAAATCAAACAGTGGATTCTATTCCATTCAGAACCCATGATGGAACCTGTAATGTAATACAACATTACATGATGTAATTCTGTAGTGTCTCAACAGAAGAATGCAAGGTTCTAGTGATGTCACAAATTGTGCCCACTGTAAATGCGTATGGGTGACCGCACCCACGACTCAAACTAACTGAGCTACCGTGGCTTGCTCTGCATGCCAAGCGTCTGTGTGATAATTATTTACGAAGCCGTCCGTACTACCCCTCCTCACCCTTCCCACTTGCAGCCTTCTTGCCCTCCTGCCCTTCGTTGGGGCAGCCCTTGGGGGAATTCAGGTCCAGCTCGACCCCCTCCAGCTCTAGAGCCAGTTTGTTGTCCACGGTTTGGCACTGGTCGGCCTTTTCCAGGTGGAGGTCCAGCTCTGGGTGATGTGCCTCAATCAGGAGCACATACACTACAGACCCCACCAGCGCTCCGACACAGGGAGCAACCAGAGGGACCCACCACCATCTTCCCCCCGCCCTGAGAGAGAGGGGGGGAGGGGGGAGAGAGGGGGAAAGAGGGAGACACAGAGAGGGGGCAGGGGACAGAGAGAGAGACAGAGAGAGATGGGGGAGAGAGAGAGAAAGAGGGGGAAAGAGGGAGACACAGAGAGGGGGCAGGGGACAGAGAGAGATGGGGGGAGAGAGAGAAGGTAGGGGGAGGGGGAAACAGAGAGAGAGGGAGAGAGAGAAAGAGAGGGGGGGACAGGACCGGAGAGAAAGAGAGATAGAGAGGGGAGAAACAGAGAGGGAGCAGGGGACAGAGAGAGAGAGAGGGAGAAGAAGAGACAGAGAGGGGGGAAGAGATGTGACACCGTGTACCATCATCTTAACCTAATGACTGCAGACCACTACTAATGGTGGCTAGCACCACTACTTCCTGAATATCCATTAGCTTCGGTTTGATCCATCATTACTTAATATTATATCATTAGTTACATTAGTTTGTATGTATATCTGTGTGAATTAGCTGGGTGTGAGGATGCATGTTCAGGGGGTGTAAGGGTGACCTACCAGAACACCTGCTCTCCCCAGCCCGCGATATAGCTGTACAGCCGGGGCCCCAGGTCTCGGGCCGGGTTGAGGGCGCCGCCGCAGTTTACGCTCATGGACATCCCGATCACCAGGACAACCAGCCCGAACAGAGGCGGTGCCATCTCGGCTGGGATGCGCGTGTTCCTGCGGTCTTCCACGGCCAGGATGCACACCAGCAGCGTGCCAGTCCCAATCACCTGCCCGGGACACAGCCAGTGTTAGCGCACATCGCAACAGCAACTACAACAACAACAGCAATAGCTACACCAACACCAACTGCAACAGCCACACCAACAAAAGCAACACCAGCAACAGCAACAACAGCAACAACAGCAACAGCAGCAACAGCAACAGCAGCAACAACAGCAACAACAGCAACAACAGCAACAGCAGCAACAGCAGCAAGAGCAACAACAGCAACAACAGCAACAACAACAACATCAACAGCAATAATAATAAGAAGAATAAGAAGAAGAAGAACGCTGTGCCTGGGGTAGCAGTGATCTCCAGAAGACTCAGGTGAGCTTACCTGGTCAACGAAGCCACTCCACAGACTGAGGTAATCTGCAGGGTAAGTGGCGAAAATTGCAGCGGTGGCAGTCGGTCCTGTTACAGTCAGTTGCCCATTGCTGAAGTGCATAATGGCATCTACACACACACACACACACACATGCGCACACACACATACACACACAAACACACACGCGCACACGCACATACACACACAAACACACACGCGCGCACACACAGACACACACACATACATTCTGATTAATATTTTATTCATATTTTTTGTGTTTCTCATATAAACTTCACCCTAGTAAACTGTAACAGCTAATATTTAGCTGATGCTAATATTGAAGCATAGAGATATGTAATAAAAAAAATTAACTATCTCTAATTTTGCCCACTCAGATTAGCTCTTGAATGGACCAACAATCTCCTGACTCTGTTGCCAGTCCTGGTAAACTGCTCCATATGATAATAACTGCTCAATATGGTTAAAAGCTACTCCATACACCGCTTAACCCTCTCTTGTATGGAAAGAAACTTTCAGTAAGGTGGTGCTTTCTATCCCCGCCTGCTCACCGTAGTACTGCAAGGCGACGGTGGCAGCAGCGAGAAAGGCCCCAAACACCTGGAAGAAGACATAGAAGGGCAGAGTCCTCCAAGGGTGCCTTCCCAGCATGCACAGGCTGAGGGTGACTGCAGGGTTCAGGTGAGCTCCTGGACAGAGAGAGCACACTCACCACATGAACACTTACCACATAGCACACTCACTGCACAGCATGATTACCACATAGGACACTTACTGTATGGCACACTTATCACAAAACACACACTTTAGTTCCAGCTCTCAAAGTGGTGCAAACCCCAAACTAGCTTGCTTAGTTACACTATTGTCCATGTCATCAACTATATTTGAAATGCAACACTGTTACAACCTCAGTCATAAGTTTGTGTTTACTATTGTGTGTGTTTCTTCATTCAGATTGTCATCTAATTGGTTGTTTCTGTACCCAGTGGCTCGACTTGAAAATGCCACTGTTTGCCGCCTACCAGCAGAGGCTTGCTCTCAGAACTTGTTTGTTTGTGTGGTGTGTTTAGAAATTGCTTTGTTCGACTTTGTGTATTCAACCCTATCTTAGTTTGATTCCAAATCCCGTATAGCCCTTCTGGTTCGGTAACTGATTATATTTAATGTATGACCATTGACTCGTTCCCTTCGACACCGATTCTTGCCTTAACCCTTCTCATTTTGTGTCTGACCATTCGCTCTCATATTCGATTTCGATTCCTGCCTAGCTCCTCTGTTTTGTTTGCTGATTGGATTTCATGTTTGACCGTATGCTCGTTTTGACCTCGACTCACGTTTTGCCCTCTGCTCACCATGCTGCAGTTAATTAGTGTGTTCCCAGCTGGACTGAAAATCCTTTCATCGGGACATAAGTTTATTATTTTGCTTAGTTATTTTGCCTTTATTGTTTTTGAAGTTACTCTGGGTGGAGATTTAACACTCTGTAGGGGGTACGCTATTCAGGCTTTTCATTTTCAACTATCTGCTAACTGTCCAAAGCTCAACGTTCAAAGCCACCCTGTGCCCAATAACTTTCAAAGACTAGCCAGCATTCAGCTAGATTTGGATAGGCAGATAGAGATGGGAGTCACTGGTCGGTTTGCAGTAAACAGAGCTCCTGTGTATCCATTGTCTGTGATTTCCATACCATTCCAGTGCATTGGCATGGACATTGCCAGGTCCTTGGCAAAAAGCAGTGCTGGGTATCACTATATTTTGGTCATTTGTGACTATGCCACCTGATATCCAGAGGCTTTCCCACTATGCTCTGTAACTACCCCAAGATCATCAGTGACCTAGTCCAGCTGTCCAGGGTTGGCTTTCCTGCAGAAACCCTGACAGACCAGGGTACAAACTTCACATCCCTCCTCGTGAAGCAGCTCCATGTGCAGCTAGGCATCACTGCCATCCAGACCAGTTCCTATCACCCACAAACTGTCAATCAGACCCTCAGGAATATGTTGAAGAAGTTTGTGGATGACACCAGGAAAGACTGGGACAAGTGGCTGCCCTGCTTGCTATTTTACTACCAAGAAGTACCTCAAACCTCCACAGGATTCTCACTATTCGAGCTGGTGTATGGGTGGCCTGTCCAGAACCTCCTAAAGAAGAGCTGGGAAAGTCCGTCTCCAAGCTCATCAGAGACGGGGATTGTGCAGTATGTGATGCACATAAGAGACCGCCTGGAGAGGTACAGGGAGGAAGCCAGAGAGAACTTGCAAAAAGGCCAGCAAGCTCAAAAGAGGTGGTATGACTAATATGCCCACTATAGAGAATACCATCCAGGGCAGAAGGTCCTGTTTCTCCTACCCACCTCCACAAGCAAATTGCTAGCAAAATGGCAAGGTCCCTACACTATCACGCACAAGATGGGCCCTGTCACTTATGGCACCACCCTGATCGAGGTAAGGACAAACAGACCTACAATGTCAACCTCATAAAGGAGTGGAAGGAGAGGAAGATGGGCATTGTGACAGCCTTTATGGTGCGCAAAGTGGACGAGGATGAAGAAGAGGCTTACAACCTGGAAGTGCGGCAACAACGCAGCCAGGGGTACTTAAGCCACCTGAAGGAAAACCAAGTTGGTATTCTGCAGATCATCTTCTCTGAGTTCCCTGACCTGTTCCAACAGAAACCGGCACTACAGGACCTAGGGACTATAGCACACCATCCACCTGAAAGAGCAAATACCTCAGCATCATAGGCCATACATGATACCTGAAAAGCTTTTGGAGCCACAGAAGACAGAGATTGCAACAATGTGTGACCTGGGCGTGATTGAGCCATCATCCAGTGAGTGGAACAGTCTTATTGTAATTGTCCCAAAGAAAGATGGATCACTCAGGGTGTACATGGACTTCCGTAAACTGAATTCCATATCTCAGTTTAATGCATACCTAATGCCTTGCACTTAAAAAGGGAGCCTCAGTCCTCAGAGTGGTGGTTGGTGTCTGCATCTAGAGAAGGTAGTTCTAGAATGAGACATTGTGTGAAATAACAGGAAATGAGAACAACAAAATGAAACCAGATAAAAGCGAACAATTAAACACAGAGGATAGAAATAAAGGATGTATGCCAACCTGACACGCCTCGAGAGACGTAGACTCCAAAGGTGGTGCCTAGGGCAAAGCCTAGGTTGATGGACAGGTACTGCCCCTTGGTGTTCTCAGAGGTTGTCACCTGGGCAGCGGCCCCACAGCCAAACACCTGCGGTTACACAAAGAGCAGCCCTGTCAGCTGTGAGCGCCGAGCCACGCCCCGCCGCGTACTGACCGGAGCCCAAGGACAGGAGCGCTACACTGGGGCAACTCCCAGCTCCCTGGCAACAGAGGCCTTTCACACCGCCGACTCTGTGAGAGTGTGTGTGTGTGTGTGTGAGTGTGTATACGTGTGCTTGTATGTGTGTGTGAGTGCATGTGTGTGTGTGCGTGTGTATGTGTGTGGCTGTGAGTGAGTGTGTGCGTCTGTCTAATACTCTCACACATTAACCTGCTGAATCAGGACGATCTGATTTACCCCATTAGTTTTAGGGTCAAAGTCTCCTCCAGCTTTCTCGTCTTAGTCAACCCACAGATGCTCTATTTGGGACCTTAAGAGAACTGCGGCCAGCGAAAAGGGTAAATCAGGGAGGAAGCACATGACTCGAGTGATGCACGGACTGCTGGGGTCATAAGACAGATGAACAGGGGAAGAAAAAGACGACAGAAGAACGAAGGAGGGAAGGAGAGAAGGTGACGGAGTGTAGCACAGTGGGTAAGGAACTGGGCTTGTAACTGAAAGGTCGCAGGTTCGATTCCCAGGTAAGGACACTGCCGTTGTACCCTTGAGCAAGGTACTTAACCGGAATTGCTTCAGTATATATCCAGCTGTATAAATGGATACAATGTAAAATCCTATGTAAAAGTTGTGTAAGTCGCTCTGGATAAGAGCGTCTGCGAAATGCCTGTAATGTAATGAGAGAGGAAGAGCACATGCAAGTTTTGGTCTGTCTTTTTGTTACACATTTTGTCACAGCAGTCCAAATGTAGGGCAAGTCACTTGCGCCTATGGCCACTGATTGGGAATCTGCACTTTTGTCAGCCAATAAATCTTTTCAACGCATCTGGAAAGTTGCCGGACATATTGCTGCGCTGAGCGTTTCATCTTGTTTTCCAACATGAAGATGGCCTTGGCAATAACGCGCCACATTCTGCTTTCTGCAAGAATTACACTTTGATAGGTAGCGATTGGCAGAAAAGATGAGATGAAGATGCCTCTGTTTCTGTATGAGGGTTCATCTCACATACTGAAGACAGGACAGCGTGGAAAGGACAAAGACAGTGGAGGATCAGAGCTGGAATGCAGAATAACCTCAGCACAATGATCAGAGGAAAACAAATCCACAATATGTCTATAAAACTATACGTCCGCACACGGAGCCAGAGTCGACAAAATACTCACGATCAAGACGTAGACTCCCAAACACTCGGCCAGGCACTGTCTGAGCAGACGGCTCTGGATTCGGACTCTCCTGAACACGGAGTCCATCTCTGTGCCAGCGCGAAACCGCGAACCCTGGACCGTTCTGACGCTGATCGGGGCAGGACGTCTGAGCCTGAGCGCTCACAGGTGCCAGAGAATGCGAGAGCTAAATTATCCTGGACTTTTATACTCCAATAGTCTACGTCAGTGTTTGTACCATGGGGGTGGGATGGGGGGGGGGGGGGGGGGGGCACCTGTTGAGTGCAGCATTTCTTTGTAATAATAACCCTTCTTTTATTAGTTCTTTTACAGTTAAAATGAAATTTAGAGAACTGGGAATTATGTAGAAGCTCTACAGTTATGTAGTAGTTTTGAGATTTAAAGACCCGGTGCAACCTCCCTTTTATTACATTTAAATTGTTCCTTTAGTTACTAAAATACAATAAATACGTATTTTTCTACTTTTCTACTACTAGAATTTGAAAAGATAAAAAAAACCTGCTTTGATGTAAAACCTGAATTTCTTGATATAGCAAGACTCAAGACTGGCCAGGCGTGTCAGTTCTGTCCTAATTATTTATGCATTCACTTTTGATTGACAGCCCGGTGCCGCTCTCTCACACTGACCTGGATCAGCGCTCACTCCTCCACGTAACGTCAGTTGTTAGCTAACGTTAGCTAGTTATCATACAACCGTAATAACGAATAACGAGCACAGCAATAACAGCATTAGAAATATTGACCCGTATATGTATGAGCCCATCGCTGTTAATCCTAGGCCTCGCCAAAATGAAAACATTGCCATCGCTGAAGTGGGACCCAAAGTCACTCGTGCTGATCAACCAGTCTGAGTGTATCATTACGCTAGCTAGCTATAGTATCAACACCGCATCAAGTCTGAGTGTATCGTTACGCTAGCTAGCTATAGTATCAACACCGCATCAAGTCTGAGTGTATCGTTACGCTAGCTAGCTATAGTATCAACACCGCATCAAGTCTGAGTGTATCGTTACGCTAGCTAGCTATAGTATCAACACCGCATCAAGTCTGAGTGTATCGTTACGCTAGCTAGCTATAGTATCAACACCGCATCGATAGCTAAGTTGCATTCCCTAGTAAGATAAGGCAAGATAGATAGTTAACGTTAGCGAAATATAAGACTACACTCCGCTATAATCATCCAGTTAACTAGGTTAGTATCTGGTAACTCAGTTTGTATGTATAGACAGATAGATAGATAGATGTGTACTGCACAATTCTGTAACCTTTGATATTTCTAACTTTGCACCGTTTTGTTTTTCCATATAATTGATCCAGACCTTTCGGAGACTTGGATCTTTTGGCAAGGCGTGAAAAGATGCATTCCTATCTCTGCATTCTTTAATCACACAATAAGGCATTGTTGAACTGGATAGTTAGCTAATGTTAGCAGCAGACCCGCGCAATATGTATTTGAGAATTTGGTCATGAACTTGGGAGCGCACACTGCATAAATATTCATACTGGGTGAGTGTTTTGGCCACCGCACATTGGTCAATGCAAAACATTTGGGACGTCACGATCTTGGTCTCAAAACCACCAATACCAAATACTCCACCAGGCAGCAATGTCGAGCATTGTATAGTTTTTAGGGAAAAAAATCTAATTCGTTACATACATGTATGAAATGCTTTTAAAATCAATGTGTAAGTAACCTTATAGTCTGTAGAGATAATATAAGCATTTTAAAATCATGATTTTGCCTGCACAGTGTCTTTAAAGTTTTATTGCAGCATTGTATTACTGTGACATTAGCCATCATTGAACAAGTCATTTCAGATGTAACATCTGTTTTTGCAGCTGACTATTCAGGTGCGGTAGCATTAATGAAAGATAAAAGTTAATGCAGCAGTAGCAACAGATCAATGCATCTCAATCCTGTGTTAAATAAATACCCTATATCAACTTTTTATGATTTATACTACTGTATACACTTAATATTTGAAAAACTCAAGATGCTGCTGAAATGGTAAAATAAACTCCTGAAGATCAGTGAGAATTTTCAACAAAACATGTTCCAATTCTAACCCAATGGTTCCCAATCAGGTCCCCTCTTGCCTCTTTGGCAATAGGACATTTTTTGAAGCCTCTACATTCTTGGATGCTATTTTGGTTTCTAATGGACTTTTTTTTCCCCCTTAAACCCTCACGCCCTCACCCCCCCCCCCCCCCCCCCCCCCCCCATCATCTCCCACTTTGAGAATCACTGTTCTATCTAAATTATGCACACATTAAATATCCCCATAAAGGGCTCCAAAGAACTTCCCTCTCTCCTGCCCCTTTCCAATATGCTGCACAGGCAGATGCCCTGAGTTAATAAGTGTACAAAGTTCATTCATGATTCACATCAAAGTTCATACATGATTTCAACAGTCTCTAGCTGATTTTCTGCATGCAACAGCACCTACAAAACCATCAGAAGCTCTGTGTTAGGCCTAGTGCATTCACTCTTACTTTCGGTTCAAACATTAACCTTTTATAGGAACACTGAAAACACTCACTTTATCTCCATCCCAAATACTGCAGTCAGCTGACTCTAATCCACCTACTTCAGTTTGCTGTTGCACAGTGCATAAACGCACACTACTCACTGATTCACAGTTACATAATCTTCACCACCTTGGAAATAGGCATCTCGTCCAGGCAGTGTGGTGTTGAGCATTCTTGCGCAAAATGGCCGCCGTGCATCACCCAGACGCACGCTAAACGCGGTTGAAAGGCGTTTCCCCCCCTTGCTACTACAAAACTGGTCACATGAAGTTAATCAGTGAGTATCAGAAGATGGGCATCATCGACCAAAACGCAGAGGGTAGACTGAAGACGTGGGTGAAAGAAGATCAGCACCTCAGCAAAAATACACCTGAGTACAATAGCATATTAAAAGTATTATCACCTTTGGGCGATCAGAGCGTGGGCACTGCAACTAGAGGTATTAAGAGGAAAAGCTTTACAAGGCCTGCTCATGGTCAAAAAAGAAGAAACTTTTAAAAAAGCAGCATTATTTTTTAGTCTGTTTTAATTTTTGTCTGTGTCTTTGGTGTGTGCAAGATGAATACTTGCCCTGTGATCTTCTACTTTTGTGGAATGCTCTTTATTTGATTTGATGTTAGTGGTGGATTTGATGTTGATGCAATGAAGCACATCACAGTTCAATGGGCCTCACTGATGTAATGCAGAGCAAAACCTTTACCCATATATGGATTTCCGGATCAATGAGAATTTCTCTATAGGGCAAATGAATGGGAGTTTCACATAAACATCCCTATCACAGTCTGTGATTGATCTTTTTAAACACCAATATAAATCTTAAAATGTTTTATCCGAATGCATTTCTCTCTTAAATGAAACTGGATTCGTTTAATTCCAATGGCTACTTTCCAACCAAAATAATTATTTTGCTAACAGAATGCTAAGACTGCTACGAATGTTATCTTTGTCAAAAAGCAACCATTAGCCAGCAAATAAATTTTAAAGAAAGTACTCGAATAACATAGAAATTACTCACAAGAACAGCAAAAATAACAACAATAAAGCGTGAATTATAGCTGGAAATATAGCTAGCCCTGTTTATGATGTGCAACGGGTCGCTAACCACTTAGCTGTTAGCTATTACAACAAATTATTATTATTTTTTTTTATTGTGAAAAATGGATGAAACACAGTCTTTTTTCATGCACAGACAAACGTCCAAATGTCATACATTATTTTGAAGGAGTTAGGAAATGCCATTCACACAATTTTTTTGATCCGGAAGTCTCAGAAATGCTAATAAACCTGAAGCAAATGATGACAACTTCTAGGCCAATATGATCCAGACTCAATCAAAGATGATGGACAAAACACGGAGAGGCCAATTTGCCTATTCCAACCATAGAAAGAATTGTTTCATAAAACAGAATATAGTGGGGACACAAAGGCTGAACAGGAACACATCAAAATGCAAAGAACACCAAATTCAATACTTATTTTGGCCCTCTGTGGGCACTCAACCACAAATTTTACAATGTAATTATAAAATATTTTGAGATTAAAATATTTGTCGGGTCTGCTGTGTTGTAATTTTTTTTTTGGCAGTTCGTCAGTAAATTTCATTAAAGGACAGGCTCACTATTTTCAACGCAGACGTTAGTGAAATGTTGTTCCCCTTAATTTGTAATCGTGCATAGCACAACCTCACTGATAGCTTAAGTACTGAGAAACTTGAAGCTTCTCAGAGGTCTTGAACATGGTCCAAACGTTCAGCCGTTCATATGCCATAAATCTTCTTTTTGAGAATGGGGAAACTCATAGTATACTCACGCGTCTCTTTGTGTATTTTATGTTTATTCAGAACATGAGTGAGAGTAATATCACATTTGATTTGGAACTAGTTTTTGCAACTGTCACAGTACAGTACATCCCAACCAGTCATAAAATTCTGTACTTCTTTTTCTGAGAGCTGAAACCTCTCACAGGGATGAAATGTAGGAGCAGAACATCCTGTCTATGAGAACATATTAACGGAAATGCAATATTAAGCCAATAAGACCCGATAGAAAGCATGGTTTGCATTTTTTGGTAGAAAATATAAAGACGTCTGAGTACACTGGGAGTTACACTCTACAACATAAACAGGAAGCGATAGTCTAATTGGAGCACTTTGAACACATCAGAAGCATGAAAATATTTTTGCAATCTCCACTCGTGAAGGAACCTTTTGTTAATTAGCATTAGGCTTCTGATGCCTGACTAACATTCCCGGTCATTAATTGCATTGTGCTTCTGTACAATCAAAAGTTTGATATTAAAATATAGAAATAATAAAAAAAACAATATTATAGGAATGCTTAGAATTGTAAAACAAGTAATTAGTATATTGTATATCTTTGATAAACTCTTGGCATGCTAATGGATTGCCTATGAAGATGTTTAAATCCATAAAGGATACTCCTTGTGAAATTATATATTTCATCCACAATTTGTATTTTAAATGCTGTCAAACGTATTATCTGCATGCTGTGACTGATGATCTTTTATAAACACTTGGCATGCTAATGGATTGCCTATGAAGATGTTTAAATCCATAAAGGATACTCCTCATGAAATTATGTATTTCATCCACAATTTGTATTTTAAATGCTGTCAAATTTATTGTCTGCAAGCTGTGGCTGATAATTCTGTGGAATAATGGTAGTATTGTTTTGGAACATTCAGTTACTATGAACATTTGTTAACAGAATATTTTCACTTTTGCCTCAGTCTTCATTTTGCTTCATGTCAGTGTAAATTTTGAGTGGCAAGATAACAGTGTCATTGCTGATCTGAAAATAGAGAAAGTGTTACTGGCCTCAGGCCTAGGGGAACCTGGGCCTGTTACAAACCATGCTCCTTTAACACTGAAGGATGATAGAGAAGCGGACACAGTTACTGCGTGTAGTCGACTCTGGCACGTATTTTATTTTCCTTTTCATTCCTTTTCTATTCCCATACAGTCACTTCAGCCATATTCCTCATTCACAAGTTCATTAATCCAAAAATGCATTTTCACATTATTTCATGAGAAAACTATTATTTACATTCATTGGTCTACATCTTTAAAAAAAAAAAAAAAAAAAAAGGGCTTTTTAAAATCTGGTTTCAGCTTATTCCCATTTGAAAATTGACCGGAATGAACAAAACTACAATCACTTAAATTCCACATGCCAGTATATTGGCGCCTCTGTATAGGGCTACTGCTGACTAACTAAAAGATAAAATGTTTATTTAACATTCGCAAATGAACTTTGCACAGGAACCGCGTGCCGCAACAACGAAAAGGAATGCGTAGCTACGGTGCCGCCATCACAGGAAAACACCCCCGCTCTTTCTCTTCAGCTAATCCATTAGCCTGCACAAGTTAGAAAACCTCTGTAAATATGCTGATACCGCACATCTTGCTAGTTTGGCAGTTTGAGTTCATGACTAACAGACAGTGTTTTGCATGTGTCAGTAACGTGGAATTTTTGTACGTTGAAAACGTGTTTTAATCAGATATCATTTATATTTGTACTGTTTGTTATGATAAACTGTGCTTATTAGGCGATAATAGTAATACATATATGAACGTAGGTTGTGACAGACATGTATAAACATAAATGCATTCAAACGCACATAGCCTACACTCTGAAAGAAAGACCTAGGCATGGATTCAATTATTTTTCCTTTACCATGAATAAATGAAAGTGTACATCATATTTTTTAATGGAAGTGGTTTTAATGGGCTATTGTACATGACAGACCTACTAATTGTTTGTATGTTGGTAGAGGATCTATAGGGCCAGATAACTTTAATTTAGAAATGTGGTGTTGCAGGGGAGCTAGAGTAGCCTAGTTAAAAAGTAGTTATCAGTACAGGAGCAGAGGTATACCTGGCGTGAAGAAGTCATGACATTCCAGAGTGTGACAAAATGTTATCTATTAAGAGTTGAATTAACACTGGACATTTTGCCCAGAAAAGAAAAGGCCAGTAATGGCAAAGAAAAGTCTAGCCTTCTCTAATTTAACTGTCTACTAAAAGTGTCCCAAATTAAGTGCAGTTGAGGTCATGAAACCAGAATGTCAGTGTGGTGTGGGTCAAAAACAAAAGATGCCCCAGGTAGCACAGTGCACGTTCTTACAGTTCCTGGGTTCCCATGCCAGAGGTATTGGTCATCGGCCACTTCACGCTCACACAAAAAGCCAGTCAGTACAGAGTACCAGTAAAAAGGCACGTAACAGTGAAGAGGTGTGTAACACCCCGACCTGCAAACATTGGCTGTTTGGTGGCACCAATACTCCGAACAGACGTGGGAAATGTTGACCATGTAAATAACGGGTACATTGTTAAAATACGCAGATCACCATGGCACCGTTGGAGGTGATGAACCGATCATAATTTGAAGTCAGGCAAGATCAGCATCCTCCCTGACTGACGCATAAGTACATGACTGGCCGTCTGCGACGACGTTGTCCCTGCTTGGGATGTGGCATATCAAAGTATCACCTGCCGACTGGAGTTTTGTATGCGCTGGAGAGAGACAAGGGGGTGTTTGTCAGTGAGTACAATTTTGGAGGCAGAACAGTAAACCTCAATGTTCTGCAAGCCAAGGCCAGGGCTTCCTTCTCCACAGTGGAGGATCTGTGCTGTGTTGACTGAACTTCTCAGAGAAGCAGACAGGATGCTCAACACCACAAGAGTCTGACTGTAGAAGGAAAGCACCGGCCCCAAGATCGCTCACAACCTCAGCCTTTTTTATTAGTTTTAAAAAAAAAACATTTTTATAGTATTTTCCCAACTTTAATTTCTGCCCGTCACCAGTAATCGGTATAGCCCTGGCAGTTGGCCCTTACAGAAGAAATTGGCTGTCTGTATGGTCATTTGTAATGAGAAAGCCAGTTTCAACATATGGGCCAACTGGCAGTGTCATACCTGCACTTAACGTTAGCCAGACACTGTAAAGAATTAGAAATGACTCATTTTCATAAAATAAGAACAAACAAAAATTGGCCTATGCCATAAGGAACCCTTTCTCTCAAATTAGTTCGCCCCTCACCCCACCCCCACCCCAAATACCCATCACTGCCTCCCTCATAGAGCACCACAAATACCTGAAACTGTGAAAGTTTTTCACTTAGTTAATACACAAGATCATAAAGATGTTTGTTGATGAGAACAAGACATTCCTGATCAAGCAAGGATTAATTTGCTGCATTTGCACAGCCTTTGTAAGAAAGTTTTTGTCTAATTTACGAATCTGTGTATATTCATAACACAGCACGTACTTGTATACATGTGAAATTGAGTTCTGTTGACGCAGTGCTCCATCTTTGCCAGGTAGCGACAAAACAATTGGAAAGAATGGATTCTGCATAACATGCATCATAGCAACTAGTTCAATGTCTGTGTGTGCATTTGAAAAACATAAATATCTTTTGGTATCTACATAAATATCTATTGGGTTTTTTTTACACTTAAGTAGCATAGTTAGTTCAAGGGTAAACAGGCCTGGTGCTATAATAATAATAATAATAATAATAATAATAATAATAATAATAATAATAATAATATGGCCCTTTCACAAGCTTTATATAGGAGGATGGCCCACATTAGACTGAATTGTGAAGCAGAGCAGCATGCTTCTCAGGGTGGCCAAAGCTCCACAAAGAAAGATTTGTGAACATTATCCTCAGTACCGATCAGCATTTCGGAATTAGTTCAGGGCAAATGGGTCACAGTGGAAAAAAAAAAAAAAAACCATAAAAGTTATCCATCAACAGTTAAAGATGAGAGGAAAATATGCTCCCAATGCTGTGGTAAGAATATGCAAGCCCTAAAATGCATCACTCATGCACCATCGCTTATTTGCTGACCACAAGAAAAGGGGAACAAAAGTGTATGTATCTGTTATGAATGTTGTCTATGATTTGTATCTCATTAAAAATGATATAACAAAATAAAATTGTACAAAAAGTGGGGAAAAGCTTCCCCCCCCCCACCGTGGGGAAGCTCCACCCCCCTCCTGGAGGCCTCCGCCAAGATCCTCCACAACCCGGAGAGGGAGGAGGCCGCGTACCTGCAGGACCAGCTCCGCAGCCTGGACCACATTCCAGTTCACACAATGAACATTACTCTCTGACCTAAATCTATGTCACGTCAAACTAAGGGGCATGACAAGCTACAACGTCAAGATACAAAGTGCAATTAGTGCTGGATGAAGGTACATGCAACATGAAAGTGCCACAGGATGTACATGTGTAGCGTGAAATAGGGGGATTTAAAAATGATCCCGGAGTCCCCTGCAGAGTGGTGATAGTTAGTTAGTCCAGGTAGTCTGAAGAGATGAGTCTCTCTGATAAGGTTAAAGGTTTTAAAAATGCCTCCCTTTTCCCTTTCTCTTTCCGGTTTATTATTTACTGCAACGCAGCCTCGTGCCTGTGCCGTGTGTCCGAGAATGTCGGAGTTAAAATAATTACAAATTATGCCAGTTGTTTCATCCAGGTGTGATCAACATACAGTCCCCTCCAAAAGGATTGGAACAGCAAGGTCAATTTATTTGTTTTTGCTGTACACTGAAGACAATTGAGTTTAAGGTCAAAAGATGTACATGAGATGACAGATCTGAATTTCAGCTTTTATTTCCTGGTATTTTTATCTAGATTTATTAAACAACTTAGAACATATCACCTTTTGTATCAGACAACCCAATTGTTAGGTGAGCAAAATTATTGGAACATGTGACTGACAGGTGTTTCTTGTTGCCCAGATGTGTCCTGTTAGATTGATTGGTTAAACAATAAATAGTGCTGAATATCTACTCTTGGTTTTAGCCTTGGGTGTTGCCTGTGAAGACTGCATTTGTGTTGTAAAAGATTAACTAACATGAAGACCAGAGAGCTGTCTTTGGGATAAAAGCAAGCCATTTTGAAGCTTCGAAAAGAGGGGAAATCAACCAGAGCCATTGCACAAGCATTGGGGATAGCTTGTACAAAAACTTGGAATGTCCTGAAAAAGAAAGAAAGAAACTGCTGGCGTACTGAGCAACAGACATTGAACAGGTTGACCAAGGAAAACAACGGCAGTTGATGACAGAAACATTCTGAGAGCTGTGAAGAAAAACTCAAAAACATCAGTCAGTGACATCACAAACAATCTCCACAGGACAGGGGTGAAGGTATCTCAATCAACCGTTCGAAGAAGACGTAGAGAGCAGCAATATAGAGGCTATACCACAAGATGCAAACCACTCATCAGTAGTAAGAATCGGAAGGCTAGATTACAATTTGCAAAGAAGTACAGTTGTTAAAAATGATATAACAAAATAAAATTGTACAAAAAGAAAAGGAAAAAGTGGATACTTGCGAAACAAACAAAAAAAACCTACCCACTTAGTTTTCTGCCTATTTTTGCTCTGTGCTTTTTTCTGGTGTGCAAAGCATTGGAGAAGTGTTCTCAGAACGTTCACTGGCTCAGCTCCAGCCCCCGTCTGTATGGAGCAGGCAACTTGGGGGGTGGGGACCCGGGGTGGGGGTGGAAAAATGAACATTGTAGAAGAATGGGTGCTGAACAACAAGAGCAAGATGGAGAAAGGGGCGGAGCTCCTGGGACACGGGTGCGAGGCGCTGGCTGGCACCGTGGGGAAGCTCCACCCCCCTCCTGGAGGCCTCCGCCAAGATCCTCCACAACCCGGAGAGGGAGGAGGCCGCGTACCTGCAAGACCAGCTCCGCAGCCTGGACCACATTCCAGTTCACACAATGAACATTACTCTCTGACCTAAATCTATGTCACGTCAAACTAAGGGGCATGACAAGCTACAACGTCAAGATACAAAGTGCAATTAGTGCTGGATGAAGGTACATGCAACATGAAAGTGCCACAGGATGTACATGTGTAGCGTGAAATAGGGGGATTTAAAAATGATCCCGGAGTCCCCTGCAGAGTGGTGATAGTTAGTTAGTCCAGGTAGTCTGAAGAGATGAGTCTCTCTGATAAGGTTAAAGGTTTTAAAAATGCCTCCCTTTTCCCTTTCTCTTTCCGGTTTATTATTTACTGCAACGCAGCCTCGTGCCTGTGCCGTGTGTCCGAGAATGTCGGAGTTAAAATAACAAATTACGCCAGTTGTTTCATCCAGGTGTGATCAACATACAGTCCCCTCCAAAAGGATTGGAACAACAAGGTCAATTTATTTGTTTTTGCTGTACACTGAAGACAATTGAGTTTAAGGTCAAAAGATGTACATGAGATGACAGATCTGAATTTCAGCTTTTATTTCCTGGTATTTTTATCTAGATTTATTAAACAACTTAGAACATATCACCTTTTGTATCAGACAACCCAATTGTTAGGTGAGCAAAATTATTGGAACATGTGACTGACAGGTGTTTCTTGTTGCCCAGATGTGTCCTGTTAGATTGATTGGTTAAACAATAAATAGTGCTGAATGTCTACTCTTGGTTTTAGCCTTGGGTGTTGCCTGTGAAGACTGCATTTGTGTTGTAAAAGATAAACTAACATGAAGACCAGAGAGCTGTCTTTGGGAGAAAAGCAAGCCATTTTGAAGCTTCAAAAAGAGGGGAAATCAACCAGAGCCATTGCACAAGCATTGGGGATAGCTTGTACAAAAACTTGGAATGTCCTGAAAAAGAAAGAAAGAAACTGCTGGCGTACTGAGCAACAGACATTGAACAGGTTTACCAAGGAAAACAACGGCAGTTGATGACAGAAACATTGTGAGAGCTGTGAAGAAAAACCCAAAAACATCAGTCAGTGACATCACAAACAATCTCCACAGGACAGGGGTGAAGGTATCTCAATCAACCGTTCGAAGAAGACGTAGAGAGCAGCAATATAGAGGCTATATCACAAGATGCAAACCACTCATCAGTAGTAAGAATCGGAAGGCTAGATTACAATTTGCAAAGAAGTACAGTTGTTAAAAATGATATAACAAAATAAAATTGTACAAAAAGAAAAGGAAAAAGTGGATACTTGCGAAACAAACAAAAAAAACCTACCCACTTAGTTTGCTGCCTATTTTTGCTCTGTGCTTTTTTCTGGTGTGCAAAGCATTGGAGAAGTGTTCTCAGAACGTTCACTGGCTCAGCTCCAGCCCCCGTCTGTATGGAGCAGGCAACTTGGGGGGTGGGGACCCGGGGTGGGGGTGGAAAAATGAACATTGTAGAAGAATGGGTGCTGAACAACAAGAGCAAGATGGAGAAAGGGGCGGAGCTCCTGGGACACGGGTGCGAGGCGCTGGCTGGCACCGTGGGGAAGCTCCACCCCCCTCCTGGAGGCCTCCGCCAAGATCCTCCACAA
This sequence comes from Anguilla anguilla, assembly GCF_013347855.1. NCBI lineage: Eukaryota > Metazoa > Chordata > Actinopteri > Anguilliformes > Anguillidae > Anguilla > Anguilla anguilla. The sequence goes on from NC_049208.1 coordinate 47,473,371, forward strand.
CCCGGAGAGGGAGGAGGCCGCGTACCTGCAGGACCAGCTCCGCAGCCTGGACCACATTCCAGTTCACACAATGAACATTACTCTCTGACCTAAATCTATGTCACGTCAAACTAAGGGGCATGACAAGCTACAACGTCAAGATACAAAGTGCAATTAGTGCTGGATGAAGGTACATGCAACATGAAAGTGCCACAGGATGTACATGTGTAGCGTGAAATAGGGGGATTTAAAAATGATCCCGGAGTCCCCTGCAGAGTGGTGATAGTTAGTTAGTCCAGGTAGTCTGAAGAGATGAGTCTCTCTGATAAGGTTAAAGGTTTTAAAAATGCCTCCCTTTTCCCTTTCTCTTTCCGGTTTATTATTTACTGCAACGCAGCCTCGTGCCTGTGCCGTGTGTCCGAGAATGTCGGAGTTAAAATAACAAATTACGCCAGTTGTTTCATCCAGGTGTGATCAACATACAGTCCCCTCCAAAAGGATTGGAACAACAAGGTCAATTTATTTGTTTTTGCTGTACACTGAAGACAATTGAGTTTAAGGTCAAAAGATGTACATGAGATGACAGATCTGAATTTCAGCTTTTATTTCCTGGTATTTTTATCTAGATTTATTAAACAACTTAGAACATATCACCTTTTGTATCAGACAACCCAATTGTTAGGTGAGCAAAATTATTGGAACATGTGACTGACAGGTGTTTCTTGTTGCCCAGATGTGTCCTGTTAGATTGATTGGTTAAACAATAAATAGTGCTGAATGTCTACTCTTGGTTTTAGCCTTGGGTGTTGCCTGTGAAGACTGCATTTGTGCTGTAAAAGATAAACTAACATGAAGACCAGAGAGCTGTCTTTGGGAGAAAAGCAAGCCATTTTGAAGCTTCAAAAAGAGGGGAAATCAACCAGAGCCATTGCACAAGCATTGGGGATAGCTTGTACAAAAACTTGGAATGTCCTGAAAAAGAAAGAAAGAAACTGCTGGCGTACTGAGCAACAGACATTGAACAGGTTTACCAAGGAAAACAACGGCAGTTGATGACAGAAACATTGTGAGAGCTGTGAAGAAAAACCCAAAAACATCAGTCAGTGACATCACAAACAATCTCCACAGGACAGGGGTGAAGGTATCTCAATCAACCGTTCGAAGAAGACGTAGAGAGCAGCAATATAGAGGCTATATCACAAGATGCAAACCACTCATCAGTAGTAAGAATCGGAAGGCTAGATTACAATTTGCAAAGAAGTACAGTTGTTAAAAATGATATAACAAAATAAAATTGTACAAAAAGAAAAGGAAAAAGTGGATACTTGCGAAACAAACAAAAAAAACCTACCCACTTAGTTTGCTGCCTATTTTTGCTCTGTGCTTTTTTCTGGTGTGCAAAGCATTGGAGAAGTGTTCTCAGAACGTTCACTGGCTCAGCTCCAGCCCCCGTCTGTATGGAGCAGGCAACTTGGGGGGTGGGGACCCGGGGTGGGGGTGGAAAAATGAACATTGTAGAAGAATGGGTGCTGAACAACAAGAGCAAGATGGAGAAAGGGGCGGAGCTCCTGGGACACGGGTGCGAGGCGCTGGCTGGCACCGTGGGGAAGCTCCACCCCCCTCCTGGAGGCCTCCGCCAAGATCCTCCACAACCCGGAGAGGGAGGAGGCCGCGTACCTGCAGGACCAGCTCCGCAGCCTGGACCACATTCCAGTTCACACAATGAACATTACTCTCTGACCTAAATCTATGTCACGTCAAACTAAGGGGCATGACAAGCTACAACGTCAAGATACAAAGTGCAATTAGTGCTGGATGAAGGTACATGCAACATGAAAGTGCCACAGGATGTACATGTGTAGCGTGAAATAGGGGGATTTAAAAATGATCCCGGAGTCCCCTGCAGAGTGGTGATAGTTAGTTAGTCCAGGTAGTCTGAAGAGATGAGTCTCTCTGATAAGGTTAAAGGTTTTAAAAATGCCTCCCTTTTCCCTTTCTCTTTCCGGTTTATTATTTACTGCAACGCAGCCTCGTGCCTGTGCCGTGTGTCCGAGAATGTCGGAGTTAAAATAACAAATTACGCCAGTTGTTTCATCCAGGTGTGATCAACATACAGTCCCCTCCAAAAGGATTGGAACAACAAGGTCAATTTATTTGTTTTTGCTGTACACTGAAGACAATTGAGTTTAAGGTCAAAAGATGTACATGAGATGACAGATCTGAATTTCAGCTTTTATTTCCTGGTATTTTTATCTAGATTTATTAAACAACTTAGAACATATCACCTTTTGTATCAGACAACCCAATTGTTAGGTGAGCAAAATTATTGGAACATGTGACTGACAGGTGTTTCTTGTTGCCCAGATGTGTCCTGTTAGATTGATTGGTTAAACAATAAATAGTGCTGAATGTCTACTCTTGGTTTTAGCCTTGGGTGTTGCCTGTGAAGACTGCATTTGTGCTGTAAAAGATAAACTAACATGAAGACCAGAGAGCTGTCTTTGGGAGAAAAGCAAGCCATTTTGAAGCTTCAAAAAGAGGGGAAATCAACCAGAGCCATTGCACAAGCATTGGGGATAGCTTGTACAAAAACTTGGAATGTCCTGAAAAAGAAAGAAAGAAACTGCTGGCGTACTGAGCAACAGACATTGAACAGGTTTACCAAGGAAAACAACGGCAGTTGATGACAGAAACATTGTGAGAGCTGTGAAGAAAAACCCAAAAACATCAGTCAGTGACATCACAAACAATCTCCACAGGACAGGGGTGAAGGTATCTCAATCAACCGTTCGAAGAAGACGTAGAGAGCAGCAATATAGAGGCTATATCACAAGATGCAAACCACTCATCAGTAGTAAGAATCGGAAGGCTAGATTACAATTTGCAAAGAAGTACAGTTGTTAAAAATGATATAACAAAATAAAATTGTACAAAAAGAAAAGGAAAAAGTGGATACTTGCGAAACAAACAAAAAAAACCTACCCACTTAGTTTGCTGCCTATTTTTGCTCTGTGCTTTTTTCTGGTGTGCAAAGCATTGGAGAAGTGTTCTCAGAACGTTCACTGGCTCAGCTCCAGCCCCCGTCTGTATGGAGCAGGCAACTTGGGGGGTGGGGACCCGGGGTGGGGGTGGAAAAATGAACATTGTAGAAGAATGGGTGCTGAACAACAAGAGCAAGATGGAGAAAGGGGCGGAGCTCCTGGGACACGGGTGCGAGGCGCTGGCTGGCACCGTGGGGAAGCTCCACCCCCCTCCTGGAGGCCTCCGCCAAGATCCTCCACAACCCGGAGAGGGAGGAGGCCGCGTACCTGCAGGACCAGCTCCGCAGCCTGGACCACATTCCAGTTCACACAATGAACATTACTCTCTGACCTAAATCTATGTCACGTCAAACTAAGGGGCATGACAAGCTACAACGTCAAGATACAAAGTGCAATTAGTGCTGGATGAAGGTACATGCAACATGAAAGTGCCACAGGATGTACATGTGTAGCGTGAAATAGGGGGATTTAAAAATGATCCCGGAGTCCCCTGCAGAGTGGTGATAGTTAGTTAGTCCAGGTAGTCTGAAGAGATGAGTCTCTCTGATAAGGTTAAAGGTTTTAAAAATGCCTCCCTTTTCCCTTTCTCTTTCCGGTTTATTATTTACTGCAACGCAGCCTCGTGCCTGTGCCGTGTGTCCGAGAATGTCGGAGTTAAAATAACAAATTACGCCAGTTGTTTCATCCAGGTGTGATCAACATACAGTCCCCTCCAAAAGGATTGGAACAACAAGGTCAATTTATTTGTTTTTGCTGTACACTGAAGACAATTGAGTTTAAGGTCAAAAGATGTACATGAGATGACAGATCTGAATTTCAGCTTTTATTTCCTGGTATTTTTATCTAGATTTATTAAACAACTTAGAACATATCACCTTTTGTATCAGACAACCCAATTGTTAGGTGAGCAAAATTATTGGAACATGTGACTGACAGGTGTTTCTTGTTGCCCAGATGTGTCCTGTTAGATTGATTGGTTAAACAATAAATAGTGCTGAATGTCTACTCTTGGTTTTAGCCTTGGGTGTTGCCTGTGAAGACTGCATTTGTGCTGTAAAAGATAAACTAACATGAAGACCAGAGAGCTGTCTTTGGGAGAAAAGCAAGCCATTTTGAAGCTTCAAAAAGAGGGGAAATCAACCAGAGCCATTGCACAAGCATTGGGGATAGCTTGTACAAAAACTTGGAATGTCCTGAAAAAGAAAGAAAGAAACTGCTGGCGTACTGAGCAACAGACATTGAACAGGTTTACCAAGGAAAACAACGGCAGTTGATGACAGAAACATTGTGAGAGCTGTGAAGAAAAACCCAAAAACATCAGTCAGTGACATCACAAACAATCTCCACAGGACAGGGGTGAAGGTATCTCAATCAACCGTTCGAAGAAGACGTAGAGAGCAGCAATATAGAGGCTATATCACAAGATGCAAACCACTCATCAGTAGTAAGAATCGGAAGGCTAGATTACAATTTGCAAAGAAGTACAGTTGTTAAAAATGATATAACAAAATAAAATTGTACAAAAAGAAAAGGAAAAAGTGGATACTTGCGAAACAAACAAAAAAAACCTACCCACTTAGTTTGCTGCCTATTTTTGCTCTGTGCTTTTTTCTGGTGTGCAAAGCATTGGAGAAGTGTTCTCAGAACGTTCACTGGCTCAGCTCCAGCCCCCGTCTGTATGAAGCAGGCAACTTGGGGGGTGGGGACCCGGGGTGGGGGTGGAAAAATGAACATTGTAGAAGAATGGGTGCTGAACAACAAGAGCAAGATGGAGAAAGGGGCGGAGCTCCTGGGACACGGGTGCGAGGCGCTGGCTGGCACCGTGGTCAAGCTCCACCCCCCTCCTGGAGGCCTCCGCCAAGATCCTCCACAACCCGGAGAGGGAGGAGGCCGCGTACCTGCAGGACCAGCTCCGCAGCCTGGACCACATTCCAGTTCACACAATGAACATTACTCTCTGACCTAAATCTATGTCACGTCAAACTAAGGGGCATGACAAGCTACAACGTCAAGATACAAAGTGCAATTAGTGCTGGATGAAGGTACATGCAACATGAAAGTGCCACAGGATGTACATGTGTAGCGTGAAATAGGGGGATTTAAAAATGATCCCGGAGTCCCCTGCAGAGTGGTGATAGTTAATTAGTCCAGGTAGTCTGAAGAGATGAGTCTCTCTGATAAGGTTAAAGGTTTTAAAAATGCCTCCCTTTTCCCTTTCTCTTTCCGGTTTATTATTTACTGCAACGCAGCCTCGTGCCTGTGCCGTGTGTCCGAGAATGTCGGAGTTAAAATAATTACAAATTACGCTAGTTGTTTCATCCAGGTGTGATCAACATACAGTCCCCTCCAAAAGGATTGGAACAGCAAGGTCAATTTATTTGTTTTTGCTGTACACTGAAGACAATTGAGTTTAAGGTCAAAAGATGTACATGAGATGACAGATCTGAATTTCAGCTTTTATTTCCTGGTATTTTTATCTAGATTTATTAAACAACTTAGAACATATCACCTTTTGTATCAGACAACCCAATTGTTAGGTGAGCAAAATAATTGGAACATGTGACTGACAGGTGTTTCTTGTTGCCCAGATGTGTCCTGTTAGATTGATTGGTTAAACAATAAATAGTGCTGAATGTCTACTCTTGGTTTTAGCCTTGGGTGTTGCCTGTGAAGACTGCATTTGTGTTGTAAAAGATAAACTAACATGAAGACCAGAGAGCTGTCTTTGGGAGAAAAGCAAGCCATTTTGAAGCTTCGAAAAGAGGGGAAATCAACCAGAGCCATTGCACAAGCATTGGGGATAGCTTGTACAAAAACTTGGAATGTCCTGAAAAAGAAAGAAAGAAACTGCTGGCGTACTGAGCAACAGACATTGAACAGGTTGACCAAGGAAAACAACGGCAGTTGATGACAGAAACATTGTGAGAGCTGTGAAGAAAAACCCAAAAACATCAGTCAGTGACATCACAAACAATCTCCACAGGCCAGGGGTGAAGGTATCTCAATCAACCGTTCGAAGAAGACGTAGAGAGCAGCAATATAGAGGCTATACCACAAGATGCAAACCACTCATCAGTAGTAAGAATCGGAAGGCTAGATTACAATTTGCAAAGAAGTACAGTTGTTAAAAATGATATAACAAAATAAAATTGTACAAAAAGAAAAGGAAAAAGTGGATACTTGCGAAACAAACAAAAAAAACCTACCCACTTAGTTTGCTGCCTATTTTTGCTCTGTGCTTTTTTCTGGTGTGCAAAGCATTGGAGAAGTGTTCTCAGAACGTTCACTGGCTCAGCTCCAGCCCCCGTCTGTATGAAGCAGGCAACTTGGGGGGTGGGGACCCGGGGTGGGGGTGGAAAAATGAACATTGTAGAAGAATGGGTGCTGAACAACAAGAGCAAGATGGAGAAAGGGGCGGAGCTCCTGGGACACGGGTGCGAGGCGCTGGCTGGCACCGTGGTCAAGCTCCACCCCCCTCCTGGAGGCCTCCGCCAAGATCCTCCACAACCCGGAGAGGGAGGAGGCCGCGTACCTGCAGGACCAGCTCCGCAGCCTGGACCACATTCCAGTTCACACAATGAACATTACTCTCTGACCTAAATCTATGTCACGTCAAACTAAGGGGCATGACAAGCTACAACGTCAAGATACAAAGTGCAATTAGTGCTGGATGAAGGTACATGCAACATGAAAGTGCCACAGGATGTACATGTGTAGCGTGAAATAGGGGGATTTAAAAATGATCCCGGAGTCCCCTGCAGAGTGGTGATAGTTAATTAGTCCAGGTAGTCTGAAGAGATGAGTCTCTCTGATAAGGTTAAAGGTTTTAAAAATGCCTCCCTTTTCCCTTTCTCTTTCCGGTTTATTATTTACTGCAACGCAGCCTCGTGCCTGTGCCGTGTGTCCGAGAATGTCGGAGTTAAAATAATTACAAATTACGCCAGTTGTTTCATCCAGGTGTGATCAACATACAGTCCCCTCCAAAAGGATTGGAACAGCAAGGTCAATTTATTTGTTTTTGCTGTACACTGAAGACAATTGAGTTTAAGGTCAAAAGATGTACATGAGATGACAGATCTGAATTTCAGCTTTTATTTCCTGGTATTTTTATCTAGATTTATTAAACAACTTAGAACATATCACCTTTTGTATCAGACAACCCAATTGTTAGGTGAGCAAAATTATTGGAACATGTGACTGACAGGTGTTTCTTGTTGCCCAGATGTGTCCTGTTAGATTGATTGGTTAAACAATAAATAGTGCTGAATGTCTACTCTTGGTTTTAGCCTTGGGTGTTGCCTGTGAAGACTGCATTTGTGTTGTAAAAGATAAACTAACATGAAGACCAGAGAGCTGTCTTTGGGAGAAAAGCAAGCCATTTTGAAGCTTCGAAAAGAGGGGAAATCAACCAGAGCCATTGCACAAGCATTGGGGATAGCTTGTACAAAAACTTGGAATGTCCTGAAAAAGAAAGAAAGAAACTGCTGGCGTACTGAGCAACAGACATTGAACAGGTTGACCAAGGAAAACAACAGCAGTTGATGACAGAAACATTCTGTTCAGTCATTCAGAGCTGTGAAGAAAAACCCAAAAACATCAGTCAGTGACATCACAAACAATCTCCACAGGACAGGGGTGAAGGTATCTCAATCAACCGTTTGAAGAAGACGTAGAGAGCAGCAATATAGAGGCTATACCACAAGATGCAAACCACTCATCAGTAATAAGAATCGGAAGGCTAGATTACAATTTGCAAAGATGTACAGAGATGAGCCACAAAAGTTCTGGAACAAAGTTTTATGGACTGATGAGACCAAGATTAACCGCTACCGAAGTGACCGAAAGGCCAAAGTGTGGCGAAAGAAGGGATATGCTCATGATCTAAAACATACAAGCTCATCTGTGAAGCACGGTGGAGGAAGTGTCATGGCTTGGGCTTGCATGGCTGCTTCTGGAGTGGGCTCACTAATCTTTATTGATGATGTAACCCATGATGGTAGCAGCAGGATGAATTCAGAAGTCTACAAAAACATTCTGTCTCCCAACTTACGGAGAAATGCGTCCAAACTAATTGGGAGGAACTTCATCATGCAGTGACCATGACCCAAAACACAATGACCCAAAACACACTGCCAACACAACAAAGGACTTCATTAGTGAGAAAAAGTGGAAGGTTTTAGACTGGCCAAGTCAATCACCAGACCTTAACCCAATTGAGCATGTATTTCACCTCCTGAAGAGGAGATTGAAGGGAAAAAAACCCCAAAAACAAACAACAACTGAAAGAGGCTGCAGTAAAAGCCTGGAAAAGTATCACTAAAGAATGCAACAGTTTGGTGATGTCAATGGGTCGCAGGTTTGATGCAGTTATTGCAAGCAAGGGATATGCTAACAAATATTAAGTGTTATTTACTTTCATTTAATGCCACGCGGCTTTTTGTTTGGTACACAGACACACAATTCCCGGCTGACCGTCCGTCAGCCCTTCCTCCGTCTCCAGTCCGTCCTTTCCGTCTCTGTAGACCGGCTTTTTAAGCGTCCAGGCTCACTGTCGAGGTAATCAGCACATTGTTCATTAATCAAACAATTAACCATCAGTGCTGATTAATAATCCCCAACAGCTGTGGCGCAGAGTTCTGAGAGCCGCCCCGCCCACTCTCTCTCTCTGCAGCCAACGCAAAACCACGCCCACCCTACCACATACCCCCACCGCCCGACTTAGGCCGGGGACCCATCCGGCTGATGACCGACCCCCCCCCCACCCCCTTCGGGGCGAGAGAGGAAGTCCGCCACCACAATCTGCGCCCCCGGTCTATGAACCACCTTGAAATTAAAGGGCTGTAGAGCCAGATACCAACGGGTGATTTGCGGGTTGGTATCCTTCATGCGGTGGAGCCATTGGAGGGGAGCGTGGTCCGAACAGAGGGTGAATGGGCGACCCAGCAGGTAGTAGCGCAGGGACCCGACCGCCCACCGGATGGCGAGGCATCCTTTTCTACCGTGCTGTACCTCGCCTCTCGCTGGGACAGTTTGCGAATATAACAGAAAAATAAGGGTGCGAGAGTACTGCATCGGGGCGCACCTGCTGACGATCAATACGCATCACTTGGTCATAGGCAAAGCGTAAGGTGTCGTCCCGAGACTGCTCGAGTGGGAAATCCTCCGCGGGTTGGAATACAGGACCCCGGGGAGTCTCAACCGGAGGCTCGTCTGGGTCCCTCCCCGCCCCGGCCGTGTCGGACTGCCCTGCGTCACCACCGTCAACAGCACACACGTCATACCTCCCTATCGGTCGTGATTGCACCCCCAGCATGTTTCTAGAAATCTCCCTAAACCCCGCCCAATCAGTACCCAAGATTAGGGGATGCACAAGCCGGGAGCTAACCGCAGCCTTCATGATATGCGTTTTTCCCTGGTAAGAAATTTCCACGGGTACTACCGGATACTTGTGCACATCTCCATGCACACACCGAATGGAAACCCAGGGTGCCTTTACTAATGCCTCGGTTCGAACCAGGTTTTGCTGGATCAGGGACTGCATAGCCCCTGAATCCAACAGCGCCCGGTGTTCACTCCCTTGCACCCTTACCAGGATGCAGTACGCTCTCTCCTGATCGGGAGCGGAAGCGGGCGGCCCGACCACCCGGACCACCTGCCCCACCTCCAAAGTTGGACAATCGTGGCGCAGGTGACCCGGCTGTCCGCACCGCCAACACCCCGGTCCGAGCGTCTGAGGCGCCCTCTGCGAGCTGGAGCCCCCCGCCACTGAGTCTGGACCTGGAGAGGGAATCGGAAAAAAGGGGGGATTAGTTTGAGGGAAGGGAGGGGCCAGAGCCCTGGGGACAGGGGAGGGGCTAGTACGAGGAGGGGGTCTCCGGCCGTGCTTGCTGCTGGGAGCTGGGGTATAGCGCTAGGTGGTCCTCCGCCAGGGTGACCGCCCCCTCTAGGTTGGTCGAGTGATGGCAGTGCACCCAATTGGCCGTTCCCTCCAGCAATCCTTCCAGGAACTGTTCCAAGATGACCTGCTCCACCACACCCCCGGCGGACCGGATCTCCGGCTGCAGCCAACGCCGGGCCATGTGGGTTAGCCTTTGGGCGTATGCGAAGGGACGGTCCTCCGCCACCAGGTTTGCCGTCCGTAACCAGCGCCGGTAATTCTCCGGGCTGCAGCCCAGTCGGTCCAGGATCGCCCTCTTCACCGTCTTGTAATCTGCCCGGGCTCCGGGCGGCAGCCCGTGCGCCGCCTGTTGGGCTTCCCCAGTTAAGAGGGGCAGGAGGTGTACTACCCACTCCTCGTGGGGCCACTGGCATGCCTCCGCTGCCACCTCAAAACTCTCCACGAACGCCTGGATGTCATCGTCGGCGGTCATTTTGGGTAGGTGGATCCGGAGAGGGGATCGGGACGACGGGTCCCGGGACCTTGTTTCCCCGGAGGCAGCCAGTTGTCGCAGCGCCTGTGTCTGGAGGGAGGCTTGTGCACGCAGAGCCTCCATCTGCTCTGCGTGTACGGCCGCCTGCCGCTCCTGCATTTGTGCCATCCCCTCCAGCATCCGCGCCAGCGCTACGAGAGGCTGCGCCGTCTCGCTCCTGTTTGGATCCATTGCTGACCTCCTCTCTCTCTCTCTCTCTTTCTCTTCCTGCCGTCTCCCCCGCACGGGCCACCACTGTAGCAAACTGCGTGCCACCGCTCGTGTCAGAGATGGAAGAGACGAGAGTTTATTTTTGGAAGCGAATGCGTCTTTTATTTTTACTGCCGCCAAGCGGCTTTTTGTTTGGTACACAGACACACAATTCCCGGCTGACCATCCATCAGCCCTTCCTCCGTCTCCAGTCCGTCCTTTCTGTCTCTGTAGACCGGCTTTTAAGCGTCCAGGCTCACTCTCGAGGTAATCAGCACATTGTTCATTAATCAAACAATTAACCATCAGTGCTGATTAATAATCCCCAACAGCTGTGGCGCAGAGTTCCGAGAGCCGCCCCGCCCACTCTCTCTCTCTGCAGCCAACGCAAAACCACGCCCACCCTACCACAATGACTACTTTCATTTGCACATTAATATGTCCCAAACAGTATGGTACCTTGAAATGGGGAGCTATATAAAAGTGCTGTAATTTGTACATGGTGAAACCAAAGTGTATAAAAGTACCTTCATAAAAGGTTTCGAAAAACCTTCAGCGCTTTCATAAAAACTTAGAATCTGCACTTTAACCACATGTGAACTGTTGGATTACAAATGCAAAATAGTGGAGTCAAATCAAGAAAAAATACGTCTTTGTCCCAAACATCATGAGCAAACTGTATATATACAGACGGGTGACAAATTAAAGGAAAAACCCGAATAAATCAGTGGAGAAATATAACTAAATGCAGATGTTTCCATACAGGCGTGCTGTATGGTACAATTAAGCATTTAGTATCCTATCATGCTCTGTAGCATGTATAACAATGCTGAGCAGGCCCAGCTGACCTCAATTTTGGATCAAGATGGCAAATAGAAAAGATTTAAGTGACTTAAAAGAGGGTTCACTACTGGGGCACAGATGGCAGGAGCTTCAGTCAAAAAAACTGCTCAGCTGGCTAGTGTTTCAATGGGAACAGTGACTAAAGTGACATCTGCATTTAGGAAAAGATCTATGGGAAAGACAGTAAATAGGGTCAGAAATTGTGGTGGAAAGAGTACATTCATTGAACATGACGCTTGTGCAATAGTACGATATGTAAGAAAAAAACAAAAGAGCAACTCTTGCTCAGGAGAGTGAGAATGTCAATGCAGGACGTGATCAGACAGTGTCAGCAAAAACAGTCTGTCTACAACTACACAGAGAGGGATATTATAGCTGGGTTTCAGTGCATAAACTCCTCATTACAAAAACTAATGCACATTTGAGAGTTCAGGGGTGTAAAATCCATAGGCACTGGCCTACAGAGATGTGGAGAAAAGTGACATGGTCAGATGAGTCATCCTTCACCATATTCTTGACAAGAGGGCTAGTGCATGTGTAGCGTACACCAAGAGAACAGTACAGGCCTGAATGCTTGACCCCTATGGTGAGGGGGTCCAGTGGCTCTGTTGTGCAGTGGGGGGCATTTTCCTGTCATGGTTTGGGTCAATTTGTTCCCTTAGAGGGAAGGGTCACTGCAAATAAAAAATAAAAATGTATTCTTGAGTGCTCATTTTTATCCCATGATGAAACTTTTCTATCCTGATGGGAGTGGTCTCTTCCAGGATGACAATGCCCCCATCCACAGTGCACAAATGGTCACTGAATGGTTTAATTAGCATGAAAATTATGTGACAATCATATGCTACAGCCTTCGCAGTCACCAGATCACAACCGAATTGAACACTTATGGGAGATTTTGGACCGATGTGTTAGACAGCATTCTTCACCACCATCATCAAAACACCAAATGAGGGAATATCTTTTGGAAGAATGGTGTTCCATCCCTCCAGTAGAGTTCCAGAGACTTGTAGAATCTATGCCAAGGCGCACTGAAGCTGTTCTGGCTGCTCATGCTGGCCCAACACCATACTAAGACACTTTATGTTGTTTTTTTCCTTGAATTTGTGACTCGTCTGTACATTCTAGCTCGGAGAAACACATAGGCATAGACTCAGTCATTTTTCATTTACCATAAATTACAAATAAATGAAAGTGTTTGTGTAACCGGAATGGCATTAGGGCACTGCTTACCACACTAACAATCAGAGAATGTCTCTCCGTTCTTTAATCATGGCACCTCCTTCATTCATTATTGTGCACTCGTGTTTGCATCAAAAGCAACGCCCAGCTAGAGACCAGCGTGTGCTTGAAACCTTTCCTTGTATCTGAAAGCTATGTTTTAAATTGGGTAGCGTGTAGACTTACCTGGCAGCTAAGCTAGCACTGGTTTGTGTTTGACAGTGGCTGTTTGCACCATTTAGAAACAATTGGCTGTGCGTAATTTCCATCTAAGGCTGGCTCAGGTGAATTGGTGAGCCAGTTTAACAGCGTCAGTGTGGCGAATGCGTTCGCCGACGTAAGCAATTATTTTATCGCGCTTGCTTAACAGTAATAATTATAATCATCATACACCATTTACACAGTATTAAAACAGTACTGTGCTCCTACATAGTGTTAAAACTGTACTGTGCATCTACACAGCATTAAAACTGTACTGTGCACAAACACAGTATTAAAACAGTACTGTGCTCCTACATAGTGTTAAAACTGTACTGTGCATCTACACAGCATTAAAACTGTACTGTGCACAAACACAATATTAAAACAGTACTGTGCTCCTACACAGTATTAAAACAGTAATGTTCACTTACACAGTATTAAAACAGTACTGAACACTTACACAGTATTAAAACAGTACTGTGCACCTACACAGTATTAAAACAGAACTGTGCACCTACATAGTATTAAAACAGAACTGTGCACCTACACAGTATTAAAACAGTACTGTGCTCCTACATAGTGTTAAAACTGTACTGTGCACAAACACAGTATTAAAACAGTACTGTGCACCGACTTAGTATAAAAACAGTACTGTGCACCTACACCGTATTAAAACAGTACTGTTCACTTACACCCATATTTGCTTGTTCCAAAACCATGGGGATTAATATGGAGTCGGACATCCCTTTGCTGCTATAACATCCACCAGTCCTCTGGGATGGCTTCCCAGCAGATTTTGGAACATGGCTGTGGGGATTCGCTTACATTCAGGCATAAGAGCATTAGTGAGGTTGGGCACTGATGTTAGGTGATAAGGCCTGGTTCAGAGTCGGCATTCCGTGGATTCTGTGTGGAATTATGGGTTATAAAATTGTGACAGGCACCGACTATGAAGATAAAGAGTATAAAACTTAGAAGTCAAATCACAATTTCGGCTGTATTACAACTTCGATCCACTAAATAGTCAAAACAATGAGAAACTGTTACGTTCTGTGTAAGGACCCAAACACAGACCAGGGAAATCCAAAAAACGTTGTCTTTATTCAATCCAAGTTCAAAACCAGGTAATCAGAGAGAGGACGGTACAAAATTGAGTTTCCAAAAGAAGTGGTAAACAGGCAAAAAATAAAAAAAACAGGAGATCAGATAGGCAAAGGTACAAAGGAACAGGCAAAAGAAGTGAAAACAAAGCGAAGGTCAAACCAGAATGCAATCAAACAAAAGGGGCAGGCAAACTTGAAGTCGAATGGAAAGGGCATCTCAGGAATCTCAATAAACAAAGGCTTACAAAACATCAGCACAGTGAATATGATCAACATTCTGACAGGAAGCTGGTGGAAAAGACTGACATTTATACACTGGGGAAGGTAACAATCAAGGAGGGATTACGTGAGTGAGGGCGGAGTAACAAACAACATCCAGGTGAAGAACATTAGGATAACTAATTAAATGACAGGGGACTGACAAAACGCGGACTGGAATCACATAGACAACAATGATAACAGACGGCCTGGGTTTAGCAGGTAAAACACGTGCAGAGAGAGAGAGGTGCAGTTAGAGCAAGAGACAGGTGCAGGCAATTGCAGAACTCAGCATTAGGGCAGACTAGAAAGAAAAGGGGCGGGGCTACAGCGCAGCATGGAAAAGGGGAGAATGGTTAATGTATTAGTATAGTGATCTAAACTATCAAAAACCCAAAACTAGTGTTTGTTAGTCCATTAGTAATATTCAAATGTTAGTATATTAATGAGGTTAGTACTTTACAATCTATAGATAAGTAAGGATTAGTAGAAATTAGTAAAACTAGATATAAGCAGGAAGTAAGTAAAACGAGACTGGAAAGAAGGGGGGAAACCACGAAAACCCGGAACCACCCAAATAGTGAAATCACGCAAATACAGGGGAGAGAAGCAGCTCAGTCCGCCTCTGGCCTAGTGGGTAAGGTTACAGTCTTGGGAACACATGGTCCTAGGTTCAAGCCCAGCTAGGAACTCCTTTCTTAGGGGCGACATAGCTCAGGAGGTAAGACCGATTGTCTGGCAGTCGGAGGGTTGTCGGTTCAAACCCCGCCCTGGGCGTGTCGAAGTGTCCTTGAGCAAGACACCTAACCCCTAATTGCTCTGGCGAATGAGAGGCATCAATTGTAAAGTGCTTCGGATGAAAGTGCTATATAAATGCAGTCCATTTACCATTCAGCTCAGGGAACACAGACACAGACACAGAAACGGCACTGGGGAGACAAGTGACCGGGAGAACGAAAACACTGGGACGGAGGATGTGAAAAACAATAAACACAAAACAAACACTAACAGCAAACAGATACCAATACAGATTACAACAGAAACCATGTTTGCTGCTTCTTGAGAAATTACTTCAAGACAATGGGTGAGTTATATCGCCAACGTAATCGTTTTAAAATACAGCTAACTACTGAGACGAAATGCAGCCAGGACAGCCTTCATAACGTGCGAGAGAATATCGGACAAATGTGGCAAGCAGGGTAAAATGCACTGACATAAAAATAAAAAAGTATTTGAAAAATGAAAGTGAAAGAAACGAGATATATTTTGTGAAATACAACCTAAGAATAGTGTAGCCTATATAGGAATAGGATCATCTTTCATTTTAAAAATACGTCGTTGACAATAGTTACATTCTATGTTTAATTACTTTCTTAGAATTTCACCGTACCTTCGTTTTAAAGGCACAACTTCTCTTGTCGACAAAATGTCGCAACAAGTTACTTTCGATTTCTACATCTGTAGAAGCTGCCAGCTTGGATTGATGATTTACTGATTATTATTTTTAAAACAACTGATTATGTGCAATTATATATCGTGGTGTGGCAAATTAATTTTAATTCCCTGAACTTTGTAAATATTATTACTCGGAAAATATTTAGCCTATAGCCTCTATGAATTTTTACTTCAAATTTTTACTTCATTCCCCTTTTCATTCATAATTACCGAGTCTTCAACAATTAAACCAGTTAAACCAAAGCACACTGTAAGTCCGCATTTTGTTTTACAGGAAATTGTACTCATATCGTATCCATCCATTATCTATACCCGCTTATCCTGAGCAAGGTCGCGGGGGGTTGTGGAGCCTATGCCAGCGTGCATTGGGCGAGAACTGCAATATTCAGTGCAATGATATTGTTAGGCAGAGATGACTCGATAGAAGTTTCCGCCTAACAACAATGGGTACTGGCTTGTGATTGGTGCGTGAGGAATGAGAGCTATTTGAAGAGACAGTGGTTGTTATAATAGTATGCAGTAAGCTTATAGTTATAGTAATAAGTTATTTATTATGTATTTAGATGTGGTTGCCTTAGGCAATCACACTACTATTATTGCACATATTATTATTATTATTATTATTATTATTATTATTATTATTCTTTCCACCCATTTTTTGGACCGCTACCCTCCCAGAGTTTTCATTACATTACATTACATTACAGGCATTTGGCAGACGCTCTTATCCAGAGCGACGTACAACAAAGATTTCGTACCACATACACGTGCAATATGTCAAATCGAGCGGCTTCATCGGGAATGGTGTGCTATTACTTTGTGGAAAGATTCGTTGCACGGTTTTTGAAAAATTTGAATTTTTATGGTCAATTTTTCCCCATAGAGAATGAATGGCGGAATGTGCAGCCTTGTGATGTCACAATGCTCTGTCTTCTCACCCTTGTGATGTCACAATGCTCTGTCTTCTATCCGCTGTACTCCGGTCTCTCCCTGGATTTGAACATTCCACAATTCATGTCTATGGGGCAAAATTGCCCACATATTGTGGGATGCCTCATTGGACGTCGTAGATAGTCTTTTGTTCATTGGTGAAAATGATCCCCACCCTTTTCCTGATTGGCCGATGTTTGATATTTCATAACTTTTGAACCTTTTGTCATAGGCTGTGTCCCACACAGGTCCCAAACCGCATACTTCCATGCTCCACACTACCGTGCTCCGGAATATGCACTCCAGGCAACGCTTGGGACTATGCACTCCGAACCATGGAAGAAACGGTTAAATGTGTGGGATGCACTTCGTGAGGACATCTGGACATAACCTTTAACCTTTGCCGAAACGATCAGTGAAATTCCGGTAGTAAACCTGAGGGGAATAACGTGAGAGCATTTATTTCATACCGTATTTATTTCGTATTTACTCAAGCGGACTTGACGCCGTTACCTATTTAAATGCAAGTCCTGTAAAGAATTACACATAACTGTCTAAATGGAAAAAAAAAACTTAATACATATACATTTTAGTTATATTGATACGACCTCTTTTACGATATCGACTAGGAACACGCTTGGAATTCCTTAATCGCGACCATTATTAAGTACATTGGTACAAATGCCGCTTCACAGTTTCCAACTGTACTCCTAATGGCTATTTTGCTTCCTGCGACTCGGGTGACAACTGAATATGTAACGGATCGCTAGAAATGCTAGTAGGGACGAGCCTTTTTCAATTAACCTGAAATACACAAGACGGGACACTTAATCTTAGCTGTAACTATCGGAGAAATTTAGATGGTAAACCTGAGGGGAATAATGTTAATTCGTTAGTTCGCTAGCTGAATTGGTACTGTATAAGTAGGCTGTGTTACCGAAATACTCTGATATAACCAGTTATCAGCAACATTTAATCGGCATAGCTCATCCGTTAAATTGAATTCTCCATTTTTGCTAGCGTTTGTATGTCAGAACAGAACCGGATGGCGACGTTTTTCAGTGAACAATCTACCCCATAATAAAGTTGCAATTGCACTGTAAACAATCATGTGTTGTGTTTTCATTATTTTCGCGCTGTTTACCAGCGCGTGAACAACTGGGTATGCAGTAAGTTAGGCGACAGAAATGGAGCCCGTTATGTTCGTGATGGTCATGCTAGTTTTCATGGGGTGGTACATTTCACATGAAACGGGGAAAAGATTGGCTGTGGTGAGGAGACAGCGACTGATCGAAAACGGGATCCGACGAAGGCAGGCTATCCGGAGAGCGGCAGCAAGGAGACGAGCATTACTGAGAAGGATTGCGCTTGCCAGCACCGATGTAGGTAGTCAATATAGCCAGCTAGCTAGCTACACTGGTTCACATTACATATGCTTAAACTTACAAAAAACTAACATTTACCTCACATATTGTGTTACTCATTCACTCTATCACTTCACTTATATACAAACTCTTCATCATGTACCGTTTCAAGAATTACATAATTTAAATTTCCAATCTGCACCACTGTCAGTACTAAACAAAAAGAAGACCGACCCCTTAAAGTAACGTAAAGTATTTATTTACTTTGTCAATTTATCTCTAGGGAGAAAGCCTTGCAAGGTATGGCAGGATTAATGTCAGTGTCCCGATCCTCACAAAATTTTTTGATGAGGACTAGGATCTCCGGCCAGACTTTCGTTTGTCCAGACGGGCAATCCGGAGTCTCTTGAGAATGCTCCCCAACATGAGGGACCATGGCTGGGGCTACACACTAGATGTCCTCACCTTTGTGTACTGGCTGGCCTGTGGGACATCCTACCGTGTGGTGTCAGAGGTGTTTGCTGTCCCACGCAGCACAGTACACAGGATGGTCCATGCCATTGCAGATGACCTGATTATTTTTTACAGTCTCTGTTTCCATCCTGCCGAGAGTCATACACCTCCCTGAAACAGGAGACCTGGAAGCCATTGGAGAGGGGTTCTGTCGGCTGGCAGGACATTCAGCATTCAGGAAGGCTGTGGGAGCCATTGATGGGTGCCACATACGATTGAAGCCACCTGGAGGAGTCACTAGACAGTGCTATATCAACAGGAAATTGTTTCCATCAATTATCCTGCAGGCTGTCTGTGACTCCTCCGGGAAATTCCTGGATGTCTTTGTGGGTTTCCCGGGGTCTGTTCATGACTCACGGGTCCTGCGGAACAGCCCCATATATGTACAGCAGCTGTATCCTCCCCGTGGATACATGCTGCTTGGTGATGGAGGGTATCCCTGCTTGGAGGATCCAATCCACCTCATAACCCTCTACAGGGAGCCTGTACAGGGGCCGGTGGAGGCCCGCTTTAACCGGAATCAGTCCAAAGCTCGCTCCATAATTGAGCGAGCTTTTGGACTGATGAAGTCCAGATGGAGGAGCATCTTCTTTTCATCCCTGGAGGTGCACCCTTCATTTGCACCGAAGGTTATTGCAGCCTGCGCTATCCTTCACAATGTCTGCCTGGCTGCTGACGATGTCCTGGAGGAAGACAGAAGACCACTGTCAGAAAATGACCCTGACCCAGTACCCATCCTTAGGGGGGAGATGCCGGGACAACACCTGAGGGCAAGACTGGCGGAGGAGGTGTCAGCCCCAGATGTGTGTCCTGCTGGTCTGCAAGACCACATTTATTGGCGCTCTGATGTAGCATAAAATGTGTTTTTTTCAATTTGCTAATTTTTTTCTAAATTTTTTATAGTACCTTCCCTGTAGCGCATTATTTGCTACATACTTTTTTTTTGCCATATAGCTTATTGTCTGTAAATGTTGTTCCATCTCTCCATCCATGTCCATGTCCCTCTTTCTCTTCACAATAATTAAATTGTTTTTAACAGTTCACTTGATTGTGACCAATTAAGTATGGTAATCTGTTCATTTAAATACTTGTTGCTTATCAGAAGTTACACATCTTTTAATTAGCAATTTAAAAACTTTTAGAATTTACCTTTTTTTTGGTTGCCACTCGACACGCAAACCACTGATATTTGATAAAAAGCTGTACTTGTGTAACATGAAAAACAGATTAAATTACTTCTATGAGGACAGAGGTTTACAGCAAGTATAGTATGTAATTTAGCCGTGTAATAATGACAAAACTAACACAGCTGCTTAAAATAATTATTTATTTGCATATTTTTCAAACACGGCCAGAAAGTGGCCCAGAAACTCCCTCCTCTCCTCTCTCTCAAGGGCTTCTCTCCTCTCCTCCCTCTGCAAGGCTTCCACTTCCCTCTGCCTCTCCCTCTCTAGTGCCTCCCTCTCTCTCTCCTCCTCCACCTCAGCCTGCCTCTGGAGGAACTCCAACAGGTCGGAGTTCCTCCGTTTCCTGCTGCCGCCTGCCCTTTCCTGCCTTCTGCTTTGAGGGGAGACCACCACTGCATCCCCTTCACCACTGGCGGAGGCAATCAGGACAGGAGGCGTAATGGACGGCCTCCCCCCGATTGCCTCATCCATCATGGCAAACCACCACCAGGATGCAGCAGTGGTCTCACCCCCTTCAGTGCTGACCCCTGTGGGGGGTTCTTTAGCACCTAAAGATACAAGCAATGGTATACTGACCACAAATGTCTTTCAAATTTTACTAACTACATAAAGTAAACAAGCAAACGTACATTATGACGAAATATAATCGATCATCATTATATCCACAAAATTCATTGAAACAGATTCTCTTTTTGAAATACTGACCATGTCAAACTTCATATGTACACATTACAGATACGTACCTTACCTTACTTTTTTTCAGGTTTTCCCATTTTTTCTTCGCTTGGGCAGCCGATACCCTCCTTTGCAGGCCTGTGTTACTGATAAACTGCCTGCAACAGAAACAATTCCGGATATAAGAAAAAACAAACAAATTATCTAATCAGATTGTAATTATATATTTATTTCATAAGTACTTACTCCCATTCTCCCTTGGCGGCATTTCTTTTGCCCGTGAAGAGGGCCTCATTGTCCCGCCGCCAAAGCACAAGGGATCTTGTGTCATCATCTGTCCCTAGTGTCACATATGGAAAACCAGGTGATGATACGATATGATATACTTTATTGTCCCCTTAGGGAAATTTATCTTGGGCTCAGTATTGCGGCATTTAACAAATGTCATTCTACATTTTATATTATCCATATGTACATACATTCAAGTGCTGTTAATGAAATAAAAATAAATAAATAAATAAATTCATTAATTAAAAATGTTAATCGCAATATATATCGCATGTGCTGTCCTACTTCCATGCACTTTAAATGATTTCTCAATAATAACATCTTTGCCTGTACAATCAGTTTACTAAACCCAAGAACAAGGGTGAGGCTCACTTCAGTTTTCTTGTTTACTAACTATGAATTCTCCCTTGAATATGATGGAGTGGTGCTGGGATGTCTTTCGTGGTATCATATGACAGGCGTACCACTTTAACCGGTTTTAGGCTGAAACTTTGACATGGTAGAACCAAAAAAAAAAACACAGTAATATAGAATACTTTCTTAAAGTGTAATTCTAGCTAAGTGGGTCGATATCCAGCCAGGTAGCAAGTAAGAGCACATGGGAATAAATTCGTAATAAATATTATGAATATTAGTTTAATAATATTCACGTCCGTCTAGCTAAATCGCTACTATTATTGCCTTTGTATGGATAGCAAGATAGCTAGTTAACGAACTGGAGATTGGTAGCTCCGGTTAGCCACATTATTCAGCTGGCTATATTCCCATTGTGCTGTACCACATGTTTTCAAACTTTTAAGAATTTTAGCATACAAACTGTTGATAAATTACTTACATTTGTAGAAAGCCTCAGGAGGAACAACCTCACGTCCGTCATCCGCCATGGTCGTTGTTCTTCTAACATTTTTTCTCGAAATGAATTATGGGATTTTTCTCAGTCGGAACATGCACGGATGCACACTTCAAATTTTGATAAAACGGAGTGCGCATCCGGGTACTTTATCCGTGCTCCACACTACCGAACTTCGGCTTGGACTCGCACTCCAAGATGGAGGCATGCTCGCTATGCGCACTCGGAGCATGGAAGTATGCGGTTTGGGACACAGCCATAGAGATTTATAGGTGGTCTCATTGGACTCGGTAAAGACCTAGCAACCTCATAGAACTCCATAACAAACACCTAGCAACACCCTAGCAACCGCCAAGAATACCATAGCAGCCACCTAGAACGCAATAGCAACCACCTAGCAACACGCTAAGAACTACCTAGAACACCCTAGCAACTACCTAGAACTCCATAGCAACCTCCTAGCAAAACCCTAACAACTGCCTGGAACTCCATAGCAACTACCGAGCAACACCCTAGCAACGGCCTAAAAGTCCATAGCAACCACCTAGCAACCGCCTAGAACTCCATAGCAACCACCTAGCAACACGCTAGCAACTGCCTAGAACTCTATAGCAACCATCTAGCAACACCCTAGCAACCACCTAGAACACCTTAGCAACCGCCAAGATCTCCATAGCAACCACCTAGCAATACGCTAGCAACCACCTAGAACACACTAACAACTGCCTAGAATTCCTTAGCAACCATCAAGCAACGCCATAGCAACTGCCTAGAACCCCATAGCAACCACCTAGAAACACCCTAGCAACCGCCTAGAACTCAATAGCAACCACCTAGCAACACCCTAGCAACCACCTGGAACATCCTAGCAACTGCCTAGAACTCCGTAGCAACCACCTGGCAACACCCTAACAACTGCCTAGAACTCATAGCAACCACTTAGCAACACCCTAGAAACCACCTAGAACACCCTAGCAACAGCCTAGAACTCCAAAGCAACCACCTAGCAACACCCCAGAAACCGCCTAAAACTCCATAGCAACCACCTAGCAACACCCTAGGAACCACCCAGAACACCCTAGCAGCTGCCTAGAACTCCATAGCAACCACCTGGCAACACTTTAGCAACTGCCTAAAACTCCATAGCAACACCTAGCAACACCCTAGCAACCACCTAGAACTCCATAGCAACCCCCTAGCAACACCCTAGGAACCACCTAAAACTCCATAGCAACCACCTACCAACACCCTAGCAACCACCTAGAACACCCTAGAAACCGTCCACAACTCCATAGCAACCACCTAGCAACACCTTAGCAACTGCCTAGAACTCCATAGGACCCACCTAGCAACACCCTAGCCACCATCTAGAACACCCTAGCAACTGCCTAGAATGCGAACTGCCACCACCTAGATATTCCCTAGAAACCATCTAGACCTCCATAGCTACGACCTAGCAACTCTCTAGATACCACCTAAAACACCCTAGCAACTGCCTAGAACAATTTAGCAACTTCGTAGCACTGTTCATTCTGTTCAATACAAAGTCGAATTTGCATTGGCAGCAACTGCACTTCACAATTTCTGCAGGAATTGTTATTTATTTTATTTTATAATGTTTATCTGTTGTCGTGGGTATTTATTTATTGTTATTTATTGTCATTCACTGTATACTATGCTGCAGAACTAATTGCCCCATGGGGATAATAAAGACTGAACTAACTAACTAACTAAGCTTCAAAATGATGATTATGATTAATTAAATGCACACAAGAATTTAACTTGTTTTATCAGCAATATTACTGTACTATGAACGGTACTTTGCTGCTGGTATTGTATAGAGCATTGCTGTAAAGAGTAATGTTAAGACAAACTAGGAGGCAAGACAACGATTCAAGTAACGATTTTATTTTAGGTATGTCATTTTTCAAACTTGTGTTTAAAAAAGGGTGTTCCTTTAGGGGTTAATAAAGCATGCAACACCATATTTATTACATACGATGGAAAGACGACTAAATAAGGCATAGCGTATACTTCATTAAACCCTCAAGGTTTGCTGTGGCGTAATGCTATTGCATATATGTAGTCACACAAGTCAGAATTAATTAAAAAATATGTTTATTTTCTGAATCCAGGGGTTCCAACAGTCAATGCCCTTCTTATAATTTTCAGTACTCTGAACACTGAACACGTGGTATTGCATGCTAGAACCCCTCAAAAAACAAACAAACAAACAAAAAAAAACAGTTCTCTGCATTTTGAGATCTTTTACATGAATGGTTTTTAAAAAAGTCAACAAAAAAAAACTGACTAAGATGTTTACTCGGGTTATGGACTTCAACGTTTAATCAGATTTTAGTTAACATGATTGATGACACTGGTGTTGTTATTTAAACAGAATACTTATACAGATTCATGTTATTACAGACACAGGTTTAGTCACTGTAAGCTACAATTCTGCTCTGCACTATTAGAAAGTGTTTGCCTCTACTTGACTCTACTTGTATTTTAAATGCAGGGGTGTGTGGTCACTCATCATAGCCAGAAGAGGGCGCTAAATGCCCACTGGAATGCAGTGCTGGAACATAGAACCCCTTTGCTGATATAAGGCAACAGATTATACACCACAGGAGGACGTGAGGTATGTGGAATACAGCTGAGCAGTATCCTAACAGTTGGGTTGACACATCTAATCATCAGAATTGGGGGGAACTAAGCTGTCTGTCTGTGTCTCATTTTGGCATAGTTTATACCTTCCAGATTTTTTTTTTCTATTAATCCAAAAAACCACCGGGGAAATAAAATGAATTGTAAAATCTATACATTTTTCCGTGTCTGAAGTCGAGCTACACAGCACAAAATGTCACTTAAAGTGCAAATAATAAACTGTTATTGAGTGTGCAAACTTTGTCTTTTTGTCAAAATCTACATCCGAGCATAAATTTAATTTATGCTGGCAAAATGTCCCCATCGCTTTTTAGGAAATTAGGGGGAAAAGTATTTGTCCTCAGTGCTTTTGTTAAACTATTATTTAATTTTCATTGCACTTTATTTGCGTAGAGTGGTTCATTAGCATAGTAACACTTCACGGCATTCATCGTGGCATTTACCAATCAAATTATTCAGTGTAGAAAATGGACTGTATGTACGAATGTGTAAATAAAGCCACCAGAACCTAATGTTTGATATTATCCCAGGCAACTAGATATTATTTTGTTTTGAAAGGTCTTTTAAAAGTATAAAAAATAAATAAATAAATAAATGGTAAATTTCCTAACACCTTTTGTTGCAATGTACATGTTTGACAGTACTTTTCATTGATTTTAAATTACATTTGAGTTTACTTTCTCAAAAATAAAACTATATATATATATATATATATATATATATATATATAGTTACTGTTAATGTTCATATTATTATTAGCTTACCCAAGTGGCTTCCAGTGCCTTCAAATTCAAAATAAGATAACCACATTTTCTCTTTTGAAATGAACTCTATCCAATACTGGTATTCATTTAAAAAAATCGTTTTACTGAACTCCACATTTCCACAGCAACATTTGTGCATCAAAACAGCATCATGACTCAACTTGGCTAGTTCAAAAAAAGTAACATACATTATTTGTTATTACACCTTTATTACATGCTAATACAAAGACATTAATGCTCCTGTGTACATGACTGACATGAAAACGCACTACCGTGACAGTGACCAGTTAAAATAAAGTAACATACAAAACTGGTGTCATAACACATTTATGACAATGGCATAAATTTCACAGTAGACATTCACACGGAACTTATCGAAGTTACCAAAAGTACCTAGACACTCCTTGGCCTGGGGCTGTTTTTCATGGTTTGGGCTCGGCCCCTTAGTTCCAATGAAGGCAAATCGTAATGCTACAGCATACAGTCACATTCTAGACAATTCGATGTTTGGGAAAGGCCCTTTCCTGTTTCAGAATGACAATGCTCCTGGGCAAACAGTGAGGCCCATATGGAAATGGTTTTGTTGCGAACAGTGTGGAAGAACATGACTAGCCTGCACAGAGCCCTGACCTCAACCCCATCCAACACCTTTGGGATCAATTCAAAAGCCAACTGCAAGCCAGGCCTAATCGCCCCACCAGTCCACAACCTTACTATTGCTCTTCTGGCTGAGTGGAAGCAAATCCCTGCAATGCTCCAACATTTAGTATAAAGCCTTCCAAGAAGAACTGAGGTTGTTATAGCAGCAAAAGGTGAACAATCTCCATGTCAATGCCCATAATTTTGGATGAGATGTTGGATGTCAGGTGTCCACATACTTTTGGCCATGTAGTGTATATCATGATGACGCTGAAAAATATATATGACATACCACTGTCTTGACAAAGTCGAACATTCTTATGACAGTTTATGACACACATAATGGCACATGACATGAAGCATTATGAAGCACTTATGACATTATCATGAAGACATTATAAGCGAGGTGTCAAATAAAGTGTTACCGATTTGCACAATGTTTTAGCTTGGTTCCATCATGTGCAAATCACATTTGTAAACGAGAGGTTGTTCTAAGTCTGTTTCCCCCTTGAACTAAATAAATTACTAAATAATAATGTAAAACAATGATTTTCTTTCCTCCTCTGAAGTTCTGCAATCTCTTGTAATGCTTTAGGTTTATTCCTGAACAGAGTATTTCTTGTTATGTTTACGCTCTGACTGTGTGTGTTTCCCCTTTTAGTTCTGTCTGTGAAGGCTTGATGAAGTAAAGCTTCCTTTCTGTGTTCCAGATCTTGAACCATGGGGGGCGGGTACTCGGTCACCGTGAAGAACGAGACCCCGTACACTTGGCACTACTCAAATGAAGTCCCCCATGATTTGATAAATGTATGGTGGCCTGATCTTTTCTTTTTCCCCTCGGGTGGCAATATAATTGCCAAGGTGATTCACTTACTCACTTGAATGAATCTGTCTAAAACCTTAAAAATGAAAAATAAATAAATATATATTAAAAATTTATATTACTTTTTCTTTCCTTCAGGCAAGCGGCACTTTGAGAGGCTGGGAATCTAAACAGTATTGGGAGGATAGGACGGGCATACGCTTTCCAGCATTGTTAAATCTGAGATATGGAGTTCAGAGAGAAGTGTCTCTCTCGTCACGTGTCATCCAAAACACCATATTCACCATAAAAGAAAGCCGGGACCGATCTCTAATTGAGCTGCATTGTGACGGAAGCAGTGAAGTAAAGACTTGCCCCAACTACGGTCAGTTTTTCTTCCAAGATACTGTCAATGAGCTGTAATCAGTTCCAAAATAAGGTGAATAAACTAAGCGCATTTATCTGCAGTGCTGTACTTTTAAATGGGCGGTTGGCTGGATTATTAGTTACAGAGGCCACCTGAACAGACAGCTGCTGTTTTAATTCCATTAAGTGTCCAAGAGAAAGGACACCCTGCATATAAGGAGCATCAGCTGTAGACAAGGCAGTGCAGAGGGAAGTAGGGAGGTCTGGATATACAGTAGAATACGGGAACTGAATATATAGTAGAATACAGGAACTGGGTATACAGTAGAATTGGGGTCACTGAATATACAGTGGAATAGGGGTCAATGGATATACAGTAGAATAAGGGTCACTGGATATTTAAAGGGTATTTTTATTCTACCCTGTAGAAATTACAGCACTTTTTTATACACAGAAAAAAAATGTTTTTGTCCCAAACATGAAGCTCACTGTAGGGTATGGGGTACACAAGCTTGCGGGGGGAGAGGGAGGGGGATGAGGAGTACATATGTAAAAATGTTAACTTCCATTCTTTTTTCTAAATGGTTTTTTTAATACTTCAACAACATAGGAATCTAAAGGACACCTATTTAGGAAATGTAATGAAGGGTGGTTGTAACATTTTTGAGTCCATATTTATTTGACCATTGGACTCATCCAATAATGGTCAGATGACCCTGGCCATTCTAGTGTTAATGATGAAGTTGTCTGGGAAAGCAGTGATATTAGGAGCCTCTAGCTTGTTGTGCCAAGTACAGTGATGGGTTGCCTAGGGATGTTATAAACAAAGCCCTCTAGCACATGTCAGTAGTCTTCACAAAATCAAGACAGAGCAACAGGCCTCAAGTTTCCAAGAAGACAAAACATGTTTTGATCTGATCGCCCATTAATGCTGGTTGCATATTGGGGAGCATTGACCAGACAGTGGGAGGTGGTGCCATATGCAAATAAAAGCATGCTTATAAATTCTTTTGAAAAATATGTAATGTGTGGAAATAAATGGCAGCAAAATATATGTCAATACTATAAAACTGGCCACTTTCATATATTTCCTATTGAGTGTAATTTACCAAAGCCATTCATTACTGAGCCTGTCTGCCTTTGTATTTTCAGCAAACATTTACATATGTTTACATGTACAGTTGAGGCCAAAAGTTTACATACACCTAGGCTAAAGACATTCAAGCTCAATTTTTCACAACTCCACACATTTCATGTTACCATACATTTCCTGTGTTAAGTCAATTAGGGTACCTACTTTATTTCCATAAGAGGTCATTTCAAAATAATAGCTAAGAGACAGATGTATTTCAGCTTTTATGTACTATATCAGATTTTCAGTGGGCCAGAGGTTTACATACACTTTGTTAGTATTTGGTGGCATTGCATATGAATTGCTTAACTTGAATCAAATACTTGGGGTGGCCTTCCACAAGCTTCTCACAATACTCTTATTTTTCCCCATTTCTCCTGACAGAACTCAGTCATGTTTGTGGGCCTCCTTGCTCGGCCACGCATTTTCAGTTCAGTCCACAAATTTTCTATGGGATTTAGGTCAGGGCTTTGTGATGGCCACTCCAATACTTTGTTGTCTTTAAGCCATTTTGTTACAACATAGGAGGTAAGCTTAGGATCATTGTCCTGCTGGAAGACCCAGTTGCGACCAAGTTTTAACTTTCTAGCTGATGTCTTGAGGTTTTGCTTCAATATTTCTAGATAAACCTCATGAAGCTTATTTTCTGAAGTGCACCAGTCCCTTTTCCAGTAAAACACCCCCACAACATGATGCTGCCACCCCCATGCTTCACAGTTGGGATGGTGTTCTTTCAGATTAAAAGCTTCACCTTTTTTCCTTCATACATAGCGCAGATCATTATGGCCAAACAGTTCAATTTTTGTTTCATCTGACCAGAGAACAATACTCCAAAAGGTCTTCGTCCTAGTGATCACCTGCAAAGTTCATTCTGGCTTTTTTATGCCGGTCTTGGAGTAGGGGCTTCTTACTTGCATGACAGCCTTTCAGGCCATGGCGATGTAGGATTCTCTTAAAGGTGGATGTAGATACTTTGGTACCTGATGCCTCCAACTCCTTCAACAGTTCCTTTGTTGTGGTCTTGGGGTTTATTTGAACCTTTCGGATCAAAGTTTGTTCAGCCCTGGGAGTTAATTTGTGCCTCCTTCCTGAACGATGCAGTGTCTGTATGGTACCAAGATTTTTATATTTGCATACAATTGTTTGTACAGATGCTTGTGGTACCTTCAGTTGTATGGAAATCGTTTCGAAGGAGGAACCTGACTTGTGAAGGTGCACAGTTTTGGCTGGACCGCAACAGCGGGGCCAGCCCAATAAACGCGAATGTCGGTGAGTGAGTGAGTGAGTGAGGAAGTTACAGCATTGGTCGGCTGGATCACGTGTGTCATGACAACCAAATAAACAACAGCGCGAGTACAGCATTTTCTCCTCAGGAAGAGTGACAAACAGGGCAGAGGATAGAATTATGCTACCGAAGAAAAAAATTTGCCTTCTAAAATATGTAACGTTAGTGGTGGCTACTACAATATTTCAATGTTCTTACTGGTTGTGTGATCAAATATTTCTGTTGTGAGAGAATTATCTAATGTTACTCATTCTCAAATGTAACCTATTAGACAAGTAGACAGGCAGGAGTAGTGGAGGCGAGTGGAGCAGACGAGCAGAGTGGAGCAGGAGAGAGGGCAGAAAGAGATGAGTGGAGAGGAGAGTGGAGGAGGACAGGAGAGAGGAGAGAAAACGAAGACTAAGCACAGGCTGTCAGGCTGGGACCCTAAATGGGTAGACAAGAGCCAGGCTGCTAACTTTGCCACTGAGGCCCTTTGTAAGTAGTGGGTCAAAGAGGCATTATGTATGAATACATAGATGTCAATAAATAGGTTCTAAAGTTTGTTTTGCAGTCAAGTGTCAGGTACAACAAAACCCTTTTCCCCCGCTGCTGAACAAAAAATCCTAGAGGAAACACTGTGAGGTCCAGCCATATACTAGGTTTTAACCTGGTCTTGTTTTCTGAGGTCTTGGCTGAGTTGCTTGGATTTTCTCATGGTATCAAGGGCAAAAAGACAGTGGCTCTAAAGGTAGGCCCTTTAATACAGCCATAGGTGCCAATGGACTCCCAATGAACTCTTAATTATGACAATTGACCAATCAGAAGCTTCTAAAAAGTCATTACATCAATTTCTGGAATCTTCCAAACTGTTTAAAGAGACCCACTGTAATTCTGATACAGTGAATTAAAGCTGAAATAAATCTGTCTCTAATTGATTGGTTTAAAATTACCTCTTATGTGAACAAAGTAGATGCCCTAATTGACTTGCCGAAAGAAATGTATGGTAACATGAAATGTGCAGAGCTGTGAATAGCCTATATTTAGCCTGGGCGTAGGTAAACATTTGGCTTCAACTGTATGTGCTCATGACAAATATGCCTGTAAGACATGAAAATGTTTACTTACATCATAAAACAATACATTTATGGCTCATGTGAAATAATATAAAGCTATATATATATTTTGTGTGTGTGTGTTAGAGGTGGCTCCTATGTGGAAGACGCTGGCTACATTTACATGCAGCCAAATAATCCTATTAATCGGGCTATTTGAAGCTTATTCCCAGTGACAACAACTTAACATAAACAGTCAATCCTCTCAGAATAAAGTGAAGAAACCTCTAGCCGAGTGAAAGCCTGATTGTATTACTTTGATATAGCTTTTAGTGCGGAGGATAAAGAATGGAAAATTGAATCAAATCTCTCTCCCCAAAATCAGAAGTTGAATGAAATTGTCAGTTTTGATAATCAAATGCATTTTGATTGAATTCTACAATTCTGTTACATATTGTACCCACCTGCTCCAAAATCAGGTATTGCATTCACGTTAAAGTAAAAAGAGGAGACAATTGTAGGAGATTATCCATATTTTTGTATGGAGCTCCTTTTTAAACTACTTATTCCCTTTCCCAAAAGCAAAAATTGAGGAAGACCACATTCGCCAACAGCAACAAGAGGAACAGAAACGTCAGGAGGCACTGAAAAGACAACAAGAGGAACAGAAACGAAATGAAGAGTTGCGCAGACAAGAGGAACTGCGGCGTTTGGAAAGACTGGAGCAGGAAAAGAGGATTGAGGAACAAATCAACAGAGAAAATGAGACTGCAAGAAGGAAGCTGTCAGAAGCATGGTCAAAGATAAATCTGAATCTAGGTCAAGGGGGGCAAGAGAGACATCATCAGCACACCCATGTGGTACAGCAAGCAGTAGATGACCATGCAGGTGCTATAGAGTGGGATGAGGTACAGTATGCTGTTTTCTAGCCCAGATAAAACAAATTAAGATAAATTCATTATTTTAATGCATATCTGAAATATGATAGGCCTAAATATACTTTCAAGGTCATGGAATAATCTTTTGCAATCTTGAGCGGATTGTGTTAACTTATACTTAAAGGGGAATTTCTCTTTATAACACTTCTTCTCATGACTGATATTGTCCTTCTAATGAATACATTACCCTTCATTTTTTGATTAGTTATTTCATTATGTTAATATTTTCCACTATTTTGATGTTTTCCTTTACAAATGCAGGAAGTAGACCCTGGCAGTTTAGTGTCAAACTCCAGAATTAATATCATTGCGCGACTTCAGATGTGGGCGTACCTGTGGGCGTACCTGTACCTGTACCTGTCCTATTGATTTGAGCCAGAATACACAGAAGAAGAGCTGGCTAATTTGTAGGCTGATAGTGCGAGAGCGAGTCAGGAGCGGGCTGAGATCAAGGAACCACAGGCTATTCCCAGGACAAACGGCAACTTGTGGTAGACATCCTGTGTATCACAGACAGACTCGATAGCGTTAGCCAGCCCGCTTAGTACCTACCACGAGCGGTTCGACCAACGATGGGAAAACGGTGGGTACAGCTCCAGGCTTCAGACGGTCACCTTGATAGTCGGTGGCTTCAAAGTGGTCGCTGCATACTCTTAGTCCTCGTTTGCAAACTTCATCGGCTGTTATGTTGGAGTGTCTGATTACATCCAGCCATGTCTGTCATTGCATGGAAAACTATGAAAGTGTGCTTTCTAGGCAAGTTTAACGGGGGCATTATAACAGCTGGGTACAATGCACCTCATTATTACACAGATATTGCATCAAACAAAAGCTAACAGACGTTAGTTTGTCCGATTTCAACGCTAAGTTAACGGAATGTTTTGCTTCGCTTCTTCTCGATTTTGCCATGAAACAAAATCGAAGAAGAATATAACGTATACCGCACTACTATGTGGACTAAAAAAAGAATAGGTCTTTCTTTCTAACATTAGACATTTAAAATGAAATAACTAATTGAAAAATGAAGGGCGACAAATTTATTTGTATTTTTCATATTAATTAGTTGAACTGTTGATAGCCCATTTTAATTTGCTCCAGCAGAAGACCCAGCGCACACCACAGATATATTTGTCTTGCGTGCCCAAGTGCTTCAACGAATACTGTGACATGCAAAATTTTAGTTTATATTTTTACAGTTCACACTTGTCACACTGCTGTTAAAATGTATTTGTCTTAACACTGAGCGTGGGGCTGGTGAACAAACTTGGATTTACGTTCATAAATGGTTATTAATAGAATTTTCTGGTAAACTTCAAAGCTGAAAAAATACTGCACTACTGACAAATTTTGAGCGCAGTCTGTAATGTAATTCATGTTAAATTCACATGAGGTATATATGCCTGCAGTAAGCATTCAATAAAATAGTGGTTAAGTTTGATTTTATTTAAGATAAATTGTTGCGGCTCTGCCATTGGTGCCTAGTTCCTCATTTATTGAAGACAATTGGATAGATAAATACTTTAAACATTCATGTTAAAACCCATGGGAGCAAAATGCAATTATAATTTTGCTTACAAAGTTTGCATGAAAGCAAGTGAAATTATCTAGAAGTGCATTTGTAAATATCCATCTAACCTGCACCATAGAGGTTCCTTTTGTTTTGCAAATGAGCAGTTAGAAGTATAAATAGGACAGTAGCTTGGCCTCTGATAAAAGACTAGCCTAATTCTTGGACCCCTGTAACCTGCCAGCATATCTGGGCACACATAACCTGTTTGTTTCCCCAAAATGAGCAATTTTAGAATAGAGTTTTCCCGATAAAAACAAATGAAAACTAACCGAACAACCAAAAAGTTTTGGTTAGCAATAAATAAACAATAAATAGAGCTACAAATAAACACCCTCATTAGAAAACACAAATGGCCATCAACAAATGAGAATCAGTTAAATGAAAATCAAAGTTTGTTCACTGTAATTAAGTCCAATAGAGTAAAATAACATGAATATAGACAATAACACTTGTACAGTCAGTCAAAAGTCCAAAATGAAACTGAATCCATGTCTTTTTTTAATAGACCCATGTAGATACTGAACATAAGCACTCATTTTCAATTTATTTCACTCTATGAATTAAAAAAATAATCCTCTTAGCCTACACAATTTGTTGAATTGCATAGGTATCAAATATTTTTTATATAGCGCAAAGAAGCCCAGTGTTATCACTTGCAGTGTACTCTCTCTGTCTCTGTCTCTCACAGGCCGTGTGCAACA
This sequence comes from Anguilla anguilla, assembly GCF_013347855.1. Lineage (NCBI taxonomy): Eukaryota > Metazoa > Chordata > Actinopteri > Anguilliformes > Anguillidae > Anguilla > Anguilla anguilla. Next base: position 47,506,796 of record NC_049208.1, read on the forward strand.
ATGCTGTGTTTGTTATATCAAGAATTTAGAACTGAGCTTGCGTTTTTATGACACTGGTGCGTGTCCCAGTTAGTACAGTCATTTGATGAACCGTGGACTTTCAAATTTATCGACCTTTGGCCCAACCTCATATCTCTACGTCAGCCCGTCAGTCCGTCACCAAATAAATCAAGATCCAAAGAGTGTTATATTATGTCATTTCCTGTTCTACTAATGACTTGCAAATGTGATAGATATCCTCTCAATGGGACTAAGCAGTTGATACCTAAAATTTTCTGGTGCTCTTCAGGCGTGAATGGCCCTCACTTGTGTGCCATGGGGTGAAAAGGAGAGGGGTAGGGGGTGGAGTGCTCACTTCAGTGGTCAGTTGATTGCTTTTATCCCGCTGTTATAGGTATATTGTTGATATTTATTTTCCATTGAACATGCTCTCTGCTGTGGAGTCAAATCTGTTTTCACGGTCCTCCTGAGAAATATTCACTCAGACAAGTGATGTCTTTCAAGACCTCATAATGCTGGGTCTTCTGTTTAGACTTATGCATTGGAGAACAAATTTTTGTTGCAAAACAACAATCATCTTTGGCATAAAGTCGCAAGAACTTTTTTGCTGGTGCGTGACATTTTCAGCATGCTTACTAAAAAAGTTAGGGTTTGTTTACGCAGGAGAAACAATGCGTGTCCTTTTATGCCAGCTGAAACAGCCTATACACCGGTAGGATTGTAATTTCATGGTCTAAAATGCTTTTCAGTCATCACTATTATAACTTACCATTGCATCATAACATAGTTTATAGAGATATAACCTTGAGTTTTAACACTTTCAAACAGTATGACCAGATTGATAGAAAATTTCATCTTAAAAAAATTAAATTAATGCAAATAAACCACTTCGGCCTGAATACAGACTGGTGTGGTGCAGCTAAGGTTCTTTATAAAACCCTCCCCCCGGATTCATTTCTAGCACTGCTTTTTACAGATAGGGTTGACATTTTACTAATTCGCAATATTGAATTTCTCTGATTCTAGTCAACTGAAATCGAGAAGAGGTTCAATGGCCTGCTGTTGGAAAACCAGATCATTGAGAATAAAAGATTGACAAATGCACCATTAGAAGACAGAATGAGAAACCTTCAGACTGAACTGACTGTTCAGTTCTGTCAAGAACAAGGCCTTTCCAGTTGGCCTGTGTTGAACCTGGAGGCTGCCCTCCAGTGCACAAAACTGTCACTAACTGAGAGGTTTAGCTTACTCAAAGCAATGACTCAAGTACAACTGGAAGACAACCAAGAAGGGAGCCAGAATATGGACTACCTGAACTGGGATAAAAACTACAGTTTATTTCTGTTTTTAATGGAGAAGCTCAGTGATGTAAATAACACTTTGGCCAGTAAACTTATGTTGGCATTTCTTGACCTTTTCCCAGATCTTTCTCAAATCAGCAAAAATCACCTGAGTCAAATCCTGTTCAGTGGCATCTGGACAACTGTAGAGATCATGTTCTTTCTCAGAGGGGTTAGTAGTAGAATGAACCAGAACACCACAGAGTCAGTCCTTCATAAAGTGCAGACCTATAGACTTGGCCTCCTCCTCACTCTCTCTGCCCTAAGAGATAAAAATCAATGTGAGACCCTGCAAGGGATTGTAGAGGGAGAGACTGACAAAGACATAGATTCAATTTTGAGTGAAATGCAAGATGCAAATTACCCAGACAAGTTTGTCTCAGTGATTGAGCAAGTCTTAAGACAAGTAGCAGAGGAGCTTACTGAATACCCAGCAGCACACTTGTGGAAGAATGTTAGTGTTGCCAAAAAAATTCAAAAAAAGATTGGAGACGTGGAACATAATATCAAGTTGTTGAGTTTCAGGATTGACATCAGTACTCTCAAAGATGTCCTTATTGGCATTTCCATGGCTGTTAAAGAATGTTCAACTCTTGAAACTCAGGGAGGAGAGAAAATCGAGGGATATTTACCCAGAATCACCCAGCTGGCTTCTTTACTAATGCTTCTATTACAGTCAACCGAAGATAAAGGATGCCTCCTTGAAATTGGTACTGGGGAAGGGAAATCATGCATCCTGGCTATGTTTGCAGTAATCCAGGCCATCAGAGGAGCCAAAGTTGATATTGTGACCAGTTCTCCGGTGCTTGCAAGACGTGACCAAGGGGAATGGAGAAAACTCTATGACATGTTTGGTGTCTCATCCTCTGTTGTGCCACCACCACTGAGTGCTTCTGAAAGTCACGAAAAAAGACTTAAGGATGCTTACCTTAATCAAATTGTGTATGGAACTGTTAGTGACTTTGCTGCAGATACGCTGAGACAGGAATTTGAAAGACAGATCTCTCGTGGGGAGAGGGAATTTGACTTGGTGATAGTAGATGAGGTAGATTATATGACCTTGGACAGTGGCGTTCAGGTGACCTTTCTTTCTCATGAGGCCAGTGGCATGAGGCATGTTGAGCAAGTCCTTGCCAGCATTTGGTCCATGCTGTGCCCCTGTCGACCCATTGAAATGGAGGAAACTGGGGAGATGGAATGGATAACTGGAATACAGCATTTCCACGAGGCTGCAAAAATGGCTGTGATGGGTCCAGAAGCATCGGAACACTTTTCAGATTTTGACATTTTGCTCCCGGGGATACAGTTAGGATTTTACACGCAGGATGACATTAATCAGTTGATACAGAGTAAGACAGAGGTACAAAAGGAAGGTAAAGCTAATGATTTTCCAGATGATAATTGGAAAGCCACTGAAACATTCATGACAAACATTGGAGTGGAGGAACAACATGATCTGCTGTGCATTCTTGAGACTGCTTTGGAACAAACTGTTTCTATTAATTGCTATAGAGCCACAAACAATAAAGCAGCACTACTGCATAACAAGAAAATGGACAGAGATATGAACATCAAAATGCTCCTTTTGGAGAATGGTCAGGCAAGTGAAATAATGTCTGAAAAATCACTCATCGAGGCATCGGTTCAGGAGTTAAAATCTAAAATCAAATATTCTGATGCGTGCACGCCGAACTCAAAAGACACCGAAAGTTTTATGGTTATCCCCTCATTCCTTAAGCAGTACTTGGAGAATCGATTGCCATTGTTTGTGGGTAATGCCTTGAAGGCCATTGCAATGACACAGGGCAGAGAGTATATGATTGATGTGTCATCATCTGCGTCAATGCCAAGCAAAGTCAGTGAGTCTGACAGACATTTCTACCATTCCATTATCCCGGTGGACTACCAAGCCAGTGGAGTGCTGGAAAAGAACAAACGTTGGGGTGATGGCTTGCAGCAGTTTCTGGAGATGAAGCACCAGTTGGCAATATCACCTCTGTCCATCGTTACAAATTATATGTCAAATATGCAGTTCTTCAAAAGATACCTCAATGGAAGAGGAATTTTTGGTGTGTCTGGAACATTGGGTGGGGATCCAGACAAAGATTTCTTGAAAAGGCATTACAAAACAGACAGTTATGTGATACCAGCTCATCGCTATAACAAGGTGGTTGAACTCCCTACCCAGCAGATTAGTGGTGACTACTCTGATTGGGTAAAGGCAGTCCGTGAAACTACATGGGCAGCTGCTGACAGGGGGCAAGTTGTCTTGGTGGTGTGTGAAGATGTGAAGACAGCAGTTGAGCTTCAGAAGGAAGTGGAATCTGAATGTCGATCAATCACCATGTACACAATCAGTGAAAGGGATTACATTGAAGAAACTACATTTAAGAAGGGAAACATCATTATTGCCACCAACTTGGGAGGACGGGGCACAGACATAAAGGTTAATGACGAGGTCAATCAGTGTGGTGGACTCTTTGTCCTCCTTACACATTTTCCCAGTAACCGTAGAGTGGAGAAACAAGTGTTTGGACGTACAGCTAGGAAAGGAAACCCTGGTATGGTCCAGATGATACTCCACCTTGACCAACTGGCACCGGCATACCAAGGCCAACCGGTGGAGGTCATGAGGCAGCTAAGAGAAGACTATGAAGTTCAGCGCATCTCTGATATGGAATCTAATGAGCTGCTGGAAAATGAAATGAAGGAAAAACTGTTTGCCACCTTTTGCAAATTTCTTAAAGAATTTGATGCAAACTATACAGAGCAAGAGAGAGAGAACCTGTTAAGTATGAAGACAAATAATGTGGTAGATACTATCAAACATCAAGGAAATAAACTTGATTACAAGCCTGCACTCAATGCTCTCAAAGAATCCTGGGCCTTGTGGCTGACACTTAATGAGAATAATATTAAACAGCAGAAGAATTTCTCTGAGTTGGAAGCTGACTTGTTTGGAAAGTTGACCAGTACATCCAGCATGCTTTTACAGGGTCAAAGCCACAAATTCTATGACTCTCTCAAACAAGCTGTTATCAGAACTGACCTGCATTGTCATACTAAAACAAAATGTGATTATGGAGCAAAAGACTGCTGGCAGAAAGTTGCAGAATGTGATCCATTCTACAGAGCGGTGGCACTCTACAACCAAGCCTATATCACAATAAACCTTGCGAAGAAAGGCTATAAAGCAGAGGCTATTAAATTACTCGAGGAGTCAAAGGAGACTGTGGATGTCTACATTTCAGAGACATCAAATACTGCAGTTGCTGGTCAGATGGCAATGAGAGGAAACTTTGAGCCACATCATGATGGTGCTTGCAATTTTCAAAGCCAGATGCAAGCTCGGATGGATATTTTCAAAACTTGGAGAGAATGCATTGACAATGCACTGGAGGAACTTAAAGAAATTGAGAGAAGTAACTCTGATGCCATCACTGAAGAAACCTCAGTTTATTCACTTTCAGATGAGAAGGACTTTGTCACCACAAATGAGCTCATGGCCATGTATGAGTATGGCCTTGGAATTGTGTTTGACATAAAACAAAAACCAAGATTTAATGTTGCTGCTTTTATTTGTTTTCTGCTTGGCGCAACCCAGGTTCTAGCTGGTGTTCTTGTTTGTTCAGCATTCTTTGGCTCAGCCTCTCAGTTTGGTCTTGGTCTTATCTCCGAGGGTGTCTATGACATGATCAGTGGGGTTGAGGGTATGAAAACTGGTGTTTTCAATTGGGCGTCCTGGGCCATTTCCAAAAGCATCAGCATCGGAATATCATTGCTAACTGCTGGATTTGGAACAATCAAGTCTGTATGCAGTACCACAAAAGACTTACTAAATGGAACAAAGACCCTGTCCTCTGTTGCTCAAGGTGTCATCAAATCAGGGAAAGCCACATTGCTGTCGATGAAAGGTGCTGCCATGTCAGCTGTCTCTTCAGTGTCTAGAAGCTCATTGAGGATGGGTACAGATGTCGTGGTGAAACAGACTTTTAAACAAGCTTGCAGATTTGCTGGGCAGGAAATTGTTAAGCAGTCAACAACGTACGCATTGCACTACGCAGTTGATGCAGGACTTACTGCTGCTCTGAAGGACATTGTGGATTCAGTTTTTAGGAAATCCTTCAAAGATGAAATAAAAAGAAATGGTGATTTGAATCACACTCTTACACACTTTATATGCCTTTATGTTCCAAAATCTGCTCCGATGAGACAACATATGGACTTCAAGATTGACAAACATTGTGAGAGGAAAATGAAAAAAATGGTTAAATTCATGGCAAAAGGTGTTTTACCCAGTGTCATGACAGACTACACCACTGTACACAAAATTATTGACGGGCTTTCCAACATGAGTGAAATAGCTACAGTACTCTTGGATAAAGCACACAGAAAATACCAAGCAGCCATGAATGTAGGACTTGTGATAGCAAAACACAGAACAATGTTAAAAGAAATGCTGGAATCTGTCCCAACAAGAACAGTAGTTAATGAAAAGATTGTCCCCAAGTTGATACAGCAATTGAATGAGCAGCTGGTTGAGAGCTATGCCCATGATGATAGACATGATCTCCCTGATGTGAAACGCTTGAAGGGTGAGCTTTTGGAATTAATCTCTGACACCATGTATCAGGCATTCAGTGAGGCTTGTGCTACGCATACAACAACATTTATGAAAGGGATTTTCCAGAAGAAGATTAGTCAGGCAGCAGAGGGTATTGGGAATGCCTCAAGCAATATATTTGGCAGACACAAAACCCTGGATTTTTTCCAGGAGCAGCAACAAAGATATAATATGAAATCTGCCGGAAAGATTTTGACAGAGAATTTGTCTGAAGCCGAAACACAAGATCTTCAACGTTATATAAGTAACATTTCCAGCACTAACCATCCAGCTTCTGAACTAGACCTCTATGTCCTCACAAAAAGTGACCTCCTTCAGGGCAAAGGTATTAAGGTCATAATGTTCAACAAAGATGGGCAACCAATCTATGAGAATACCTACCCTGGAAATGACAATTCAGCAGGATTCATCACTCTCAAACTGTCCAGAAAGCCAGATGATTCTAAAAGGTATGTATTAGAGGTTCTGATTTACATGTTTACCTTTTATTACCCTTAGCCATTCTCAATGAAATAGTGAACTGTTAATAATAATAGCTCTATCAAGTGTTCAAAGGACCATGAATGAATGTATTATATTTTGATTTACTCTTTCAGTCAGAGGGGCTTTTTCAGAAGAATGGCAGACAGAGTCCAAGGAGTGCAACATCCCCATGAAGGCCATTACAGCATCATCCACCCAGATGGCTCTGATATTCCTGTCATATCAAATGGTCAGGGCTGCCTGTATCATGCTGTAATCCAGGCAACAACTACGGATCAAGAGCCAGACATCCAGCAAAGAGCAGCTCTTCTGCGCAATGATGTACAAAGCGAGGTAAGCCATTGTTTTCCTTGCCTGTCATAATACAAGCATTGTAAAAAAAAAAAAAATTAAACACTGTGCCTTCCAAAAGTATGGTAATGGTTGAGCCAAATGTGTTATTTTTTCTACATATACAGGTCGTAAAACATTTGGATTTCAGATTAAAAGATGAATATGAGACAGAAGTGCAGACGGTCAGATTTTATTTCCTGGTATTTACATGCATATATGTTTTTACCATTTTACAGAAATGGCTGTTTTTATGTTGAATCCCCCTATTTTGCACTGTGCAAAGTTAAGTTAACGGAAGACTGACAGGTGTTAATTGTTGCTTAGGTGTTTCCTGTTGTATGGATTGCTCACATAAAAGAGCAGTGATTGGTTTTAGCCTTTGTTGTCATCAGTGGAGATTGCATTTGGAGTCAGAGGCATGCACAATCATGAAGACCAAATAATTGACTATGGGTGAAAAACAATTAATTTGTAAGCTGAGAGAACATGAGAAATTAAGCAGGATAGCAGAGAACCTGGGTATATTAAATACAGAAGTTTAGAAAGTCTTGAAAAAATGATTATATAAGAACCCACTAGAGATTATACTGCAAGGTGCACACCTCTCATCAGCAGCAAGAATCAAAAAGCCTGATCAGAGTTCACCAAAAACTATAGAGATGGGTTTTATGGACAGATGAGACCAAAATCAGCCTTTTAATGAAGTGGTGGAAAGCCAGAAGTATGAAGTAAGGAACAGCCCATGATCCAAAGCATACCACCTGCTTGGATCACTCATCTTTATTGATCATGTATCAGAGGTTAGAAGCAGTAGGATGCATTCAGAATGTGCAGACAGATTTTTTTCTGGCTATACAAATTATATATATATATATATATATATATATACATAAATAAATTCCTCCTACCTCATTGGCCAACACTTCATCCTGCCACAAGAAAATGACCCCAAACACACTGGCTATATTACCAAAGAATTTATCAGTCGGAAACAGTGGAAAGTGTTAGATCTAATCAAGCATGCATTTCACTTGCTGAAGAGGAGACTAAAGACGGATAACCCCAAAACAAGGATCAGCTGAAAGCGGCTGCAGTGAAGGCCTGGAAAAGCATTTTCAAAAATGATACCATACGTTTGGTGATGTCTTTTGGGTGTGGAATTGGTGCAGTTACTGCAACCAAATATTAGACTTTATTGCTTTGATTTACTATTGTTAGGATTATTTTTCCCTTCTCCGTGGAGTCAAATGCAGGATGAACACCACACTGACGACGTCTCCTCAGAGAATTTGATGTTTATTACAATGCGCAAGGGAGAGACAAACTCAGAACATTCGGGCAGTGCGCCAAGCAAGTCTCTGCCGATCATGCTGTGTGGTGTCTTGATATGCAGTCCGTGGTCATACACATCAAAAGATTGAGTTAAGTGGCAGACCGGAGACAAATGGTCTTGTCTGTTCCTGGGAACCCTCACAGCTTGTTAATTTTGCACAGCTGAAAATGGGGGGAATTAACACAGACAGCTGTTTCTGTAAAATGGCAAAACATGTACACATGTAAGTACCAAGCAGTCCTCATATATGTGGAAATTTTTCTAAAGCACATCCTGATCTTCCTATCACATGCCATCATGTTTCGTCAAGTGTTAATAATGTTGTGTTAATTCACTTTTTTGAATGAAAATATGGCCCATTGTGACTAGTGGAGCTTTGTGATACCATTGGGATAAACCGAGTGATACTCTTTTTCATGAAGACTATTTTTATTCATTCAGGGAAAGCCAACTGAGAGCAGAGCTCTCTTTTTCAGCGGCACCCTTGATAAAAATGAAAATATCTTCCATTTACACATATTAAGAGACACAATGCGAAACTCAAATGTTGTCCAAGATATGACATCTATGGATCTTCCCTCATTTGTTTCCCCAACTTCTTGTTTTAATGTAACAGCTTAACCAGAACCTTCCACGGTATGCTGGGCTAGTAAGACTCCAGAAGCGCTATGAGCAATGGCAGAAAACTCCCGGACAATACGCTGTTATAGGAGGAGGACTGAAAAGACAGAAAACCGACAATAAGATCAACGATGAAGACTATAAGAATACGATCTCTGTGATGAAAGCACATGAGTATTCTCCTGGAGCATCAGAATATGACATTTCTGTAAAATACTATCTTGGATATGTTGGAACATATGAAGAGTTAAGTCATTTTTTCATCTTGGTATTGATGAGGTGGCATGTTAGTGAAACACGTTTGTGACTAAGAGTCAATTTCCTTACAGTATTATAGATGAAAGGGTTATCCTTATTACTGGGTAGTTATTCAGTAATTCAGTCATACATTCATTTATTCATTCATTCATCATTCATTGATGAGCGCAAAGGTAGATTTCATCTGAGCCCCCTAAGAGAGCTTTAAGATATTATGCAGGTATTTCAGTGAATGACAACTGAATCAAAAGGAAGCAAAATAGGCTGCAAATAAGTTTAAATTGTGAAAGCAATTGTGTCATTCAGACAGATATTTCATGCACTCAATGGTCCCTTGGAATCAAAGCCATGGAATCAAAACTACAGTGTCATACAAAAAGCAGCTTGAGGATTAACACTTGCATACTTAACTTGCTGTTAAATGTTGTCATTTCTTTACTATCAAAAAGCAATGTTTTAAACACTCTTAATCAATCAGATGAAATGTGCATTCAAATGGCGTCGGAATTATGAGATAAATTAGTACAACTGATTGGTCCACGACACTTCAACTGTGCTGCAATGATTTGCAAGCTCATTATCCACATGCTACCTGCCTCAACACATACTGCTGACCTGTTGTGTGGATAATTTCTTCCTCCAAACTAGATAAGTCACCTCAAGAGCTTCCTTTCCTCCTCATTCTTATGCAGGTACTGTGAACAGCTGTGCGCATAGGTTTTGTAAAGAAATTAATAGTCAAACATAGACCTGCTTCGTCCCTTACGTGTTTGTTTTTATTTCCACCTAAATATCACTTGAATATGCGTCTGACGCTATAGCTTGGAGAAAAGTGCACCCAAGATGCACTGGAATATGGCAGAAGACAATCAGGTTCAGGTGCTCTCCACAGTATAAACACTCTTTGCTACATCAACAGGTGTGGCCATGTAAACCACATACACTAACTGGAAAGTGGTTAGTATGAGGGACTTATAAAATGCATGATATATAGGCTGATTACAAACAAGAGGAATATTTAAAAATTGTCAGTTAGCATGTAAATATAAATCTAGCCAATATCAAAATATGGGCTAGCTTTACACAATCAGTGGTGATTAAAACAATTTTCTAATGCCTGTTAGAAATTCTTTATTTAGTAATAATTTCATTGTTTTCATTGTACTGTAAACCTTACTGTTTTTATTTACTCTCCATAATGTTTGCCACAGTCATTTTTTTCTTGATTTGGCTCAGTACTCCACAATTTTAGATTAGTAATCAAACAAGTCACATATGATTAAAGTGCAGATTCTCAGTTTTTATACAGTTTGGTGTCATCATGTGGAAATTTTTATACTTAGGCATGGCAAAGGTACATTCATCCAGGTTTAAATTATGGAAGCAAGATAAGCCTTTTAAAATGAATTTAAATGGGAAAAATAGAAATAGGCTACACCACAAGGTGCAATTCAATAGTTTGATGCAAAAGGATGGCCATGTTGCAGTTTGCTAAGAAGTAGTCTGAGATCTGTCACTTATTCTTGTCACGGTCTTAATCATGTCTGTAGAATACTTAATCATGTGAAGAATACCTGCACCTGATTGATTTTGTCTTTGTCTGCCATATGAAGGGTCAGTAAGGAATTGAAACTTCACTTTATAATTATAAAGAAATTATAATATTTGGGAGCTGTTATGGTATGCAAGTTCTATTCCTTGTGCTGCTTGATTCATTTGTTCAGTACTGAAATTATATGGAAATTGCATGTAAAATCTTAACCAGCAGTTTAATTTAATACTTCAAAATTGACTTTAAAGTAATGCAGTTCCACAACAGAGTATGAATTAATGGATTTAGGATGTTACCTGGAAAATTAACTCTTTTTTTCCCTGCATTGAATAGTCTAAAGAATACAATTGAATGTGGAAGGAAAATCGTGGAGAAGGATCATTTCATTCCAACTGACACATTTGCTAAAGCTCGAGAAAATGAAGAAGCTCTAAATGAACTTCAGAATTCACAACGAACAGAGCGTTCAGAGCTTTATAATCTGGTGACAGAAAAGGACAAAAATGATCACCTGGCCATGCAGGTTCTTTACCAGGATCATCGTAATGCCTTGACAACTGGAAACAGCAAGGGTGCACAAAAATGCAGGTGAGTCACAGTATAATAGAATGCAGGTGAGTCATACAGTGTAATAGAATGCAGGCGAGTCATACAGTGTAATAGAATGCAGGTGAGTCATACAGTGAAATTGAATACACGCGAGTCATACAGTATGAGAATGCAGGAGAGTCATACAGTATAATAGACTACAGGTGAGTCAGTGAAATAGATTGTAGACGAGACATACAGTGTACTAGAATACAGGTGCGTCATACAGTGTAATAGAATGCAGGTGAGACATAACACTCTGCATTGATATTTAAATGATATACCAGCCATAAGATCAAAAAGTCTCTGTTAGGGCTGTCCTGTAGGTCAGTAACATCCTCCCTCTGCTAACTAGCTTCATCCTCCATTATTGGTGCCCACCAAACATGCTAATTATTAGCTTACTGTGTCATCCTCATCGACTTACACTGCCTCCCGTTATCGTTTTGGAAACCAGCAACACAGCAAATAGTAGTTCATTATTTGCTATACCATCTGAGGTTATTTGAAGCGTTTGAGCACTGTGGGTCTATACTATTTTAATTCTAATCACCAGGACCAAGCATGTTTATTAAATTATCTAACATTATTTAATAGTCCATTCCCTTTCTAGAACGTTAGCTGGGTAGCATTAAGTAAATGAGAATGATTTAGCAAGCTAAATATTTGCATGTTTTTTTTACTACTGATAATGGAGACCTGGACTAGAGTGAAGGATACTGCTGTTCCCCATTACTGCTCTGAGGATTAAAATTTGACAGCCTTAAGTGACAAAAACATTTATTTCATGGTTATCCTCTTAAAGTATGTATTTACCTCCAAAGGATGTTTAAAAATGCTGATTTGGATCGTGATGGGTGGAACACCTTGAAGGGTGGTACATTGTAATTGCTCTTGGCTTTCAGTCATAATGACCAGACAGCAAACAGACACCCACCTCCTCCTGTTAGAAACAGCTTTAACAGCCTCCGTTTCCTCCTTTTCTCTCTCCAGGGCACTGCTGGCTGATACGCTACTGCGTGGGGATGGTGAGACCCTGCTGAAACAGGCCATGATCATGGCCAACCCCATATCTTCCCAGAAGCTCAAAAGACAAGCAGGTACAGTCTTTACAAATTTCAGTGTTAGTGGGCTAGCTGAAAGCTGGTCTATATTTATTAGGGGCCAAGCACCAACAGTGCAAAGGCACCAGTAGCAGCTTGTGGGGTCTGGAGGGAAGTAGGCGAGCCGTTTTCTGTTTTAGCTGCAGTTCTATCTAAGTATGTTTCTAGGTAAGGCAGTTCTAGTGCTACTGCATATTACTGCTATCCTAGTAAGGTATATGGACTCTGAAATTGTATTTGAGAACAAATTTGTATGAAATTTTGAATAGCCACACACAATGCAATCTTGGTGCACTAAATATTTTTAAAAAAATGAAAATTCAATTTGAAAAATTTATTTACAGGTCTGCTACCGTTATTATATTATCTCCGTCGCATTCAAAACTGACCCCAATGATCAATTTCTCAGTGGCAACCACTTGATATTAGAAAGAGGACTTGTTTATTTAATTGACAGTGTTGTTGTTCAATCCAGGGCATGACAATTTTTCATAGTAGATTTCAGTCCCAAAAACACACACCAAGTTTAGGGAAATCGGACTGCTTTGGGGTGCTATACAAAAAAAAACTGGTTCAAATGGTCAGTTCTCAGAAACAAGCAAATAATTTAGGGAACATTACAGTGATTGGTCCGAATTGGGGAACAAACTGATTTTCCTTCCAACAGTCCTGAGAAGTACATCCCATTTAGACCTACCAACCTGCACGCATTGTGTACCAGCCACGCAGTTCTTGGTCAAAATGTATGTACGAAATGCCAACTGAAACTACGTTAAAAAAAAATATATATATATATATATATTGTAATGAACCAAATCGCACCGGCAGGGGGTGAACACCAACTGGATCAACAGGGTAACGTAAGGCTGCCACCACCTTTTATTTGTTTAACCGGTATGGTCTGGTAAGAGTTGCCAGTTGTGCACACACAGGGGCGGACACCGATTTTATGGAGAAAAATATAGCTTTATTTAACAATAGTTTAAAAACTTGCAATCAAGGGGTGGCGTAAGTCAACCTTACTCATGCAAGAAACACATTCCAGGCTATAGTTAAAAATGGGTACTGTAGCTTTTTACCATAATCTACACCATGTTTCACTCTTGTAAAAAGGTCCACACTTACCAGTTCAATACCAGTTCAAAAGCTGTTCGCATCACACTCCCCTTAAATTAGGTCTGCTTACACTTTAGTCAATAGGCCTACAAGTTAACTGTTCACACTTCAAACCCCATTATGGCTACACCACCCATAATCACTAGTCCCACAACGGTCTAAATTACACTTTCCGTTAAAACTTTCCCCCACCTAGCAAGTACTCCCTGACTCAATTCATAAAAATATAGGCAAACAAACATACATAAAACAAACAAACATACATGCGTTAATGAAAAGTTTAAAAGGTCCGGACTTCCCTCATCCGGTGGCCGTCGAGACTCCCCCGTGTCGTTCCGCTGTCAGTCACACGTCTCTCCAGGCCCACCGGCGTCCCGGTGGTGCCGACTGGAAAAAAATAGCGTCCAAGAAAAAGAACACGCGTCCCACGCCGTCGGCGTCCCTCGCTGCCTCCTCTGCACTGGCGCTTCCCGACACGTCAATGAATCTGACCGGTGGCCTATATTTTAAATGCACTCGCTTGGTTTGCAAAATTCATGTAACCTGCATGATTAATCGCTTCACTTGCTGTTATACCATTTGGAAACCAGTCTCGTTCACAGGCCCACCTCCTGTCTCTCTTCTCTCCGCACCTCTCCTTTGTCTCCCTTATAGAGTCCAAAGTGCATTCACCCCCAAAACCAGTTGCCGGAAATCAACTAATTAATCAGTCCAATGTCTCAACGCAGCGTAGTGACACACCGCATATATACAAATATATATATATATATATATATATATATATATTCTAATTTAATTACAGAAAACAATCAATCAATACTAAATAATACCGTACATTTATTCGGTATTTAAACTGCATCCCTCTGATTAGACCAGATGCGACCTTGTGCTTGTGGTTCTGTAACCCCTCCCTGACCCACTCAACATCCACTGATACACAGCGGTACTTTATTATCCACCGAGGCGTAGCGCTGCATTGCTGAGGTAAAATGACCGTAATGTTAACATATGACACGTTAAAACATGTTCGGTAACTTCACGTGATGATGCATTTCAAGAGGTATATCCTAATGAGATAAATTTGTGTATATAGTTAGCCGTAGTAGTAGCTCGCATATGATTCAGCCTCGTTACGAGACGGCTACGGTGTGAATAATTGATGGAATTATTTAGCTGCAGTTACTCAAACGCCACAGAGACTCCCTGTTCTAACATTGAATCGCGCACACTCTGTTGGAGCAAAATATCAGGAGCAATGGCTGTACCTCCGCCCCGCAGAACTTCCACACCATGCATTTTGCACATTGTGCATTTATGATTTTGACATTAGCCACCAAGGAGCTTCATGTAATAATTTAGCTAAACCTCTAGTTACAAAGGCCTACATTCCTAGGTAATTTTTCAATTAAATACTTTTTTTTTCATTAGCCCTATATGATAAGCTGATTCAATTATTTAATTATTAAATAAAAATGGGAATCGCGGGAATCATTTTTTTACATTACAACATAAGTTTGTGTAAATACTTGAAAATGAAAACATGTTACAATATACAATATAAATGATTTCAATTTTTGTTAAATAATTAAATGCAATTCACTTATAGTTATCAGTTTGTATAAGCACCAGGGGCGGAAATTAACGGCGGCTCGGGGCAAAATGCCCGTAAAAAAATGAAAATTGCCCTTGGAATTGGGATGACGGGGGCTTTTAAATTCCCCCGTAAAATAAAGAGTTAACTTTCTGTATTTTAACGTTAGGTGTCCTGATTTTGTTCTATTTGTTCTATTTAGTTGTATTTGTGCAAAGCGCGATTCGAAAATGCCCGCTAGGCGTCCGTACCTGCACAACCCCTGCCCCCTCCTCCTACTAGCTTTATTAGACAGGCAGTGCCAGCTAGTTCGCTGGCTAGACTAACGTTAACTTAAGAACATGGAGAGATCAAGGCTCACAAGATCGTAAGTGATGGTAAGTGAGCACCACTGAGTAACCCGTTCAAGTCATGCTAACTAGCCTGCTAGTAACGTAGACTCACTGTATTCTGAACAGCAAGTTCGGAACATCGTGAGGTAACTTGGTGACGAATAAATGACGAATAAAAGTGTGGCAGGCTTATACTGCTCAACCAAAAGTGTTCCTTGTGAAATTGTTCACGCACGTCCAAATATCGTTTTATTTAAATGGTATCAGTTTTTAATTAATGTTAAGATTAACCAGATAATGATTTAATAGAGATTTGCCGGCATAAGATGTTGAATGATAGGAAAGGAGGATTTTTAACTGTGATTGCTTATGAACTTTTAGAAATAAAATATGCTTGGATAAGAGTCATTGAATAATATTCTGTCATGCAACATAGAAGAACTAAGGTATTTCCCAACTTTTGATAAAATTGCCCAGAAAATGATCCAAAATGCCCCCAAAACATATTTCACAAGGGCAAAAAAAGCCCTTGTTAAAAAAGTTGTGGGAAAGATATTTGACCACACCTTCTTTAAATCCAGCCACTGTTCAAATTTTCAAAATATTACAAATTGAGAAAAGGGACCCATGTAGATCATGTGTATCATATTTTGTGAATGGACTACAGCACCACCTCACATTTGCAATGTTGAAATCATTAGTGCAGACGTATTCTTTAATCCAATACACTGCAGAGTTGATATGGATGATATTTGCATGAGGTTTGCAGTCCATGACAAATTATAAGTTCCTACAATAAATTTTGACTGAGCAACTATGACATTTCTAATAGAATTCAAATCGAATAGACAGTCACTCATATGGCTTCTCTCCCCCCACCCCCACATTCACACAGGGTATCTGCAAGCAGACCATAAAAAACCTACCCCTCTACCCCCACCCCCCCCACCCCCACATTCACACAGGGTAGCTGCCAGCAGGCCATAAAAAACCTACCCCTCTACCCCCCCCCCCCCCCCCCCTCCCCTACAAGCAGGCCACTATATATATATATATATATATATATATATATGTATATATATATGTATATATATATGTATATATATATATATATATATATATATATATATATACAAAAACACTCTTGGGCAAAAAAAAGGCCAAGCCCAAAATGGCAAAATATTAAGCTTTTAATGGTCTTAACAACAAATCATTGGTCAGAAAATGAGCAAGAATTAAACAAATGCACTCCTGAGACAGCCTGTGCCACCATTTGCTCGTTTACTTTTGCTGCAGTGAACTGTTTGGGGAAAAGGCAGAAACAGGGAAATTCACTTATACAGTAGACAGATTAGCATAATGTCAAATAAAAGAGTCATGTTTTGTATTTTGTTGCATATCATTTGCATGCCATGACTTCCTGATGTCTGGTTTCTGTTTTGCTCAGATGAAACTTTTCTGTTATCTTGTACTTTTTTTTCTTGTCTTTGTGTTCTGTTATATGGTTTATTTGAGACCCGGGGGGTTGTGAGTAACGCCTGACTCTGCTGCCACTGCACGGGACAACAACAAAAAATAACAATAAAAAAAAATATAAAGAAAAAATAATAATAATGAAGTTGTCCCCCAAAGCTGAGGAGGGCAGGGGGGGCAGTGGTGGGCATTAAAAAAAAAAGAAAAAAGAGAATTTTGCTCCGGAGCAGTAAATGGGCTGGGGCTCTAGCATCATTAGGACCTCATGTGTGCATGTGCCTGGCTGGGAGGAACAAAGGACTGGACCTTGCACTATATACTTGTCTCCCTGCAATGCACTGCAGCAACATGCCTGTGGTACAATTATTTTATTTATTTATTTCTTGCTGAAATCTTTGAAAGATACAAATTGCACTCAATGCGCTACGACTCATCCTTGGTGCTTGGCCCCCAACATTGCTGCTTGCAACTATCTTTGCAGGAACCCTATTGTTTTTGTTTGGTGTAATAATAATAATAATAATAATAGTAATAATATTTGGCCCTCCTGAAGTCCTGAACCGTGTGGTCTAGTATCAAAATTCTTTTTCCACCAGATTCTGTGACTCTTGCCATACAAAATTCATATTCCCAATTTAATATGCATATGCCAAAATTTTTTACCATTTAGAATTTTTTGCAAAACCTACTATTGCAAACTAGTCTGGGGCCATTTGTTTTATCATCACCAGATTAGGCTTGAAATAATCTGTGGTGTGTGAACCTCAATAATTATTTTTAAAAGTACTTTTTAAGACAATATGGCTGCCACACGTAAATCAATTGTCAGGGGTGTGGCCATTTTTACTTAAACAGCTGTACCTCTGGAATGCCATGTCTGATGGCTATTGAAATTACGATTCCAATGATGTAGAAGTTGTTATATTTGCACAAACAAACCAGTATGCATGCATGGGCAAAAGTTCTTTATACCTGAAAAAGGTTGCTCTTCTACAACCAAAAATTATTTTTCTAAATCTGAACAGAAGACTTGGGATTTGGAGGCCTTTACTTGTCTCGGTGAATATTTCTGAGGTGGACATAGAAGACAGCTGTCGAGTTTGAAAAAAAACCAAGTGATTTCTTCCAAGGCCTCCAAATGCGGAGTCGTCTGTTTAGTCTTAGACTTTTTTGTTATAAAACAACGGCAGCAGCAGGAGAAACAATACATGTCCTTTTATGAAAACCTAACAACCTTATACACCATTATAGATGTCATTTTACTGGCTGAAATGCTTCTCGGTGTATGCAACAACACAGACAGCAATGATCATTCCTCTGGAGAACTGCGAAATAAACAATGACATTCTATCGATGTTTCTCAGAGTTAGCATGTTTTTGGGACTAAAAACTACTACTTGCTGTGATAAGGAAACTGGCTTTACTGTGATTCATGTTGTGCTGTGGATTTCCAAAATGCATGATTGTGAGGACTCCCCAAGCGTGTTTTCCCTCCCCACATTACAAAATGAGGAACCATTGTCGCTGAAACATTGTTATTGTAAAATATTTATGGAGAGAGAACTGTGAGTTTTAACACTTTCAAACGGTATATTGTGCAAATAAACTCACACTGCCTGAATACGGGATGCTAAAGTTAAATTTTTCTTTTCAGCTGCTATCAGCTAGCTCGCACAGTTTCTTTAGTGACTGTATTTTTCTTGTTGTTGCTGTTATACTGTACTTAAAAATGTCTTACACGTCAGTCGTCCAGTTAAACTCAGTTCTAAACAGATCAGGGTTTAGTATTGTGCAATGTCGCTAATGCAGCCACAAAATTTGTTTTCCAAATGTAATTTCAATGATCAATTGTCGTTAGCAATTGATGTTTGAAAGCATACTTATAGTAGAATAACAGTTCAGTAAATCATTAATTCTGTACATCGTGTTCAGTATTGCTTTTGTTGTGAAATGTTTAAATGTTTTTACTCTAGGTATACAGATTTGTTCATTCCAGGGAGGATTAAGAAGTCTTACAGAAGAAGGGACAAATTGCTACTACAAAACCGGTTACATGAAGTTAATCAGCGAGTATCAGAAGATGGGCATCATCGACCAAAACGCAGAGGGTAGACTGAAGACGTGGGTGAAAGAAAATCAGCACCTCAGCAAAAATACACCTGAGTATGACCAGATACTTCAGCGCCTCAAACCTTTGGGCACCTAGAGCATGAGCTCTGTAGTTTCTGGTAATAAGGGTAAAGACGGAGTGTAGCACAGTGGGTAAGGCACTGAGCTTGTAACCAAAAGGTTGCAGGTTTGATTCCTGGGTAGGACACTGCCGTTGTACCCTTGAGCAAGGTATTTAACCGAAATTGCTTCAGTATATATATCCAGCTGTATAAATGGATACAATGTAAAAATGCTATGTAAAAGTTGTGTAAGGCGCTCTGGATAATGTAATGTAATGTAAGGACTTTACAGGGCCCAAAGTCTAGGGAGAGGCCCTAAAAAACATGTATTTAGCAGGCTTTGTTGTGGAGTTGGGGCCAGAATTTCCTGCAACGCCCTGACACAGAGATGTAATAGGAAATGAGAAATTAGAGATGGACAGACCAAAAAATAGAATGGAAAAAGTGATTTTTTTACTATCAATTGTACACTGTAGAACTACTTTGTGAGTGTGTCCATCTCGGGCACATGCTGTAATAAATTAATTAATAATAATAATTAATTAATTCTGCTGACCTCAGGAATAGAGAGTGAAAATGAGTTTTCTTCCACACGCATCACTACTGTGGCCTGCTGTTTGGTGAGAAAGGTCCAATGCGTTGGCTACTGATAGGTTTCACTCAGCCACCATAATGTGTTCGCTTCATCCTAATGCTTTCTCGGGTCAATCTGTTCATAGATTGGCCACAGGTGCTGCTGTCTGTTCAGGTGATAGCCACTGCAGTGCTTTCGCAACATAAACCAAATATGGTGAAAGAGAAGATGGAGAAAATAATCAAACCTATAATTTCCTGATCATGTTTGCATGAGGGCAAAATGGTCAAAAAAAGAAAAGAAAATGAACTTCTAAGAAAAGCCTTGATGAGCAGCATTATTTTTCGATCAGTTTTCATTTTTACCTGTGACTTTGGTTTGTGCAAGATGATTCCGTGCCCTATGATCTTCGACTTTTGTGGAATGTTCTTTATTTAACTTGATGTCAACTTACCACAGAGCCAACCAGGCTATAGTAAACAAATATATTTATGCATTAAAAAAACTATTCACTGGTGTAAATTAAGGCAATGCCTTTTTTGTCTTTGAGTGAACATTGAACACTGTAGAACTACTTTGTGAGTGTGTCCATCTCAGGCATATGCTGTAATAAGCTTTGATTCTGCTGACCTCAGGAATAGAGAGTGAAAATGGGTTTTCTTCCACACGCATCACTACTGTGGCCTGCTGTTTGGCAAGAAAGGTCCAATGTGTTGGAGAAGCAAAGGAGAGGAATGTATTTCCATGTGTATTCAATGTTTCAATAAAAAAAAACGTTTAAAAAAAATGAAAAAAGGTTTTTTCTTGCAACAGCTGAATAAAAGTCCATATTTCAATCAATATACAAGATGAAAGAAGCTGGATTTGATTTTTCTAAGAATGGAGGCAAGTAATCTTGTTCTTGACAAGCATTAATTACACACTTTAACTTACATGTTACTACCTGCATTTTCACATGATAAGATAACATTCACATCTTGCAAATGCTTCATTGGAATGGCTACACAAAGTGAATGTCAAGCTTTCTATAAATTGTGTCTTGTTGAGAATGTGGGAAGAATGGGGAAAAATACAAAGAACATACTCTAATTTATTAAGTTTATTTAAGAAAATATATTACAGAAAGAAATGTGTATTGCAGCTATATGATATAGCACCACTGGCAAAGGTACTTTGAGTACACGATTTTCTTTCACAATGTGAAAAAAGGAACAGCAAAAAGTATGAAAGTATACATTGTCAAATAAAACTCAGAAATATGCCCACTTCTCAGTATGGTGCATTCACAGACAAATAACCTAAATACAAAAATATTCTCATTATTTATTATGAAATAACACTATTACCAATACTACACCATCCTATAACTAATAGCATACTTTAGCCTTTACTATAACTAACACTATTGTGTATATCCAAAAATAATTATTCTGTGAAAACCTATTTATGTTCACTGGGCTCTCCATGATCACAATTAAGGATTTAAGAAAATGTGTTTGAGGGCTAACAGAACTCTCATCTAATTACCAAAATCAAACAGTGGATTCTATTCCATTCAGAACCCATGATGGAACCTGTAATGTAATACAACATTACATGATGTAATTCTGTAGTGTCACAACAGAAGAATGCAAGGTTCTAGTGATGTCACAAATTGTGCCCACTGTAAATGCGTATGGGTGACCGCACCCACGACTCAAACTAACTGAGCTACCGTGGCTTGCTCTGCATGCCAAGCGTCTGTGTGATAATTATTTACGAAGCCGTCCGTACTACCCCTCCTCACCCTTCCCACTTGCAGCCTTCTTGCCCTCCTGCCCTTCGTTGGGGCAGCCCTTGGGGGAATTCAGGTCCAGCTCGACCCCCTCCAGCTCTAGAGCCAGTTTGTTGTCCACGGTTTGGCACTGGTCAGCCTTTTCCAGGTGGAGGTCCAGCTCTGGGTGATGTGCCTCAATCAGGAGCACATACACTACAGACCCCACCAGCGCTCCGACACAGGGAGCAACCAGAGGGACCCACCACCATCCTCCCCCTGCCCTGAGAGAGAGGGGGGGAGGGGGGAGAGAGGGGGAAAGAGGGAGACACAGAGAGGGGGCAGGGGACAGAGAGAGAGACAGAGAGAGATGGGGGAGAGAGAGAGAAAGAGGGGGAAAGAGGGAGACACAGAGAGGGGGCAGGGGACAGAGAGAGATGGGGGGAGAGAGAGAAGGTAGGGGGAGGGGGAAACAGAGAGAGAGGGAGAGAGAGAAAGAGAGGGGGGGACAGGACCGGAGAGAAAGACAGATAGAGAGGGGAGAAACAGAGAGGGAGCAGGGGACAGAGAGAGAGAGAGGGAGAAGAAGAGACAGAGAGGGGGGAAGAGATGTGACACCGTGTACCATCATCTTAACCTAATGACTGCAGACCACTACTAATGGTGGCTAGCACCACTACTTCCTGAATATCCATTAGCTTCGGTTTGATCCATCATTACTTAATATTATATCATTAGTTACATTAGTTTGTATGTATATCTGTGTGAATTAGCTGGGTGTGAGGATGCATGTTCAGGGGGTGTAAGGGTGACCTACCAGAACACCTGCTCTCCCCAGCCCGCGATATAGCTGTACAGCCGGGGCCCCAGGTCTCGGGCCGGGTTGAGGGCGCCGCCGCAGTTGACGCTCATGGACATCCCGATCACCAGGACAACCAGCCCGAACAGAGGCGGTGCCATCTCGGCTGGGATGCGCGTGTTCCTGCGGTCTTCCACGGCCAGGATGCACACCAGCAGCATGCCAGTCCCAATCACCTGCCCGGGACACAGCCAGTGTTAGCGCACATCGCAACAGCAACTACAACAACAACAGCAATAGCTACACCAACACCAACTGCAACAGCCACACCAACAAAAGCAACACCAGCAACAGCAACAACAGCAACAGCAGCAACAGCAACAGCAGCAACAACAGCAACAACAGCAACAACAACAACATCAACAGCAATAATAATAATAATAAGAAGAAGAAGAAAAAGAAGAATAAGAAGAAGAAGAACGCTGTGCCTGGGGTAGCAGTGATCTCCAGAAGACTCAGGTGAGCTTACCTGGTCCACAAAGCCACTCCACAGACTGAGGTAATCTGCAGGGTAAGTGGCGAAAATTGCAGCGGTGGCAGTCGGTCCTGTTACAGTCAGCTGCCCATTGCTGAAGTGCATAATGGCGTCTACACACACACACACGCGCACACGCACATACACACACAAACACACACGCGCACACGCACATACACACACAAACACACACGCGCGCACACACATACACACACACATACATTCTGATTCATATTTTATTCATATTTTTATTGTGTTTCTCATATAAACTTCACCCTAGTAAACTGTAAAAGCTAATATTTAGCTGATGCTAATATTGAAGCATAGAGATATGTAATTAAAAAAATTAACTATCTCTAATTTTGCCCACTCAGATTAGCTCTTGAATGGGCCAACAATCTCCTGACTCTGTTGCCAGTCCTGGTAAACTGCTCCATATGATAATAACTGCTCAATATGGTTAAAAGCTACTCCATACACCGCTTAACCCTCTCTTGTATGGAAAGAAACTTTCAGTATGGTGGTGCTTTCTATCCCCGCCTGCTCACCGTAGTACTGCAAGGCGACGGTGGCAGCGGCAAGGAAGGCCCCAAACACCTGGAAGAAGACATAGAAGGGCAGAGTCCTCCAAGGGTGCCTTCCCAGCATGCACAGGCTGAGGGTGACTGCAGGGTTCAGGTGAGCTCCTGGACAGAGAGAGCACACTCACCACATGAACACTTACCACATAGCACACTCACTGCACAGCATGATTACCACATAGGACACTTACTGTATGGCACACTTATCACAAAACACACACTTTAGTTCCAGCTCTCAAAGTGGTGCAAACCCCAAACTAGCTTGCTTAGTTACACTATTGTCCATGTCATCAACTATATTTGAAATGCAACACCGTTACAACCTCAGTCATAAGTTTGTGTTTACTATTGTGTGTGTTTCTTCATTCAGATTGTCATCTAATTGGTTGTTTCTGTACCCAGTGGCTCGACTTGAAAATGCCACTGTTTGCCGCCTACCAGCAGAGGCTTGCTCTCAGAACTTGTTTGTTTGTGTGGTGTGTTTAGAAATTGCTTTGTTCGACTTTGTGTATTCAACCCTATCTTAGTTTGATTCCAAATCCCGTATAGCCCTTCTGGTTCGGTAACTGATTATATTTAATGTATGACCATTGACTCGTTCCCTTCGACACCGATTCTTGCCTTAACCCTTCTCATTTTGTGTCTGACCATTCGCTCTCATATTCGATTTCGATTCCTGCCTAGCCCCTCTGTTTTGTTTGCTGATTGGATTTCATGTTTGACCGTATGCTCGTTTTGACCTCGACTCACGTTTTGCCCTCTGCTCACCATGCTGCAGTTGAAGAAGTTTGTGGATGACACCAGGAAATACTGGGACAAGTGGCTGCCCTGCTTGCTATTTTACTACCAAGAAGTACCTCAAACCTCCACAGGATTCTCACTATTCGAACTGGTGTATGGGTGGCCTGTCCAGAACCTCCTAAAGAAGAGCTGGGAAAGTCCGTCTCCAAGCTCATCAGAGACGGGGATTGTGCAGTATGTGATGCACATAAGAGACCGCCTGGAGAGGTACAGGGAGGAAGCCAGAGAGAACTTGCAAAAAGGCCAGCAAGCTCAAAAGAGGTGGTATGACTAATATGCCCACCACAGAGAACACCATCCAGGGCAGAAGGTCCTGTTTCTCCTACCCACCTCCACAAGCAAATTGCTAGCAAAATGGCAAGGTCCCTATCACGCACAAGATGGGCCCTGTCACTTATGGCACCACCCTGATCGAGGTAAGGACAAACAGACCTACGATGTCAACCTCATAAAGGAGTGGAAGGAGAGGAAGATGGGAATTGTGACAGCCTTTATGGTGCGCAAAGTGGACGAGGATGAAGAAGAGGCTTACGACCTGGAAGTGCGGCAACAACGCAGCCAGGGGTACTTAAGCCACCTGAAGGAAAACCAAGTTGGTATTCTGCAGATCATCTTCTCTGAGTTCCCCGACCTGTTCCAACAGAAACCGGCACTACAGGACCTAGGGACTATAGCACACCATCCACCTGAAAGAGCAAATACCTCAGCATCATAGACCATACATGATACCTGAAAAGCTTTTGGAGCCACAGAAGACAGAGATTGCAACAATGTGTGACCTGGGCGCGATTGAGCCATCATCCAGTGAGTGGAACAGTCTTATTGTAATTGTCCCAAAGAAAGATGGATCACTCAGGGTGTACATGGACTTCCGTAAACTGAATTCCATATCTCAGTTTAATGCATACCTAATGCCTTGCACTGATGACCTGATTGAGAGAATTGACCAGGCAAAATACATAACAACTCTTGACCTCTGTAGGGGGTATTGGCAAGTACCCTTGGAGAAGTCTCCTGGGAATATACTGCCTTCCGCACCCCTTTGGGCCTATTCCAATTCACAGTCATGCTATTTGGATTGCATGGAACCCCTGCGACTTTCCAGCGTCTAATGGACAGGGTACCGCCAGGCTGTGAGGATTGCTGCATGACCTACTTGGATGACGTTGTAATCCATAGCAACACCTGGACTAATCATCTCCAGCATTTTCGGCAGATCCCTGGAAGGATCCATGAAGCAGGATTGTCCCTCAACCTGCAAAAATGTGAGTGGGCGAGGGAAGAAGCACAATACCTCGGTACCAACTAGGGGAAGGCCAAATTCAACCTCAAGTAGAAAAGGTGGAAGCTATCCGAAACAGTCCAAAACCCTGCACTAAGAAGCAGGTGAGGTCTTTTCTGGGCCTTGTCGGGTGGTATCAGAGGTTCATCCCTCAGTTTTCATCAATTTGCATACCTCTCACCGATCTAACCACCAAAGCAGCCAAAAACCCTGTGAAGTGGACAGATACCTTTTGGCCACATCAAGAATAATTTGTGTTCCTCTCCTGTACTACAGAGTCCGGACTTCAAAGAACGGATCCTGGTACAGGTTGATACCACAGCATTGGGCATCGGGACAGTGTTGGCACAGGGTACGCCTGGAGAGGAGAGACCAGTCCTGTACCTGAGCATAAAACTACTGCCAAGGGAGACTAGATACTCCACGATTGAGAAGGAGTGCCAGGCAATCAAATGGGCCTTGGACAGTCTACAGTATTATCTGCTAGGCAGGGAAATTGATCTAGATACTGACCATCGAGCGCTCACCTGGCTTCAGACGAAGAAGGATCATAACGCTTGGGTGACTTGATGATATCTGGTCTTGCATTCATCACAAATCCAGAAGAGGAAGGAGGTGATGTGACAGAGAGTTCTGTCACCAGCCACGGCCACACACTTATTTAACACATACTCAGTCCACGAACAGTTTTTTCCTCCAGTAAAAAGATAGCATGTCGAGTTCTGTGAGTGCACGCACAGAATTCAGGGCAAACTCTTCAACTCTCATATATACAAACACAGTCACGTCATACTACAACTTTACCCTGCTGCACACCCCCAGAATAAATAGGCCACACACACATTCAAGTTTCCCCATTTAAACAATTTTATTTACTGATATGTGGTCTCTGTTTTATGTCTGGTAGCGCATTATGTTTGTTTGTCTTCTGTGTAAATCTGGGAACTTCCATGTTACGAAAACTTCTGCGGTACGGGTGGTGAGTGGGACCAAACAGACTATAAGGCTCCTGGTTATTTTGTATCACTTGGTGTGCCACGTATTGGGAATATGGTGGCCATTAGAACAGACCAACGCACATTGTAAAAGGTAGAAATATTTTTAACTGCTGATTTTAAAAGTAGGCTTAATTACCTTACAATCAGCAGTGATTATATAGTTGCCCAGTGATTTTGTATAGGCAGTGTAATAGTGTTTGGGTAATTAACTGTTAATTAATGAGCCACCTCCGGTCATGGTAGGGACCAAGAGGGTGGGGGAGCCTCAGTCCTCAGAGGGGTGGTTGGTGTCTGCATCTAGAGAAGGTAGTTCTAGAATGAGACATTGTGTGAAATAACAGGAAATGAGAACAACAAAATGAAACCAGATAAAAGCGAACAATTAAACACAGAGGATAGAAATAAAGGATGTATGCCAACCTGACACGCCTCGAGAGACGTAGACTCCAAAGGTGGTGCCTAGGGCAAAGCCTAGGTTGATGGACAGGTACTGCCCCTTGGTGTTCTCAGAGGTTGTCACCTGGGCAGCGGCCCCACA
The DNA here is from genome assembly GCF_013347855.1 of Anguilla anguilla. Lineage (NCBI taxonomy): Eukaryota > Metazoa > Chordata > Actinopteri > Anguilliformes > Anguillidae > Anguilla > Anguilla anguilla. Next base: position 47,533,575 of record NC_049208.1, read on the forward strand.
GCCAAACACCTGCGGTTACACAAAGAGCAGCCCTGTCAGCTGTGAGCGCCGAGCCACGCCCCCGCCGCGTACTGACCGGAGCCCAAGGACAGGAGCGCTACACTGGGGCCACTCCCAGCTCCCTGCCAACAGAGGCCTTTCACACCGCCGACTCTGTGAGAGTGTGTGTGTGTGTGTGAGTGTGTATATGTGTGCTTGTATGTGTGTGTGAGTGCATGTGTGTGTGTGCGCGTGTGTATGTGTGTGGCTGTGTGTGAGTGTGTATATGCACATATGTGTGTACGCGCATGTGTGTGTGGCTGTGTGTGAGTGTGTGCGTCTGTCTAATACTCTCACACATTAACCTGCTGAATCAGGACGATCTGATTTACCCCATTAGTTTTAGGGTCTCCTCCAGCTTTCCCGTCTTAGTCAACCCACAGATGCTCTATTTGGGACCTTAAGAGAACTGCGGCCAGCGAAAAGGGTAAATCAGGGAGGAAGCACATGACTCGAGTGATGCACGGACTGCTGGGGTCATAAGACAGATGAACAGGGGAAGAAAAAGACGACAGAAGAAAGAAGGAGGGAAGGAGAGAAGGTGACGGAGTGTAGCACAGTGGGTAAGGAACTGGGCTTGTAACTGAAAGGTCGCAGGTTCGATTCCCAGGTAAGGACACTGCTGTTGTACCCTTGAGCAAGGTACTTAACCGGAATTGCTTCAGTATATATCCAGCTGTATAAATGGATACAATGTAAAATGCTATGTAAAAGTTGTGTAAGTTGCTCTGGATAAGAGCGTCTGCGAAATGCCTGTAATGTAATGTAATGTAATGAGAGAGGAAGAGCACATGCAAGTTTTGGTCTGTCTTTTTGTTACACATTTTGTCACAGCAGTCCAAATGTAGGGCAAGTCACTTGCGCCTATGGCCACTGATTGGGAATCTGCACTTTTGTCAGCCAATAAATCTTTTCAACGCATCTGGAAAGTTGCTGGACATATTGCTGCGCTGAGCGTTTCATCTTGTTTTCCAACACGAAGATGGCCTTGGCAATAACGCGCCACATTCTGCTTTCTGCAAGAATTACACTTTGATAGGTAGCGATTGGCAGAAAAGATGAGATGAAGATGCCTCTGTTTCTGTATGAGGGTTCATCTCACATACTGAAGACAGGACAGCGTGGAAAGGACAAAGACAGTGGAGGAACAGAGCTGGAATGCAGAATAACCTCAGCACAATGATCAGAGGAAAACAAATCCACAACATGTCTATAAAACTATACGTACGCACACGGAACCAGATTCGACAAAATACTCACGATCAAGACGTAGACTCCCAAACACTCGGCCAGGCACTGTCTGAGCAGGCGGCTCTGGATTCGGACTCTCCTGAACACGGAGTCCATCTCTGTGCCAGCGCGAAACCGCCAACCCTGGACCGTTCTGACGCTGATCGGGGCAGGACGTCCGAGCCTGAGCGCTCACAGGTGCCAGAGAGTGCGAGAGCTAAATTATCCTGGCCTTATATACTCCAATAGTCTACGTCAGTGTTTGTATCATGGGGGTGGGGGGGGGGGGGGGGGGGGGGGGGCACCTGTTGAGTGCAGCATTTCTTTGTAATAATAACCCTTCTATTATTAGTTCTTTTACAGTTAAAATGAAATTTAGAGAACTGGGAATTATGTAGAAGCTCTATAGTTATGTAGTAGTTTTGAGATTTAAAGACCCGGTGCAACCTCCCTTTTATTACATTTAAATTGTTCCTTTAGTTACTAAAATACAATAAATACGTATTTTTCTACTTTTCTACTACTAGACTTTGAAAAGATAAAAAAAACCTGCTTTGATGTAAAACCTGAATTTCTTGATATAGCAAGACTCAAGACTGGCCAGGCGTGTCAGTTCTGTCCTAATTATTTATGCATTCACTTTTGATTGACAGCCCGGTGCCGCTCTCTCACACTGACCTGGATCAGCGCTCACTCCTCCACGTAACGTCAGTTGTTAGCTAACGTTAGCTAGTTATCATACAACCGTAATAACGAATAACGAGCACAGCAATAACAGCATTAGAAATATTGACCCGTATATGTATGAGCCCATCGCTGTTAATCCTAGGCCTCGCCAAAATGAAAACATTGCCATCGCTGAAGTGGGACCCAAAGTCACTTGTGCTGATCAACCAGTCTGAGTGTATCGTTACGCTAGCTAGCTATAGTATCAACACCGCATCAAGTCTGAGTGTATCGTTACGCTAGCTAGCTATAGTATCAACACCGCATCAAGTCTGAGTGTATCGTTACGCTAGCTAGCTATAGTATCAACACCGCATCAAGTCTGAGTGTATCGTTACGCTAGCTAGCTATAGTATCAACACCGCATCAAGTCTGAGTGTATCGTTACGCTAGCTAGCTATAGTATCAACACCGCATCGATAGCTAAGTTGCATTCCCTAGTAAGATAAGGCAAGATAGATAGTTAACGTTAGCGAAATATAAGACTACACTCCGCTATAATCATCCAGTTAACTAGGTTAGTATCTGGTAACTCAGTTTGTATGTATAGACAGATAGATAGATAGATGTGTACTGCACAATTCTGTAACCTTTGATATTTCTAACTTTGCACCGTTTTGTTTTTCCATATAATTGATCCAGACCTTTCGGAGACTTGGATCTTTTGGCAAGGCGTGAAAAGATGCATTCCTATCTCTGCATTCTTTAATCACACAATAAGGCATTGTTGAACTGGATAGTTAGCTAATGTTAGCAGTAGACCCGCGCAATATGTATTTGAGAATTTGGTCATGAACATGGGAGCGCACACTACATAAATATTCATACTGGGTACTCGGTGAGTGTTTTGGCCACCGCACATTGGTCAATGCAAAACATTTGGGACGTCACGATCTTGGTCTCAAAACCACCAATACCAAATACTGCACCAGGCAGCAATGTCGAGCATTGTATAGTTTTTAGGGAAAAAAATCTAATTCGTTACATACATGTATGAAATGCTTTTAAAATCAATGTGTAAGTAACCTTATAGTCTGTAGAGATAATATAAGCATTTTAAAATCATGATTTTGCCTGCACAGTGTCTTTAAAGTTTTATTGCAGCATTGTATTACTGTGACATTAGCCATCATTGAACAAGTCATTTCAGATGTAACATCTGTTTTTGCAGCTGACTATTCAGGTGCGGTAGCATTAATGAAAGATAAAAGTTAATGCAGCAGTAGCAACAGATCAATGCATCTCAATCCTGTGTTAAATAAATACCCTATATCAACTTTTTATGATTTATACTACTGTATACACTTAATATTTGAAAAACTCAAGATGCTGCTGAAATGGTAAAATAAACTCCTGAAGATCAGTGAGAATTTTCAACAAAACATGTTCCAATTCTAACCCAATGGTTCCCAATCAGGTCCCCTCTTGCCTCTTTGGCAATAGGACATTTTTTGAAGCCTCTACATTCTTGGATGCTATTTTGGTTTCTAATGGACTTTTTTTTCCCCCTTCAACCCTCACGCCCTCACCCCCCTCCCCCCCCCCCCCCCCCCCCCCCCCCCCCCATCATCTCCCACTTTGAGAATCACTGTTCTATCTAAATTATGCACACATTAAATATCCCCATAAAGGGCTCCAAAGAACTTCCCTCTCTCCTGCCCCTTTCCAATATGCTGCACAGGCAGATGCCCTGAGTTAATAAGTGTACAAAGTTCATTCATGATTCACATCAAAGTTCATACATGATTTCAACAGTCTCTAGCTGATTTTCTGCATGCAACAGCACCTACAAAACCATCAGAAGCTCTGTGTTAGGCCTAGTGCATTCACTCTTACTTTCGGTTCAAACATTAACCTTTTATAGGAACACTGAAAACACTCACTTTATCTCCATCCCAAATACTGCAGTCAGCTGACTCTAATCCACCTACTTCAGTTTGCTGTTGCACAGTGCATAAACGCACACTACTCACTGATTCACAGTTACATAATCTTCACCACCTTGGAAATAGGCATCTCGTCCAGGCAGTGTGGTGTTGAGCATTCTTGCGCAAAATGGCCGCCGTGCATCACCCAGACGCACGCTAAACACGGTTGAAAGGCGTTTCCCCCCCTTGCTACTACAAAACCGGTTACATGAAGTTAATCAGTGAGTATCAGAAGGTGGGCATCATCGACCAAAACGCAGAGGGTCCCTGTGGTCCACCCCATAGTGCAATGCAGCAAATCACAGTTCAATATTCCGGGCTGAGTCAAAGATTATGGACAAAACACGGAGAGGCCAATTTGCCTATTCCATCCATAGAAAGAATTGTTTGTTAAAACTGAATAAAGTGGGGACACAAAGGCTTACGAATGAACCGGAACACACCAATGCAAAGACACCTAAATCAATACTTATTTTGGCCCTCTGTGGGCACTCAACCGCAGTGCTGAATTATTAGTTAGAGTTATTTTTATCAAAGCTGTCGTTAGCTGGGTAAAGTTTCTGGAATTTTCAGAAAGTTTTCACTCATTTTCATAAATTGACTGAAGTCTAACATCGCCTCTACTTTGTATCTAGTGTTGTAAGCACTACATCTCTCTAGAGTTGAGAAGTTCAAATTCAACTCAAGTGCGGAACTCATCAGTGACAATTTTGAATGCTATTGACAATCAGGTTGAAGGAAGTACAAGGCTAAAACATGTCTAGTTTATAAAACGCCAATGGTAATTATGGGACTATGTGCTGTGTTGGCTGTGATAATAAAGGAATAGATAAAAGGCTGGAAAAGAGATTCAGAGACAAACCAAAGAAGCACAATTAAGGGTGTGAACATTGATAGCCCATTTCTTTGGTAAACTGGCCACCAATTCAAAAACTGTTTACTCGCAATGTTACAAGTACCTGATGGAACAAGCTAGCAGACTATAAATTTTAAAATCAGGGTATCTTTTTAGGTACTTATTCCTTTGAGATAAAGATATTTGTGGGGTCTGTGGTGTGGGTCTGTCAGTAAATCTCATTAAAGTATAGGTTCACTTTTGCCAACAGAGACATTATTGAAATGTTGCTCCCCATCATTTATTATTGTGTATAGTAGAACCTCAGTAATAGCTTTAGTATTGAGAAACATACTGAGAAACTTGGTCCAATTTGTATTTGCATTAGACTACTGCTGTCTGACTTACTTTCCCATATCATTCATTGCACTATGCTGTACCATCAAATGTTTGTTATTAAAAATATACAAATAAAAAAACCCATATTGTTGGAATGCTTAGAATTGTAAACAAGTAATTAGTATATAGTGTGTCTTTGATAAACACTTGGCATGCTAATGCATTGTGTATGAAGATGTTTAAAACCATAAAGGACTCTTTTATGATCCTGGCTTGAAATGGCCATAACATAAAGGAGTCAAACACAAAAGGGGATTGATTAGAAATGTGGTTATTAAAGTATCAAAATGCATAGAGTGAAGAAAAAAAGGGGGAAAGTGGTGGCTAGCAGGACACTATTCTTCCAGTGTCCTCCTGGTTGAGTGAGAGAGGGGCCAGATTGCTGCAGGACAGGCTCTTATAAACTAAGCAGATGGAGGAATGTAAGCCTGTGAAGGACATGCCACAACCCCCCTCAAGATGGGTGACAACTACAAAAATTTCCAGAATAAAATTCAAAAACTTGACAACAGAACACAACTTACTACTGTGAGAGGGCATCTGCTAGTACATAGTCTCACCCACATATTTTTCCAAGAATGAAGTCAAGTAATCTTGTTCTTGACAAGCATAAATGATACTTTTTTTTAGTTCTGCTGGCAAAAACCTACATTACAGTTTTAATTTCTGTGATGTTGATGGTTACATGTTACTCCCTGCATGTTCACATGATAAGATAACATTCACATCTTGCAAATGCTTCATTGGAATGTCTACACAAAGTGAATGTCAAGCTTTCTATAAATTGTTTCTTGTTGAGAATGTGGGAAGAATGGGGAAAAATACATAGAACATACTGTAATTTAGTACGTTTATTTAAGAAAATATATTACAGAAATAAATGTGTATCGCAACTATATGATATAACATCACTGGCAAAGGTACTTTGAGTACAGGATTTCACAATGTGGAAAAAGGAACAGCAAAAAGTATGAAAGTATACATTGTCAAATAAAACTCATTTGCAAGTCAAATATGCCCACTTCTCAGTACGGTACATTCACAGACAAATAAACTAAATACAAAAATATTCTCATTATTTATTATGAAATAACACTATTACCAATACTACACCATCCTATAACTAATAGCATACTTTAGCCTTTACTATAACTGACACTATTGTGTATATCCTAAAAATAATTATTCTGTGAAAACCTATTTATGTTCACTGGGCTCTCCATGATCACAATTAAGGATTTAAGAAAACGTGTTTGAGGGCTAACAGAACTCTCATCTAATTACCAAAATCAAACAGCGGATTCTATTCCATTCAGAACCCATGATGGAACCCGGAATTCTGTAGTGTCTCAACAAAAGAATGAAAGGTTCTAGTGATGTCACAAATTGTGCCCACTATAAATGCGTATGGGTGACCACACCCACGACTCAAACTAACTGAGCTACTGTGGCTTGCTCTGCATGCCAAGCGTCTGTGTGATAATTATTTACGAAGCCGTCCGTACTACCCCTCCTCACCCTTCCCACTTGCAGCCTTCTTGCCCTCCTGCCCTTCGTTGGGGCAGCCCTTGGGGGAATTCAGGTCCAGCTCGACCCCCTCCAGCTCTAGAGCCAGTTTGTTGTCCACGGTTTGGCACTGGTCAGCCTTTTCCAGGTGGAGGTCCAGCTCTGGGTGATGTGCCTCAATCAGGAGCACATACACTACAGACCCCACCAGCGCTCCGACACAGGGAGCAACCAGAGGGACCCACCACCATCCTCCCCCCGCCCTGAGAGAGAGGGGGGGAGAGAGGGAGACACAGAGAGGGGGCAGGGGACAGAGAGAGAGACAGAGAGAAGGGGAAAGGGGGAGAGAGGGAGAGAGGGGGAGAGAGAGAGAGAGAGAGAGAGAGAGAGAGAGAAGAAGAAGAAGAGACAGAGAGGGGGGAGAGATGTGACACCGTGTACCATCTACCACCACTACTTCCTGAATATCCATTAGCTTTAGTTTGATCCATCATTACTTAATATTACATTATTAGCATCGGTGTCTGTTATATTTGTGAAGATGAAGGCCTCTTCACTAGAAATTTGTTTAAAATGTTTTAATTTTATATAGAAATCTGTTATAATCAAGCTCAAAATTTACATTTATTTTGTACTGAGAGACAATGTATGGATTATCAGACAAATTAAATAATGATTGCTACAGATTTCCAATTTTCATTATGTTCAAAACACTTAATGTAAGGTCTTCACTTTCATTACCAATTTACTGCATTTTTAGCTATTTCTATAATTGATAATGGATTTTGAAGCCCATCTGTATCTGAAGAGGATTAATCAGTAACTATTTTGTAAACAGTTGTTTCAGCTGATTTGGGAAAACAATGATTAATTCAGCAATTAACACATTACTTCAGTCTACCTTAAACTGCCACTGGTCTAAATGTGTGACTGATTAAGGCTAGTGGCACACCTGCTGGCGATTATAATTGGCATGTCTTTAAAGCAGGTGTGTGATGAGCAGGTGGGGGCCATTTTGTAGGGTTGAGGTCCCTTCCATGAAAAACATGCAAGTTCCTTGCTGTAAATCTTTTGAATAAATGCCTTTTTTTAAAGATACTCTTTCTCTCCAATGGCTGTAAATTATTCAGCATGACAAAGTAGTGCCCTGCTTTGTCACAATATTAGTTTGTATGTCTCCAACCAGAGACCTCCCAGCTATCCAGGGTTGCCTCACTCCTCCACTCTTTTGCCCTCTCCCAGTCTTCTTTTCCCCCCACACACAAGGCTGGTAACCAACTAGACCTTGTATTCACCAGAAGCTGCTCCATTCCCCAACTCACGCTGACGCCCCTCCATGTCTCAGACCACTTTCTTTCTCCCTGTCCTACTTACTCCCCCACAATTCATTCAACTGTTCACCCACAGTAGGTTTCAAGAAATCTCTCTACTCTGTCATAATCCTCCCTCATCTCCACTGCTCTCTCTATACTTCCCCCTGCTTCTTTCTCTAACCTGCCAGTTGATCTTGCTACCTCCACCTTCAACTCCTGCCTCTCCCAGTCCCTCGACTCACTTTATCCTCTTGTCTCCAAATCAGCACGCTCTTCACCCCCCTGCCCATGGCTGACTGAGTCACTACGCTCCAGCAGAACATCACTGCATGCTGCAGAGAGGAAGTGGAGGAAATCCTGATCCTCTGATGACCTGACCGCATACCATACCCTGCTGGTGACTTTCACATCTGCCCTCACATCAGCTAAAGCCTCATTTTTCCAATCTAAGATCAGTGCATGTGTCTCTAACCCATGCAAACTATTCTCCACCTTCTCTTCCCTCCTCATTCCTCCTCCACCCCTATCTCCCTCTTCCCTTTCCGCAGATGACTTTCTGGCCACCTTTGAAGGAAAGGTGGCTAAAATCCGGAACTCCTTTGCCCATCCAGTGAGCCCCCCAACCCCGCAGGACAAACCCACGGCCACACTGACCTCCTTTGAGATGCTGGAGGACTCCGATGTACTACAACTCATCACTTCTCATGATGCAACCACCTGTCCACTTGACCCCATCCCATCTACAGTCCTCCAATCAATTTCCAGCAAGATCCTTCCCTATCTATCCTCCATTGTTAATTTCTCTCTTGCCTCTGGTCATGTTCCCTCTGATTTTAAGATGGCTCGCGTTACCCCACTCCTCAAAAAATGCACCTCAGACCCCTCCAATGTAATGAGTTATCGACTCGTATCACTTCTACCTTTTCTGTCCAAAACCCTTGCACACGCAGTGCTTAAACAACTAACTTATTTTCTCCATCAGAACGACCTGCTAGACCCTCACCAGTCAGGCTTCCGATCCGGGCACTCAACAGAGACTGCGCTCCTGGCTGTGACGGAGGCACTTGCCACTGCAAGAGCCTCACGCCTCTCCTCTGTCCTGATCCTTCTTGACCTGTCTGCAGCATTCGACACAGTCAACCACAAAATACTCCTCTCCACCTTGGCTTAGATGGGCATTGCTGGGACTGCCCTGTCTTGGTTCGCTTCTTATATTGCAGATAGGTTCTACCAGGTCACCTGGATGGGGTCTGCCTTTGCTTCTCATCCCCTTGTTACGGGAGTAACGCAGGGATCTGTACTGGGTCCTCTGCTGTTAGCCATATACACCAAATCTCTTTGTTCAGTTATCAATTCACACGGCTTCTCCTATCATTGTTATGCAGATGACAGGCAACTCTTCTTTTCTTACCCCCCTCTGCCTCACAGGTTGATGACAAGATATCTTCCTGCCTGGCTGACATCTCTACCTGGATTGCCAGCCACCACCTGAAGCTCAACCTCAACAAAACTGAGCTGCTCTTCTTTCCATACAAGACCTCCTTACTACATGAGCTCTCAATCAAGGTTGATGGCACCACAGTGACTGCCTCTCACTCTGCAAAGAGCCTGGGGGTGGTACTGGATGACCAACTGGACCTCAAGTAGCACATCAAGGCAACATCACGGTCCTGCAGATTCCTTCTGTACAACATCAGAAGAATTCGACCATACCTGACTATGCACTCTACCCAGCTGCTCATACAGGCTACGGTGACCTCCCGCCTTGATTACTGCAGCTCTCTCCTTGCAAGCCTGCCAGCTTGTGCCATATAGCCACTACAGATGATTCAAAATGCTGCTGCCCAACTCATCTTCAACCTTCCAAAATTCTCCCACGTCATTCCTCTGCTGCGATCACTCCACTGGCTACCGGTCACTGCCAGGATCCGGTTCAAAGTCCTGACCCTCGCTTACACTGCAGCCAACAGGACAGCCCCTATCTACTTGCAGGGCACAATTCAATCCTATACGTCTACTCGACCACTCCGCTCTGCACAGAGCTTCTCCACCCTAGCTTCCCAGTGGTGGAACAAACTCCTTGTTCCTCTTCAAACCTCTCCCTCACTACCCATCTTCCGCCGTGGTCTGAAGACTCATCTCTTCAGACTATACCTGGACTAACTACCACCACTCTGTATATTTCATTATAAATCCCCCCCCCCCATTTCATGACACTTGTTACATGTTTCCCCATCCCAGCACATTTTGGTAATTTGTATTTGTCCTAATATTGTAGCTTGTTCTTCTGCCTAGTTGGCTTGGCAGAGGTTAGGTCAGAATAGTGTTCACGGCTAGATATAGCTGTACAAAATAAGTATTGTATCTTATTGAACCTGTGTTTTGTAGTTGTCCATGACCATGAAATGCACTTTTGTACATCACTTTGGATAAAAGCGTCTGCCAAATAAATGTAATGTAATGTCTGTGTGCATTAGCAGAGGGTGTAAGGGTGACCTACCAGAACACTTGCTCTCCCCAGCCTGCGATATAGCTGTACAGCCGGGGCCCCAGGTCTCTGGCCGGGTTGAGGGCGTAGCCACAGTTGACGCCCATGGATATCCCGATCACCAGGACAACCAGGCCCACCAGAAGCGGTGCCAGCTCAGGAGGGATGCGGGTGTTCCTGCGGTCCCCCACAGCCAGGATGCACACCAGCAGCATGCCAGTCCCAATCACCTGCCCGGGACACAGCCAGTGTTAGCGCACGTCAAGGCACTGCGCTGGTGTGCTAACAGCTGAGAGGCTAATGCACCCTCAAAACATCACAACAGCAACACCAACACCAACCACAACATCAACGACAGCAACAGCAACCACAACAAGAACAGCAGCAACAACAGCAATAGCTACTCCAACAACATCAACAACAACAGCAACACCAACAACAACAATAAAACCAACACAAACAGCAACACCAACACCAACAAAAACAATATCACCAACACAAACACCAACAACAGCAACAGTGTGGAGGGATGGTGTGGTTAGGGCGCCATCTGCGGGCGGAGAGGGAGCGGTTTTGCTGGCGCTACAACCCCAGGTGTGTGCAATCTCAAGTAATTGCTAATTGTTTATATGCTCTGCCTGCAGTGAGACCGGGGCGCTGGAATGAAACGCACGCGGGAGCGACGCCGAGCGATTCCCTTATCGTGTGTGTTTTGTTTCGGTTTGGTTTAGTTTGTGTTCGTGTATGTACGGTCTGAAACCAAGCGAAATAAAACCTGTGTGCGTCCGAGAACAGAGGATTGTGTGGCTTGTGGGGAGAAGGACTGCAGCACTTGTTACAAACAGCAACAGTAATAACAACAGCAGCAACAACAACACCAACAGTAACAACAACAGACTGAAGACTGATTGTCTGGCAGTCGGAGGGTTGTGGGTTCAAAACCCCGCCCTGGGCATGTCGAAGTGTCCTTGAGCAAGACACCTAACCCCTAACCCCTAACTGCTCTGGCGAATGAGAGGCATCAATTGTAAAGCGCTTTGGATAAAAGCGCTATATAAATGCAGTCCATTTACCATTTACCATTTACAACAGCAGCAACAACAACACCAACAGTAACAACAACAACAACAACAGCAACAGCAACAACATCAACAGCAATAATAATAATAATAATAATAATAAGAAGAAGAAGAACAGTGGCAGTGATCTCCAGAAGACTCAGGTGAGCTTACCTGGTCCACAAAGCCACTCCACAGACTGAGGTAATCTGCAGGGTAAGTGGCGAAAATTCCAGCGGTGGCAGTCGGTCCTGTTACAGTCAGCTGCCCATTGCTGAAGTGCATAATGGCATCTACACACACACACACACACACACACACATGCGCACACGCACATACACACACACACACACACACACACACATGCGTGCACATACACACACACACACACGTGCGCACGCACATACACACACACACACACACACACACACATGCGTGCACATACACACACGAACACACACACACATGTGTGCACGCACATACACACACACATGCGCACGCACATACACACACACACACGCACACATGCGCACACACACATACACACATACACGCACACACGCACATACACACACACACACATGGGTGCACACACACACGTGCGTGCAAACACACACACACACACACACACACACACATACATGCTGATTCATATTTGATTCATATTTTTTGTGTTTCTCATATAAACTTCACCCTAGTAAACTGTAAAAGCTAATATTTAGCTGATGCTAATATTGAAGCATAGAGATATGTAATAAAAAAATTAACTATCTCTGTGTCCACTCTGATTAGGTCTTGAACGGACCAACAAACTCCTGACACTGCTGCAAGTCCTGGTAAACTGCTCCACATGATAATAACTTCTGAATATGGTTAAAAGCTACTCCATACATTGCTTAACCCTCTCCTGTATGGAAAGAAACTTTCAGTATGGTGGTGCTTTCTATCCCCGCCTGCTCACCGTAGTACTGCAAGGCGACGGTGGCAGCGGCAAGGAAGGCCCCAAACACCTGGAAGAAGACATAGAAGGGCAGAGTCCTCCAAGGGTGCCTTCCCAGCATGCACAGGCTGAGGGTGACTGCGGGGTTCAGGTGAGCTCCTGGACAGAGAGAGCACACTCACCATTAAGAACACTTAATGTATAGTGCACATACCACATAGCACACTTACTGTATAGCACCCTTACCGCATAGCACACTTACCGCAAAATTACCACATTGTACACTTACTGTATAGAATCCTTACCGCATAGCACACTTACCGCATAGCAGAATTACCACATAGAACACTTACTGTATAGTACCCTTATCACATTGCACACTTACTAAATAGCAGTTTCCACATAGTACGCTTACCACATGTGCACTTACCGCACAGCACACTAAACGCATAGCACGCTTACCACAAAACACACTTACCACATGCATACACACTTTAGCTCCAGCACTCAAAGGAGGGCAAATCCATAACTATGAGAGGCCATTTAGGCCATAAATCATACTTCCTCTCACACACACCATCATACTCTCTCACACACACCATTTTCCTTCCTCTCACACACACCATCATACTCTCTCACACACACCATTCTACTTCCTCTCACACACACCATTATACTCACTCACATACACCATCATACTCTCCCACACACACCATTATACACTCTCACACACAACAACACACCCTTCTCCCAAGTTTCTTTTAACAGAAAGGAGCTTTTGGGATGGCTGCTGGATTTACTTTTTGACATTCTGGGCAGTCTGCACACCACTGGCAGATGTAACCCCGTATGCCTGACTAATAAGATTGAGCCATTATACGGTTAAGTGTCTTGTCCTGCACCAAATGACCTGCCATCAGTTCGTTGTGAGCTGCCTGAGAACCCATTTTCTGATGGCTTTTTGGCACTAAAAGTTTTGTGCTATCCTCGTTTGTAAATGGGTCCCGACTCATCTGATACATCCATCCATAATCTATACCCGCTTATCCTGAGCAGGGTCGTGGGGGGTGCAGGAGACGATCCCAGCGTGCATTGGGGCGAGAGGCTGGAATACACCCTGGGCAGGCCGCCAATCTATCGCAGGCACAAACACCATTCACTCACACACTCACACCTATGGGCAATTTAGAGTCTCCAATTAGCCTACCTGCATGTCTTTGGACTGTGGGAGGAAACCGGAGTACTCGGGGGAAACCCACGCGGACATGGGGAGAACATGCAAACTCCACACAGAGAGGCCCCAAGTCAAGCTTCAAACCCACAACCTTCTTGCTGTGAGGTGACAGTGCTACCCGCTGCTCATCCCATACAACTTATCCTAAATAATACAAAAATAGGGGTATGTCACTGCCCTCTGCTGGTTGAGAAGCCTCCCAATCGACTGTTCGAGGGCAAAGTCAGTCACTCTGGAGAGCAGGGGAGGGAGTCGCGTAGTTTCTCAACGACAAATACCCCCCCCCCCCCCCCCCGCCCCCCCGAACCTGTGTCAGACATTTCTGCCTCACCAGGACCAGGGGTTTGCCTACCAGATGGCCCCTACCCTGCATCGCCGTCATCCGTGACCACCTCCCCCCTCTGCTGTGATAAAAGGACAATGAACCCCCTTGCCGGCCCTCTTCCGTCAGTCTTTAGCGGAAGGGGGTGCGGGCAGTAACCCCAGCCACCATGCCATACTTTTGTCCCCCAGTTGAAAATTTAATCCGTGCTGTGGGATAATAATGTACATCCCCGTGCACACACTTAATACCCACCTCTGTGAGTCTATGAATTGCCTCTGGTGGAACCAGGCGTTGGTGCACGATAAGGGTAGGGTACGATAGCAACCAGAGTCCAACAACGCCTGAATTGTATCCCCTTCCATACACACTGGTATGAGATACGTCTCTGCTGGAGCGGGGGACGGACGTGTGGCGTGTGGAACGTGGATTCCAATGTTCACTTCCATCAGGGGACAATCTTTTCTAATGTGCCCTTCATGTCTGCAAGGCCAACAACCCAGGCCTCAACATTTCTGACACACTTGTCTGACCTGAATGGGGGTAAGAAGGTGGCTAAAAGTCATGTGGGTAGAGGTGGTGCTTCAGGAGAACGGGGGCTTGGGACTGGGGCTGGGTTGAACAGGAAACTGGGTGAAAAGGGGAGGGGTAGGGAAGGTGGGGAGGCTTTTTAAAAGGTCCGCTCCTTGGAAGTTTCCTCCCCTCTCCGACAGACAGACGGTTCTCCGGCAGCTGTATGGCCGCACTCAGGGAGGTTGATACAGGTGGTACAGGAGCCAATCAGAGGTCCCTTTCGGGAGCCCCATTATGAACTTCTCCAGCGCCACCTTCTCCACGATTTCTTCCGGAGCGCGGCACTCCGGTTGCAGCCAGCGTCAGCAGGAGTCGAGGCCTTGCCGAGCATGAGCGAAGGGCCGACCGACTGCAGACAACGAAAGTTCGCGCGGCTACTTCTGGTGGCTCCATTCCCTTCAGCAACTCTGTCGGGGTGGCTCGCTCCGCAGCCTGCGATGCGCTAGCTCGCGTCGCTTGTTGCTGATGTTCCTGCAGGCTGCAGAGAGCTTTTTGTCGCGACTCCTGCGTCTGTGCTAGCTGCTTCACCATCCGCACTAGTGGAGCGAACTCCATCTTCAGAGATTCCTCCGCCCTGGGTTTCCGCACCAAATATGTCACACGCCGTGACTACCCTGGTTGGGACAGAAGAGCTGGACACAGGGAGATGTGGAAATTCCAGATAACTCTGGCGTTTTATTAGGAGTAGCGAGAGAGAGCCCGTTCACCCACGAACACAAACGAAAAAACCTTCACCTGTCACCCTCAAGGGATCTGGGCAAAAACAATTAACTAAAATAATAAATACAAAACAAATGAAATCACATGGTCACTTTTCAGCCTTTCCCAGACGGTATGTGCTCTCTCTCGCTGTTGTGGGGGATCCCCGGTCTCAGACGCCTACTGTGGAAACAAGCACACTTTTAATCCTGGACTGATTCATAACATAATCCAGGTGTGTGCCTATTTAACCAGTAGGCGTGGTCCTCTAATTGCTCTGAATTCCTCCCACAAACCGAACCTTGCCACACTGTAAACAATGAAAACGAGCCAGTATTGCAGTAGGTGACAAGCTCTTATTTTTTTACAGCAATTTACAGCAACAGGAGACAAGCGGCCGTTGCAAAGCGAAGTAGGCGGGACGAAAATAGACTAGAGGTCTATTTTATGCAAATACTGAGCGATGTGACACAGCGACTACCAATGGGAGTGAAGGCAGCGTGACAGACGTTGCTGAAACAAATGTGTAATCATGTCTAGCCTACTTGTTTAGTTCTGTAACCTGGTAACCACAAGCCAGAAACGCCCATAAGCGACAAGCGACAACGGTATATCTCCCTCCTGTGTCGCCCCGTGTGACCGTAGGGTAAGGAGTCATTTACAGCTTTAGAAAGTATTAGACTACAATCAAATCACAGAGTTACTGATCACATTTCTATTTATTTTGGAAGTCATTTGTCTATCTTCTTTTAAAAAACAGAGCTCCCTAACATAAAATGGCTGAGTGCACACTTCTTGACTGTAGAATTTAAACAAGTCAGAAGTTGTGGCTAGCCTGATAGCTAGATATAATTACGTACAGTCAACTGCCAACGAATGTTTGTATCGTTTGGAAAAGTTAGCCAGCTACAACTGCTCTACTGTCTAGCTAGCTGGCTGGGGCTAGTCAGAGGACAGCTCAATCTCTAGCTGGTGAAACTTAATAGATATTTAGTTAGCTAGCTAACCACAACTTTTCACTGCATTTCAGTCTTGCTAGCTCGCGTAACCTTTTTATAAGTACGTAGCTAGCTAATGTAATGTACTGTACATGTCTTGCTGAATGCTTCTATAAAAATGTTGACTGCCTTATGTATTAATTTAACTCACAGAAATGTTTGAAACCACATTAGAAATGGCCTCGTCACAATAAGTCACTTGTTTTCTTCCACAAAATCATAAATCAGCAAAGCCACAGTTCGTCAGACGATTTGAAAGCATTTTCGGAGCGCACCCCCGCGGGTTAGCATCATTGCTCTGCGTTTACCGTGATCCTTCACGTGTAGGTACCCAGTGCGCACGCTCTTGTGCCAAAATCCCTCAGTCAAACATGGCAGCCTCCATGAATTGGCTTCATGCGCCACTGAGCACCTCACATAGGAATATATGGAACCGGTAAGCAGAAGCTGTCTCCATTTCTTGTATATCTTGACGATTCTCTCACACACAGACGATCATAAACTCTCACACATACTAGGCCTACTATAGTCTCTCGCACATACATTCATTCTCTTTCACACATAATACTATTCTCTATGATGGTGTGTGTAAGAGAGTATAATGGTGTAAATGAATAAAAAAGTATTATTATTTTTATTATTATTATTATTATTATTATTATTATTATTATTATTACTATTATTATTAATAATAATAATAATAATAATAATAATAATAATAATGTAGCACCTTGCAGGCAATACAGCATGACACACAAACAATATAAGGAACTGTAAAATGAAAAGCATTGGAGATTGAAAAAAAACTAAAAATGTAAATAAGAAATATAAAATCACAGGAAATAAGAACAACAAAATGAAACCAGATAAAAGCAAACAATTAAACATAAGAAGCAGTATCGGGCAAATATAACACAGAGGATAGAAATAAAGGATGTATGCCAACCTGACACGCCTCGAGAGACGTAGACTCCAAAGGTGGTGCCTAGGGCAAAGCCTAGGTTGATGGACAGGTACTGCCCCTTGGTGTTCTCAGAGGTCGTCACCTGGGCGACGGCCCCACAGCCAAACACCTGCGGTTACACAAAGAGCGGCCCTGTCAGCTGTGAGCGCCGAGCCACGCCCCCGCCGCGTACTGACCGGAGCCCAAGGACAGGAGCGCTACACTGGGGCAACTCCCAGCTCCCTGGCAACAGAGGCCTTTCACACCGCCGACTCTGTGAGAGTGTGTGTCCTCACAAGGATAGAAAGATGAGGAAAATGTATCTTTGTGGGGACCTTTTTCTGGTCTCCACATGGTCAAGAGGCTGTTTTAGGGTTAGGACTTAGGGTTAGGGTTAGGGTTAGAATTAGGTTAAGGTTAGGGTTAAGGTTAGGCATGTAGTGGTTGGGGTTAGGGTTAGGGTTAGAGGTTAGAGGTTATGGAATGAATGTAGTCGATGGGAAGTCCTCACAAGGATAGCAGTACGGGACTGTGTGTGTATATATATGTGCATGTGTGTGTGTGTGTGTACATGTGCGTGTGTGTGCGCGCGCATGTGTGTGTGTGAGAGAGAGTGTGTATATGTATGTGTGTGTGTGCATGTAAGTGTGCCTGTGTGTGTGTGTGTGTGTGTGTATATGTGCGTATGTGTGTGTGTATATATGTGAGTGTGTGTGTGAGTGTGTGCTTCTGTCTAATACTCTCACACATTAACCTGCTGAATCAGGACAGTCTGATTTCCCTCGTTAGTTTTAGGGTCAAAGTCTCCTCCAGCTTTCCCGTCTAAGTCAACCCACAGAAGCTCCCCGTAAGAGACTATTTGGGACCTTAAGAGAACTGCGGCCAGCGAAAAGGGTAAATCAGGGAGGAAGCACATGACTCGAGTGATGCATGGACTGCTGGGATCATAACACATATGAACAGGGGATGAAAAAGAGGACAGAAGAAAGAAGGAGCGAAGGAGAGAGGAAGAGCTGTAACACATGCAAGTTTTGGTCTTTTTGTTACACATTTTGTCACAGCAGTCCAAAAATGTAGGGCTAGTCACCTGTGCCTAGGGCCACTGATTGAGAATCTGCACTTAGTATTGTCAACCATTAAATATTTTCTTTGCTGAGCTGAGCGTTTCATCTTGTTTTCCAACACAAAGATGGCCTTGGCAATAACGCAACACATTCTGCTGTCTGCAATCATTGCACTTTGACAGGTAACGATTGGCAGATAAGATAAGACGAGATGAAGATGCCTCTGTTTCTGTATTCGGGTTCATCCCACGTACTGAAGACAAGACAGCGTGGAAACAACAAAGACAGTGGAGGATCAGAGCTGGAATGCAGAACAACCTCAGCACAATGATCAGAGGAAAACAAATCCACAGGAACACTCCAGAGAACGCGTCAAACTATACGTACGCGCACGGAACCTTATTCGACAAAATACTCACGATCAAGACGTAGACTCCCAAACACTCGGCCAGGCACTGTCTGAGCAGAAGGCTCTCGATTCGGACTCTCCTGAACACGGAGTCCATCTCTGTGCCAGCGCGAAACCGCCAACCCTGGACCGTTCTGACGCTGATCGGGGCAGGACGTCCGAGCCTGAGCGCTCACAGGTGCCAGAGAATGCGAGAGCTAAATTATCTTGGACTTTTATACTCCAATAGTCTACGTCAGTGTTTATACCATGGAGGGGGAGCACCTGTTGATTTCAGCATTTCATTGCAGTGGTAGTCCTTTAAATGAATCTTATAGAACTGGGAATGATAGTTTTTATTCAGATATATAGCAGTTTTGACATCTAAAGTTTTATTACTACATTGTCTTACTGTTTTTGTCTTACTGATTGGCCATCTTTGCAGAAGTAATTTTGGTTGTAGCACATCTTTTTTCCACCAGACTACTGTAATTTGGTAGCATTTTTGAAAAACAAATGGCCATTCAGTTGTAGCAACATATCTATGAATCTCATTCCTATGTCAAATATCTTATCAACTTTTCATGCTTACCACTTATACACTTTATATTCTAAAAACTCCAGATGCTGCAGTGCATTGTATTGATAGTCCTTTTTTCAGTCAGGTCCCCCTTTGCACCTTCGGCAATAGGGAGTTTTTTGGAGCCTTCTCGACGACATTTTTGATTCTCCTTGGATGCTATTCTGGTCTGTAATGGTCTCCGCCCCCCCCCCCCCTCCCCCAATGTCTCTGTGTGCCCAGCCCACTCCCCCCCCCCCCCCCCCCCCTGCACCCCCCACTTTGAGAATCACTGTTCTATCTAAATTAAATATCCCCATAAAGGGCTCCAAAGCACTTCACTCTCTCCCGTCCCTTTCCAATATGCTGCACAGGCAGATGCCCTGAGTACGTAAGTGTACAAAGCTCATTCATGATTCACATCAAAGTTCATACATGATTTCAGCAGTCTCTAGCTGATTTTCTGCATGCAACAGCACCTACAAAACCATCAGAAGCTCTGTGTTAGGCCTAGTGCATTCACTCTCGGTTCAAATATTAACCTTCTACAGGAACACCAATATAACGAGGTTTTTTATTCCTCATATATATTCAGGTTTTAGCCTGAAGCGGGGGTCTAACACAAGCCAAACATACATGTATAGATGATCAGAATTGTTTGCAAGTTCATGCCAGTTTTAATGCAAATTTATCAGGATTGAAGAATATTACATTATTTATTTAGCAGACACTTTTATCCGAAGCAACGTACAATAAGCGTTATGAACCTTAGAGAACTGGGAAGTATATAGTTGTTACACAGATATATCGTAGTTTTGAAATCTTTCAAAAGTTTTATTACTGCATTGTCTTATTGTTTTTGTCTTTGAAGAAGTCATTTCGGGTGCATAACACACATTAGATCCCTGAATAGCTGCAGCAATTTCATGAAAGAACATTTCCATTGTGTACTGCAATCAGGGTTCTAAACCTTCTACCACATTTGAATGTCCCAACATACCCCTGTATCACTAGATAGGAGCTAAAGACATAGTGATAAGCACTATAATGGGCAACTAAGAATTCAACCATCATAACCGAGCCAAACAAAAAACCGTTTGCAATTAGTCATTACAGAATGGCTGTATAGGACAGCTGGATACCAACAATATCTATTGACCTGTTCAGATTCCATGCTCAAGAAGCATGATCATAAATATAGAAACTTCCCTGGAACTGGAAGCTTATCAATTTATGATGTTTCTTGACTGATAATCAGACTGCTTCTTTTGAGAGCAACTTTAGGCCTACAATGCCTTTATCTCTCCAGTGAACACTGAAAACACTCACTTTATCTCCATCCCAAATACTGCAGTCTGCTGACTATAATCCACCTGCTTCAGTTTGCTGTTTCACAGTGCATAAACGCACACAACTCACTGATTCATAGGAGATAATCATCTTCACTACCTATAGGCATCTTGTCCAGGCAGTGTGGTGGTGAGCATTCTTGCGCAAAATGGCCGCCGTGCATCACCCAGACGCACGCTACACATTGGTGACGGCTGAAAGGCGTTTCCCCGCCACGCAGCGCAACGCCCCTTGAGATCGTGAAAGGCGCTATAAAGAGAGTCCATTGTCCCCTAAGAACTCGTTTGCATTTTGGAACCCTCCATTTTAACATGACTGGATTGTCACCCCAGGATTCAAGTGATTGACATGCAATGTGATGCCTTTCCCAGGAGCACAAGGACGGCTCTCTCTCTGACCGAATGTCCCTCTAATGCCCCTCTTCCCCAAGCAGGTGCTCCACGGTCTCAAGCTGATTTCTTACCATGCCTCTGGTGGGACGTCCTGTTGGGAGACATGTAGCTGGCCACAGTCGCACGAGTAGGGAGCGTTTTAAAAGGTAGTTGGATTTCGGAGAGTAAAAACACACACCATTGCATACCCCAATATTTATTCCCATAATTCATAAATTACAGTTTACAAAAATAAAATATGCATATACGTTTCATTTCTTTGTCAAAGCTGTATTACTTTTTTGAGAAACACAAACACATCCTGTCAGTATCAATGTTTTCTGTCAAGTCCAGTTTAACCCTTTAAGGTGTGAGATCACAAACATGTGATCAGAATGTTCTCAACTGAACATTCTAATGCTGACGTAACAATCACTACTGGTAACTGAAGTCAATGGCGTTCTAGAACAATGGCTTAGAATTTTTTTTTTTTTTCTAAATGACCTACTCTTCAAAGGGTTACATGGTAAAAATTCACCCCATTCGCACAGCTTCATTTCACAGATCAGTGAGCGGAGAGGAAGAGGAGATGAACTGAAGAGCTCTGCAGAAGAACAGCGCTAAACTCGCACTCAGAGCGAGCTGGCCGACGTTAGGAGGGGAAAACATTCTAAATAACGAAGCCCATTCACACTTTTCCTCAATTTCAGCTCATTCGACTTGGTTACATTTCCGACGAAACTAATTTCCACACCGAAGACGAACGCGCTCCGTCTCTCCAGCGCGTCCGGCAGAGGCGAGCAGGAGCCCGCAGCACGGTGGGACTCTCAAGCTCCTCCCGGCTGGATGACCTTGGAAAAGCCGACGCCCTCAAGAGTTAAAACCACACCAGTCTGCGTTGTCAGGGTTGCAGTTCTCTCCCCCCCCCCCCCCCCCCCCCCCCCCGACAGGAACTCCAAGAGTTGGCCATGGCAACGGCAAGGCAGCCAATGTAATTAAAGGAGCAATGAGAGAGCGGAGCTCGCTCTCTGACAGACTCCTCCTTTCTTCCCAGACCCTTATCGCCCCGTAAATCCTCCAAAGTACCTGGCGAAGACGGAGCCTTCGTCCCGCTGGTCAGCGGAGGGGGAGGAGAGACCTGGAGGAAAACAAAATAAAAAAATTTTTTTTTAAAAGTTAAACTTGCAGCCACGGTAGCAAACTTTGAAGACGCTCTCACGCAAGAAAAAGAGTAAAATTTTTACTTCCACTTCACATAAATTTCAATCTTGTGACAAAGAATACTATGGAGAGGGCAAGGAAACAAATATAGATTAATAATCCATGCATCCATCCATTATCTATACCCACTTCTCCTGTTCAGGGTCACGGGGGGGGGGGGGGGGGCTGGAGCCTATCCTAGCGTGCATTGGGCGAGAGGCAGTAAATAAATGAACAATTAATGGGTAAAACCGAGCAGGGACAAACTCGTCTTGTCAGTTACTAAGGACTAAGGACAGGCTAAAGCACGGTCAGAACTAGCAGTTTCAATTCAGGGCCGATTCAGCCACTGCAAGGTCACTGTGTGAGTCAGCAGCGGAGGCTATGCTAACCTGCTTCTGGTAACATCTCCAGTGGCTGAAACTACTGCTTTTACAAGACATTAAGTTCCAGAAGGAGCGCGATGCCAAACATAGGCTTTGAATACAAGGTGCAAAGACTATTTAGCCAATCGATGTCTTAACCAATTTGGTACTGAAATGCATCAACAAAAAAAAAAGTTGACGTTGTGATCCGCCAAAATTGGAGTCTGACATCCCTGCTGTAACGTGGGTAATGTGCATGCATGTGTGTGTGTGGAGATGTGTGTTTGTGGTTTTGTGTGTGTGTGTGTGTTTGGTTGTGGTTGTGTGTGTGTGTGCGTACGCGAGTCTGTGTGTGTGTAGTTGTGTGTTTGTGGTTGTGTGCATGTGTGTGTATGTTTGTGTGTGTGAGGGTGTGTGTATGTGTGTGCAGATGTGTGTGTGTATGCGTGTATGTGTGTGTGTATGCGTGTGTGTGTGTGTGTGTGTGTGAGTGTGCGAGTGTGTGTGTGTGTGCGAGTGTGTGTGTGTGTGTGTGTGTGCGATGTGTGTATGTGTGTGTGTATGTGTGTGTGTATGTGTGTGTGTGTGAGTGTGTGCGACTGTGTCTGTGTGTGTATGTGTGTGTGTGTGCGTGTGTGTGTGCAGATGTGTGTGTGTATGCGTGTATGTGTGTGTGTGTGTGTGTGAGAGTGTGTGTGTGTGTGCGAGTGTGTGTATGTGTGTGTATGCGTGTGTGTGTGTGTGTGTGTGTGTGTGTGAGTGTGCGTGTGTGTGTGTGTGTGTGTATGTGTGTGTGCGATGTGTGTTAGCTGCAGTATGGGTTGAGGGGGGGGTGCAGTACTGACTGGGTCCTGAAGGTCCCAGTAGATCCTGTGGCCCCCCGTCCACAGGGCCCGAGCGCGTGACTGTGGTCTCCTCATTACCCTGCCCGTCTCTCACCGTCCTCCTCTCCTCCACTGTCTGAGAGAGAGAGAGAGAGAGAGAGAGAGAGGGGGGCGGGGGGGAGGGGGGCAGAGAGAGGGACAGGGAGGGGGGGGGGGGGAGTGAGGGTGTGTGAGAGAGAAAGGGAGGGAGAGAGAGACATAATGAGGCAGGGCAGCAGAAATAAGAGGTAGATGACTCAGAAAGCAAAAGGGTGAGGAGAACACAGCGAGAGAATAAAGACAAAGAGGAAGAGAAGAAAGAGAAGGAAACTGGAGAGACGGCCTAACAGGCCACATTTAATTCACGCTGTGGGTCTTTTCCTGGATTTATTGCATGTCTACGGGAAATGAACACTGAGTACACAAATTAAAACCACTTAACAGATACTTGCATTTTTTTTAAAGTTAGAAAAGTGGAGGGTAACTGGAAATATCAGGTCAACATTTTCAATTTGCACAAAACTTGCATGGGAAAAAAAAAAGGTGAACGTTTAATCAAGGTTCTGCAACCCACACGTCAGGTTTGTGCAAATCACGTGATTCCGTTTTCACAACAAAAAGCCATTTGGGAGCACCTGTCTCAGAGGGGGGTTTTTTTTCCGTGCAAACAAAAGAACTCCACAGTAACTAAGTTGCAACATTCTAATGGACACTTAGGAACTGTTGCCAAGCAACTGCTCATCGTGCAATGCCACAAAGACATATGCAGCCAAGTCACCACAAAAAGGTTCAAACAAACGGTTTTAAAAAAATAGAAACACAGGCACAAAATAAGTTACTGGGCATCGAATTGAAACCCTGACGAAACGAGGACGGAGATCCCACGTTACCCACCCCGTCTGGTTTGACCACTTTGGTGACCGTGACCGACTGGAAGAAGGACCTGGTCTTGGGCCGGGCCGGTTCGGGGGTCAGAATCTGGTCCAGACCTTCGGAGGAGACCCGCGAGTCCAGATCTGGAGGAGTTCAATTTTTCAATTCAATTCAATTCAATTCAATTCAATTCAATTCAATTCAATTCAATTCAATTCAATTCAATTCAATTCAATTCAATTCAATTCAATTCAATTCAATTTGTATAGCACTTTTTACACAGAATTGTCACAAAGAGGCCTTACAGAGTAGCAAGGCAAGAGACAGAAAAAAGAGCAAACAGAGCAAACACCAGGCCGGAACATCTTAATAGCAGGTATATAAGGTAAAAACTCCCAGTGGGGAGAAAACCCTCAAACGGCAGCGAGAAAAAACTCCCCAATGGGAATAAATCTGTAGAGGAACCCAGCTATGGAGGGGGGAGCCCATCCTCCACTGGCCAGCCTGGTGCAAAGTAGCAGCAGAATGGAATGTGGCAGAAATGCTACAAGGGATCTATCACAGCAAACAGAATGGGTTAAGCAGGTTACAGCTGAGGTGAAAGCAAACAGGAATAACAGTTTTTTTTTTAACGTGACACGGGACAAAAAGCAAGGACGGAGCCTCCCGCCGGCCTCCTACCTCGGTCCTCCCTCGGCGCGTCCTCCTCCCCTCCTCCTCCTCCTCCTCCTCCTCTCCTCGCGCCTCCTCTCCAAATGTCACCGAACTGCGTCACAGACAGGAAGGAAACGAGGACGGGAAGGGGGAACGGGGAGGGGGGGGGGAGAGGGATAGAGAGAGAGAGGGAGGGGGGAGACAGAGAGGGGGAGGGAGAGAGACAAACAAAGAGGGAGGGAGGAGAGACAGAGAGAGGGGGGAGGGAGAGAGACAAAGAAAGAAGGGGGGGGGGGAAGAGAGAGAGAGAGAGAGAGATTAGTCCTGACCAGGTACAGGCTCAGTGACCACACCTTAACAATTGAAAAAGGTTTCCATAAAAAGTCATGGTTGCCCAAAGAGGAACGTTTGTGTGGTCACTGTAAGACATGAGAGGTGGAGACAGAGATGCACTTCCTCCTAGCCTGTGAAAAATACTCTGAAATAAGGAAAACATATTTCAACAAATTTTCTAAAATTATAAAATCATTTCCTTCGCTGACAAACACAGAAAAGCTGAAAATAGTTCTGGGAGAAGGGTCAACAGCCCCACTCGCAGCAGAATGCGTTTCAGCCTATCACAACCTGAGGGACAGTGAGAAACTACCCAGGTAAAAGGTACAATGTGCTACCTGTTCAACTTGTAAATATAATTACAGTTAACTAAATCCTAGTATAAATAGTCCATTGCTTTTTTCTCTCTTTTCCCCTTCTATTTGGAATTCCTGTATTTGTGTGTGTTTTTTTATTTTTTTATTTATTTTTATGTAATGCTTTGGCAATATTTACTGTATGTATTTCATGCCAACAAATTAGCCTCACTCAGCTCAATATGTCTAAGTCTGCCATCTAGAGGAATAGTGAGTAAACATTAACAATAGAGGAACACTGTATATTGGAAACAAAAATAAACACCACTGAATAATAATACGTAGTAGTTCATAAATGGCTGTTCTTTTTGTAGTTACTACAATTGATTGCTGTCATCACTACGCTTGGGAAATATGCATTTTGAAATATGCAATGCCAATAAAGCATTTGAATTGAAACTGAAATGAATGAATGAATTCGAGAGAAAGAAAGAGGGGGGGAGAAAGAGGAAAATGTTAGGAAAAAGGCACGGAGGGAAGAGAAAAACTTGTCGACATTTGAAGAAAAGCTCCTCGGTGTGCTCATAACACAACTTCATAACACAATTCATTAGCTGGTGGGTTACCAAGTGGTTGCCAGCATGTGACTGGAAGATGCTGGACAGCGTGTGTGTGTGTGTGTGTATGTGTGCGTGACTGGAAGATGCTGGGGTATATGTGTGTGCATGTGTTTGTGAGTGCCTGCTTGCATGTGCATGTGGGTACGTGCATGTGTGTGTGTGTGTGTGTGTCTGTGCGTGAGCTTGGGACAGGTGTGGTGTTCCCAAACCTTAGGGAAGGGGCTCCAATGAGGGAACGGGGAGCTGGAGGGCGGGGCCTCTGAGGGGCGACGAGGGGGGCTGTCCGGGGATTTCAGCATGAAGTCCCTGAGGGACTGCCCACTGGCTCCTGCCCCGCCCCCCTCAGGGCCGTCCTGAGCAGGCGGAGCCTCGATACTGGGGACCCCTGCAGTGAGGGAGGAGAGAGGAGTTAGTGCAGGGTTCCCTAAACCATGGGCAGGACTACTAAGGTGTGAGTGTGTGTAGGGGGTGGGGGGTGGGGGTTCACGTGGGTCAGGGGTCATAAGAAAAAAAATGTACTCCAAATTAAATGAAGTTACTCAAAGGTAGCTGTGTAATTTCCAAAGCTATGTGAAACCTTGTATCAAACTGCGGTATACTAGCATACAACAGAACACAGATGAGAAAACGTATAAAAGTTAAACATTGCATCAGTGAACACCCGTTTACCGAATTTTCCAAAATTTGGCTGTTGTTCCCACTGGCCTAGTCGGCCGAATAGTTCCTCCATCTCCCTGAAGACATCGCCGAAGAACTGCGGCTCCTGCACCCGTAGTCCGCTCGGGCCGAAGCTAAACCCGAAACGCATAGCCTCGTCAAACGGGTCCTGGTGGTCTTGATCGTAGCCGCCGAAGAAGAAATCTTGGCCGTCCTCATCATCGTCATCGTCATCGTCATGAGTCATGGTGTCAAAGAAAGGATCCCTGCGTGTATAGCTCAAACCAGTCAGCAGTCTTGATACATTTTGTGCAACTCAGATTGTTCGTACGAATTGCAATCGTCCCAATTAACTTTACAATCATTGTCATGCATTTTTGAACATTTTTCACCCTTAATACTTAAATATAACGGATTCAATTCTCCTGATCCAGTGCGGTAACTCCACGAAGTTAAATCCAAATCTATTCACAACATGTGTACTATTCGCAGAACGAAAATATCGAGAGCAATTATCCATAGCCATCTGCAACATTTTATGTGCCTCATTAAACTGATACAGTGCAGTGGTGACATTAAGTTGCTACTGTCAAAACACTCAAATGGTCCACTAGCTCTCTATAGGGGACTAACTAGGGTGTCAGCCAATTTCTAGAAAAAACATGCATTCTCACCGCCTGTTCCATGTAAGATTAGCCAATTAGAATAAGATAACATAATCTAAACCTGCAAATTCGTCGCTTGTCAACATTCCCTAACGTAGATACTGCCGACTGTGGGTCCATTATCCAAAGAACTTTCCAGAATACAATAACACGAAAGAAATAACGTTAGCTAACTTATCTAAACGTCGGTGGTTAATCAGTTATCACACCAGTGGTAGCTACAGAGTATTCAGAAAGCCAGTTCTTGAGCTAGCTGTCAACGTGTTTTCTACTTGACAGAAGCAAGCCTACTACAATGTCCTTGCTAGTCTAGCTACAAGCTAACCAGCCAAGTTGCTAAAAACACAGTCGCAACAATTGAGAAACTAGCAAAATTCAACTTATTTTTATACTGTCAATGTCCTAATCATACCTTCGGCCATCTCCACGATGTTGACCTCCAGGCACCCCAAAAAACCCACGAAACAAATCAAATACGCTCATTTAATGCCTTATACTAGTATTACACTATCACTGTTAGTGCCCCTCACATTAGCAAGCAACTGCAAACTAGTGACACGGAAACGTCATGACTTTCTGAAAATGATGTAACATCCGGTAATTTAACACCGTAAAACCTAGATAATAAGCACCAGCAACACCAGTACCTACCGTCTCAGTGAATACAGTATTTTCAACCATGGCTTTTATTCCACGTGCAGTTTGCATGCCCTGATATTTAATTTGCTTAAAAAAAAAAGAAATATGGAAAAATGGAAACTGCGATCACGCCATTTGCACTTGAAAAAGCTCTGTTAACCCTCCTATTATGTTTGGGGTCAAATTGACCCCATTCAATGTTTACTGTCTCTAAAAATATGGTTACCCTATTTTCTTCAGCTAGATATTTCATGACTTTTCCTAACTTTATGGGGAAAACATGGCAAACATGAAATTAACTGAAAAAATTATTTTAAATGTCCTGTACACATGTTGTACGCATCAGTGTTGTTGGGGTCATTTTGACCCCAAACTCTATTGATATATAAAACCATCATTTTGATCTTGTTTTTGTTGTGTTGGCTGAGGGCACTTTCACATGAATTTGTGTGTGTGTGTGTGTGTGTGTGTGTGTTTGAGAGAGAGAGAGAGAGCATGCATGTGTGTGAGGAGAAAACATAGTTCCCACGAGATCTCCGATCATTCTCGCAACATGGGGGCGGGGGCAAACTTATAATAAGGGCTGCACACACAGCCAGCCCTCTAAACCATTTCTCTTTGCATTTGTGCCTCAACTAAAGATTTTGACAATGACCACCAGACAGAGGTATATATTTTCTCCTACTGATGTTCTGTCACAGATCTTGGAAGGTGAAAGTGATTTAGATGAGGATATGTCTGAGACTGAGGATAATGTTGAGGAGGACCCTGACTATGTGGTATCCTCCTCTGATGATGAGAATGAAGCCTTTGAGATACCACATTCTGACCCTCCTTTTGTTTCTCAACCACCAATAAACCGTCCTGTCATCTCTCAACCACCAAAAGATCCTCCTGTCATCTCTCAACCACCAAGAAACCCCCGTCATCTCTCAACCAACAAGAAACCTTCCTGTCATCTCTCAAGCCCCAAGAAATACCCGTCATCTCTCAACCACCAAGAACTGACATGTTCACTTCCAAAAATGCAGAACTAATATGGTTCGGATCCCCAGTTGAAAGACAGGGTAGACTTAGTGCTGCTAATGTCATCAAAATGGTTCCAGGCCCCACCAGATATGCTAGCAGTCATGTACAAGACAAAGTCTGCATTTGAACTCTTCATAACACCATCAATGCAAAAGGATATTCTTGAGATGACAAACTTAGAGGGGAGGCATGTGTATAGTGACAATTGGAAAGAGCGGGATGTGACCCACTAGCAATCCTATATTGGGTTGCTTATTTTGGCAGGAGTGTACAAGTCAAAAGGTGAAGCAACAGCAAGCCTTTGGAATGCTGACACTGGTAGGGCAATTTTTCCAGCTACAATGTCTCTGGAGACATTACATGTTTTCTCCCACATTATACGTTTTGATGACAGGGAAACAAGGCAGGGTCGACAGGAGCGAAACAAACTTGCACCTATCTCGTCTGAATTAAGAACTGATACCTAGTTGAGCTGTTATGTTCATTTTTTATCAAAACTCAATTCTGGTGATTAATTTGCTTTTTATTGGTGTTTCTTCATTATTGAATACCTGTCATATGTTACTTATTGATGTTCTAAAGTGTTTTCTGAACCTAAACATTTGAAATGTTTGACATTTTTAATATTTTTTCCCTCTGGTCAAATTGACCCCGAACATAAAATGTTACTATGCTTGATAATAAAAAGTGTGTTTCTTTCCAAATGTTATTTTTCTTTTTTAATGAGCACTTAATACCAACATAAAGCCCTGCAAACACCAAAACATACTTTGTTTTCCATTTTAGGTCAATGAATGAGATTGTACAGTCATTTGCATATTTTGCAATAGTCATATAAAATCAATACTTGATGTATAAGGGGAGGATGGGGGGAGTCATGTTTTATTTACTGGGGTATTATGATGGTCAGTAGAAAGGCCTAAAGTAGCTGAGAGAGAAACTTTGGTAACACTTTGTTACAATTATTTTCTGCAGGTTTATACTGCTGGGGTCAAATTGACGCCAAACATAAAAGTTGTTAGTTAATTTGAACATAATAGGAGGGTTAAGCTATCTTCGCTTAAAATTCTAGTGCGTGGTCCACATTACTTTTTATGGTAACTAGCATTTCAGCTCACTTTTTTGTCATATTTCCTCAAGCAGGAGGGGGTTCAGCCAGTTTTGAGGAAAGGTGCGTATTAGTGATTCACAGGTAAGAAGCTGAGCTTATTCCCAGAAGCCATACCAACCAAATTCAAAATGCTTAATTGTGCCAAAGTCATCCGATGGTAGCCTACGTTTACTCTGTGAACTCGACTGAAAGTGTTCATGGCTTGGGAGAACTGTTACATAATGAGTATTGTACCTTAGTTGTTGTACCTGTGTTTGTAGTTGTTCCAATGACCTTTGGTATGCACTTTTTGTACGTCACTATGGATAAATGCATCCGTCAAATAAATGTAATGTAAAAACCACCAGTGACTTCACTATAGCTTAGATGTGGAGGGTGTGCTGCACTCCTATTGCAGCAAGCCATTCAGAAGCAAAAAAATCTTGTGCCAAAAATGCAGAGTATTGCTTATATATCTACTAGATACAGAAATTGGAAAAAAATGAATTGGCTAGCTTTGCAATGCATTCAAGGTGCCCAGCCCACAAGACTGCTGTGAGCACTCACCTTCAAGAGTGCAAACCAGTACACACCCAGATTTCAACAGCCAAGGCTCAACAGCTAAGAGAAGCAAGGTCACGTAAAAAATTGTGGGCTCAATGCAATTTCTAGGCCGTCGAGGTTTAGCTATTAGGGGCCGTGAGAATGGAAGTCGTAACCTGCACCTGTTGCTCAAACTCAAATCAGAGGGTGATCCAGCGCGCTCTCTCTCTCTTCGGTCTCTCTCTTCACTCTCTAATTTTTCTCCCTCTCTCTCAGTGCTCTCTCAACACACTCATAACTATACCAGCCCAGAAGTTCAGAATGACATAACTGGCTAACGACGTCGTTTGGGAGATTGCATCCACGATCAGAATCTTCCCGCTGCTTCACTTTCTCCGATACGATACACGCAACAAAATGCACTGTCGGAGTGGACCAGGAATCAATATGCTTACGGTATTGCTGACCGGGACCTTGTTGCTCATGTAGAATTTGCCGGAGTCCACCGGGTCTCGCTGACAAGCGGTGAAAGGTTTGCTAAAGTGGCAACAAACGTACCCCAGGGCCTCGGTTAGCCGCCGGGCGTGGGCAGACGTGACGGGACAGCATATAGAACACTGGCGGCAAGGCTAACGGAACACAGGCTACGCTTCACAAACAGCCCCTTTATGTCCACTGTAGCCCAGTTCTGTTTTCTTTTTTTGTGGCCACCACCATCCTCCCCCACGCAGGAGGCCAATGTTTAATATGATAAGAATCCTTAGCCGCGTTTCCACCGCAGGAACTTTACCCCGGAACTAGGAACCTTTTGAGGAACTCAGTGCGTTTCCACCGCAGGAACTAGGGTCTAAATTTAGACTTTATTTTACCCCCCAAAAAGTAAGTAAACGGCAGTGGACTGAAAATAAACCAGAAAAGCCCCCCCCCCAGGACTTTAGTTCGACACCCCTGCTGTCTACTCCAAAGCTTTCCCTTCAACGTGGGAGTGTCCCTCAAACCCAACACAAACTAATGTCCAACCGTAGGAGGAAAAAAAAAAACTGCTGACTAATCAGACAATGTGATGTCCAACATAAAAAATAAAGAATCAATAAAAAGACATTCACATCCAAATGATGAAATGTCTTTTTCTTGTTTATTTCCTTAATATTTATATATATATATTTATATAGTTTACAAAATAAAAAACATAGGAAATCAAAACAAACAAAAAAAAAAACGAACAAGTTTGTGGGTGAGAATTTGAGGGGGGGAAAAAAGCCATCAAACAAAACAGACTACAGTACTTGTGTTTTTTTTATATATATATACAAGACAAGTTTATCCATTTAAATTCTTTTGAACGCACAGTACAAAAAGAAAAGAGTCACTGACAAACGAAAACCATTGTACAACTCTGTCCATCATTAATCACGGCTTTTAAGTTTCCTAATAATATAATAAGAAGGGAAAGGGTGGAGGGGTGGGAGGGTGAGTGGAGGGGGGGGGGTTAGAAAAAGAACACAACACTTATACACATGGGGGTCGAAGGGAACATGGACTGGTTCCATTCGGTGCAGATTTGGGGGTGGGGAGTGTGGGGGGGGGGGGGGGGCCTGGACTTTTCGAGAGGGCAGCCTCTCCAGCATAACTCCGGTCCAGCGAGCGGCGATCCGGTCCGTGTTTTTGCCGAGTCTGAAGGAGCGAGCTTGTTCCGCTGGCGTGGGAGGGACGAGACGGGGAGAACAGGGGGGGGTGCGTGTGTCAAGAACCCAAACTCCCCCCATTTGCCAGACCCCTAAACCAGACTGATAACTGGATGTAATGACGACATAACGACAAACGAAAAAATAAAAATAATAATCTTTTGCCTGCAGAAAATACAACAGGTTGAAAAAGAAAGGTGGGGGAAAAAAGTGCATTTCTCTGCAGCAAAAGACAAGGGAAAGGAGGGCCTGCAGTCAGTGAGAAGTCCTCTCCACGCCTACTACTGCCCCATCGCGTCCAACAGCAACGAGCCATAGCCCCTCCCCCGTGCGCGCGCGCACACAAACACACGCACACATGCACACACACACACACACACACACACATAGATACAGACACACACTCCACACGAACCCACGCCAGTGCGCTCGCATATATATATATATATTTGGTAAAAAAACAAAACTACAAGAACTGCATTGCCGATTTGAGATTTTTTTCTTTAAAAATAAATTTGGTAACGTAATGGAGAGAAAAAAAAATTAAAAATAAAACTGAACAGAAGGAACTTCCATTTTCTGCTTTCATGGGGAAGTGGGGAGACCTTTCCAACCCTCCCCCCCAAAGAACAGGGAGGGGGGTAGAAAGGGAAATGGAGGGAGAGAAAAAGAGAGAGAGAGAGAGAGAGAGAGAGAGAGAGAGGGCAAACAAAAATAGTAAATGCCAGCACATGCCCCTCTCCCTCACCCCCCAACAGTTAAAAAAAAAAAAAAAAAAAACTTTAAAAGAGAAAAAAATTCCTTTATAAAACAGACCTATGTTGCACAGAACAGAGAAGAGGGGGTAGAAGACTATAAACCCAGACCACTCTCTACACATCCCATTTAAAAATGGCTGCCCCCTCTCATTCTGGTCAGTTAATTCATTAGACCATTTAACCCTGCTGCCAAGCTCCGCCCCCATGCCCACAGCACCGTCCCCGCCCACAGTGCCAACCCTCTCAGTACACCAGTGGCCAGGCGAGGTACTGCAGGCATGACATACGGAGAGAGAACTGGAGATGGGTGGGGTCCGCAGGGGGTTGGAGACAGTGGGGTAAGGAGGCGGCGGTAAGGAGGGGGAAGTGGGAGGTTCTTCCAGGTTTTGGGACACAGGACAGGTTGGTTGGTTGGTGGGCCGGGCCAGGGGTGTTTGAAGAGGGCGGGGGGGTGGTGGTACTAATTTGCCCCCCAGTTGTAGCTGTTGTAAGCAGGCTTGTTGACCTGGGACTTCTGTTGGATGGAGGAGTTCTGGCTGCGCTGACCAGTGCCACTCTGTGCAGAGAGAGGAGGAAAGCACAGCGTGACATCACCACTCACGACCAAACACTTTCAGCAAACCCAGCTCCTGCCACTCAGGGGGCCCAGGTGGTGGAGGCCTGCGTATAACCTCAGCGTTTCACAACTGGCCCAGTCTGGACATGAGTGAGTGACAGTAGTATTTGTGCACCGGTAGCAGCCCATGCACGTGCACTTTCATTACGGTTACCAAAGAGGGCTGGTGTGTGAGTAACAGTGCGGAAGCTATGTGAGATTAGCCGAACGGACGCAGCTGTGCTGCAGTGTGAGGTCACCCAAACGGACGCAGCTGTGCTACAGTGTGAGGTCACCCAAACGGACGCAGCTGTGCTGCAGTGTGAGGTCACCCAAACGGACGCAGCTGTGCTGCAGTGTGAGGTCACAGCTGTGCTGCGGTGTGAGGTCACCCGAACGGGCGCAGCCGCGAGCGTGCGGTCTGTGAGAGACGAGGCGGCGTCCGAGCCCCCACCTGGCCGTCCTGCTGCAGGTGGTGGTGCAGGATCTGGGAGTGGGGCTGCTGGTGGGGGGCCAGGATGTGCATGAAGGGGGCGGGGGCGTAGCCGGCGGCCGCGGGGGGGTTGATGGGGCCCGCGCTCCCCAGGGCCGAGGGGAGGCTGAAGGAGGCGGCGGGGGTCCCCGCGTGGAAACCCTGCTTATCGAACGACTGCAGAGAGGAGGAGGAGGAGGAGGAACAGAGGAGGAGAGGAAATGACAACGATTGGAAAAGAGGAGAGGAACGAGGTGAAAAGAAGAAATGGAGCGGGGAAAGAGGAGAGGAACACAAAATTAAGAAAAAAATCTCAGCAGGTATCAGGCAAGCGGCCAGCCTTTCGTCAAGACATCAGGAGCGACACCAGCCAATGAAAAGAGAGGGTTTTCCCAACTCAGTTTGGCCCTCTGTATATCCACAGGTTAGCCCTTTAAGGTGTGAGATCACAAATGTGTGACTAGAATGCTCTTAACTGAACGTTCTATTGCTGATCACTACTGTCAATCACTACTGGTGGCAGAAAGCTAAGGACTTCTAGAACAGATTTATAGTTTTGAAAAAACGTTCCAAAAAACCTGTTCAAAGGGGTTAATGAAATTCAGTCACCAATCAGCATTGACCTTAAGACTCCTGTCCTTTCCTTTAATTAAAATGGCCGACCCCATTCATGGGCTCATGGAATTAGGGATCATTTCTAAAAGACCTCAAGTAAAAATTCCGTGTTAACAGACAGCTTTTACATTTTTTAAGTTTGTTTGTTTATTTTTAGATGTTTCACGGCGGTTGTGGCGGACGCGCTCGCTCACCTGCGTTTTTGTGTAAACAGACCCTGAAATGTCAGGAACCCCAGTGTTGCTGGATGTCACAGAAACTCCTGCAGCAGAGGTTTGGAAAAAAACAAAAAAACAAAAAACAAATACATTTTATTTTTTTGTTTAACCAACCTTTATTTATCCAGGGTAGGTTCTCTGAGCACGGATGCTCTTTTGCAGCAACGCCCTGCTTCGCACTCATACACATTCACACCTGGGAGCTGCCCAGTACAACCACAATCCTCTATTGTTGGCCACTGAGCAGCTCCACTGGAGGGAGAGAACATTTTTTTAGCCAATTAAATCAGGGGATGATTAGGTGACAAGTTCTTGCGAGACCCAGATCTGGGATTTTAGCCAGGACACCGGGGAACCCCCTACTCTTTGCAAATAGTGTCATGGGATCTTTAATGACCACAGTGATTCAGGACCATGGTTTAACGTCTCATCCGAAAGACAGCATCTCCTACAGCACAGTGTCCCCGTCACTGCACTGGGGCATTGGGGTTTTTATTTGACTAGAGGGAAGATTAGCCCCCTGCTAGCCCACCAACACCACTTCCAGCAGCAACTCAGTATTCCCTGGTGGTCTCCCATCCAAGTACTAACCAAGCACACACCTGCTTAGCTTCAGCCATTCAGCAGGAGCAGAGTGCATGGAGGTACGGCTGCTGACACAAAAATCATCAGGCTCTACAGATGGGTCGGTGTGAATAAGGGGAAAACGTAGAGTTGAACTACTTTCCCCGTCTAACATGCACAAGGACTTCTCCCCCAGTCACACCCTAATGCCCATGTCCAACTCAGCACCACTTGGCAGAGCATTCGTCCCCACAAAAGAATTCTGAGAAAGACAATGGCGCTCTCAGGAATCCACCAGGAGCACCGGTACACGTGAGGGTGTTGAAGAACCCTCACTTGAACAGAGTTCTAAAAACAACATGGCAGCCAGTCTGTTTGCCCTTTTATTTAGTAAGGATCTTTAACAATGAACACCCACATCCACTAGAGGGAGCCCCACTGCAACAAAATAAGAAAAATATAAAATAGACGCTGACTCGCGAAGACGGAATAATCCACAACAAAGTAAGAACCGGATAAAACAAAGTAAAAAAAAATATATTATATATATATTTTTTAATGCAAGGAAAGAAAGACTAGAATGAGGAGGTCTAGAAACAGGAGAGGAGGGAGAGACATGCCAGGTCTGAAAGATGAAGATGGAAAGATGGTTGTAAGGTGGCACAAAGGCCAGGGGAGTAGTCAGCGAATAGCCCTGGTCAACCACACCGCACAGGAGAGGCAGCGATGGGTGTGTGTGTGTGTGTGGGGTAAAAGGGACACCCAAACGCAGCTGGACCGCACAGGAGAGGCAGCGATGGGGGTGTGTGGTATTAAAGGGACACCCAAACGCAGCTGGACCGCACAGGAGAGGCTGCGATGGGGGTGTGTGGTATTAAAGGGAAACCCAAACGCAGCAGGACCACACAGGAGAGGCAGCGATGGGGGTGTGTGGTATTAAAGGGACACCCAAACGCAGCCACACCGCACAGGAGAGGCAGCGATGGGGGTGTGTGGTGTTAAAGGGAAACCCAAACGCAGCAGGACCGCACAGGAGAGGCAGCGATGGGGGTGTGTGTGTGGTATTAAAGGGAAACCCAAACGCAGCAGGACTGAAGATGCGTGATCCGGCTGGGGCAGCTCAGTGCCCATTAGGAGTAGCCAGAGGAGGCCTTTATTTCTGTAAGGAGGCACTCTGGCTGGGTCCAGGAGCGATTCGGAGAGAAGCTTCGCCGCTCTGCTGGAGGCTTCGTCCCGAGCTTCGTTCCCGCGAGGGCGCCCCCGCTCCGCTCCGCTGCGACGGTGGCGGCCGGGTCCCCGCCCGAGCTCGAGGAGCGAGCATCGCGTGCCGGGGGGGGGGGGGGGGGGGGGGGGGGTGGCGGGGGTGTGGAAGACCGTGCGTGTTAGTTTCACAGCTGGAGGGCAGGGGGAGGAGGCAATATGGAAATATAGCCAGAGGGGTGGGTGGGGTGGGGGGGGGGGGGGGGGGGGGGGGAAGAAAAAAAAGGGGACCAAAAAAAAAAGGAAAGAAGGTGCGACGAGACTGGAAAAGGGCTATTGGGGTGCGCGTGTGAGGATCCCACAGCCGGACAGAGGGGAGAGGCGGTAGGCGAGGGGCGTGGCGTGGCGGGGCGTGGCAGGGTGTGGCGTGGCGGGGGGGGCGGGGACTCACCGACTCCAGGCCCGGTGACGGAGCTGGCCGGCTTGTTTTGCGCGGAAGCGGCGGCGGCGGCAGCGGCGGCGGCGGCGGCAGCAGCGGCAGCGACAGCAGTATTATATCCACCCTTACAGAAATCCCCACTCCCAGACGGCTGGCTCATGTCCTCATAGCCTGCAACACCACACAGAGCCCCGGCCCCCCCCCGCGTTAGACACCCGCCAAGCACACAGCCAACCAAGCACTGCTGCGCTGCACTGTGGGAAGAGTCTGCCGGGCACAGTCCTCCTGCACAGCACTGTGGGAAGGGTCTGCCGGGCACAGTCCTCCTGCACAGCACTGTGGGAAGAGTCTGCCGGGCACAGTCCTCCTGCACAGCACTGTGCGAAGGGTCTGCCGGGCACAGTCCTTCTGCACAGCACTGTGGGAAGAGTCTGCCGGGCACAGTCCTCCTGCACTGCACTGTGGTGAAGGGTCTGCCGGGCACAGTCCTCCTGCACTGCACTGTGGGAAGGGTCTGCCGGGCACAGTCCTCCTGCACTGCACTGTGGGAAGAGTCTGCCGGGCACAGTCCTCCTGCACTGCACTGTGGGAAGAGTCTGCCGGGCACAGTCCTCCTGCACTGCACTGTGGGAAGAGTCTGCCGAGCACAGTCCTCCTGCACAGCACTGTGGGAAAAATCTGCCAGTCAGGGTCTTCCTGCAGTGCATTCTGGGAAGCATCTGCCAGATAGAGTCCTCCAGCACTGTGGGAAGAGTCTGCCGGGCACAGTCCTCCTGCACTGCACTGTGGGATCTGTCTGCCAGACAGTCCTCCCGCAGTACATTCTGGGAAGAGTCTGCCGGGCAGAGTCCTCCTGCACGGCACTCTGGGAAGACTCCGGGCAGACACTGTGAGCGACAGAGGAACGGAAAGTGAAAAGCTGTACGACAGAGAGAGTGGGATGGAGGGAACTGGCCAAAGGAGGAAGGGAGAGCGGAATGCAGTATTGGGGGGGGGGGGGGACTGAAATGGAGTGAGAGCAGCGAAGGACAGAAAGGAAGAGAGGCTGCACTGTTAAGAAATGGAGGCAGAGCGATGAGACCGGAATGCGGATGAGGTGAGCGAGAGAGAGAAAGAGACGTGGACAGACAGATTTATGTAAACACAGAGTCAGGGAGACTGAGGGAGAGGTAGAGAAGGCCAAATGAACTGAAGGAGTGACTGAGACGAAGGAGAAGAGAGAAAAAATGCTAGTGACAAAACAGTGAAAGAGAGTGAGTGAGTGTGAAAGAGAGAGAGAAGCAAGCAGTGTACAGTGGGGAAGGCGCCATAAAAACCACCCCTGGGCCCTCTCCAAGGGGTCGGAAACATCGCCACACCCCCCCCCCCCTTCTGACTCCACCCACGAACCACCCTGCCGCCAATGGAAGAGAAGCACAAATGAAATATTCATGGCCCTTACCCTCCCTGCCCCTTTAACTAAACGCACAGATGGATTCCCCCTGGACTCTTTCATTCAATTGGCCAACTGAACTGACCAATCAGGAGGCAGTGCTGGAGCAGAGGGCGGCAGCTAGTCCCCTGATTGGTCAGCACCGTAACACTGGAACTAGACCTTATGTGCCGTCTACAGTTTGTTGGACTACATTCACAGGTTTAAGTAGTTAAGATGCCTTTTGTTTTTTTTGGACACCGCACTAAGCAACTGCCCAAAGTCTGCAGCAGTGTTAGGGAACGAAGTGTAATGTAAAGATCAGTGGAAATTACAAGCAAACCAGCTCAGCCAGTTAACACTTCCAGGCATGGTTTCAGGTCACTTTTAATTGCACCTTCTTACAATCACACCATTATAACACAGCAGTGTGAAGCGTTCACCAATGACTTAAAGTTTGGTCTTCGCTGAATGAGCCATCAGACCTTCAAAAGGTGGCAAAGCGGTTCACCACAACGAAGCAGAACAGGAAGAAAAAAAACAACAACAAAAAAAAACTATACATTTCTCCCATTCGGACAGAAGAAACATTCAAGAATTTTTTCTCGGTCAGATTCATTTTGGAAGTGGCAAAAGAAATGAAAAATTAAAAAAAAAGGAAATGGTTTAAAACTGAACATTCATGTTCTCCACAGTTGACAGAATATTTAATTTTCATGAAGTGCACACACACACACACACACACACCTGACCACAAGAAGAAATGGTACAATTTTCACGCTGAAATTGGACACTCGGCAGGTAAATTCATTCAAACGGCATGTCTCACCACAACCCTCTCTCTCTCTCTCTCTTTCTCTCCCTCACGAATTGGACTAGGTTTCACTGCTTCCTTGTCCACAGAAACGTGCCAGTGGCGATTAGACCTTGACAAACTCTGCTGTAGCTGAACAAACTTTCAAATGAAAGACCCAAATAAGATCGTTAAGGCACCCCCCCTCCCCCGCCCCCCTTTGCAACATTTATTTCTGACTCCGTAGCCAGTTAGCACGTAGCAGGTTAAACACACAGTGACAGCGAGTCCATCGGAACGTTCGCGGGTGCTCTTATCGCCAGCGGGTTTCGCGTCGCCGTGGCGCTAGGCCGTCCGCGTTCGTCGCTCACCAGTGCTGTATCCGTGGGAACCGTAGCCGCTGGCCTGCTGGAAGGGCGTGGCCGAGGCGTTGACGCCGACGTTCACGCCGTGCTGCTTCGACGAGGTAGGAGCCACCTGGGCCGGGACAAACAAACCAATAAAAAAAAGTTTAAATGGAGGTCAAAGGTCACGTGTTCTTCTAACACAAACAAAGCACGAGGCCAAGTCCACTTAACACCAGGCAAAGTGCGCATCACCAAGCATACTTCGAGGGCACAGGAAGTGCGGGCTACCTCCTGCTGGAGAGCGCCATTCCAAATGCAGAGCGCCCACTTAGGGTTGGCAGATACGCGGCTCACCGGGAACACAGAAGGCCTGTACTGGAAGGGTTCGGGGTTCAGGGTTCACGTTTAAGGGTTAAGGGTTAGCGGCTCACCGGGAACACGGCGGGCCCGTACTGGAAGGGTTCAGGGTTCAGAGTTAAGGGTTCAGGGTTAGTGGGTCACCGGGAACATGACAGGCCCGTACAGGAAGGGTTTGGGGTTTGGGTTCAGGGTTAGCGGCTGAACGGCAACACGGCGGGCCCATACTGGAAGGGTCTGGGGTTTGGGGTTAACGGGTCACCAGGAGCATGACAGGCTAGTACAGGAAGGGTTCAGGGTTCGGGGTTCGGGGCTCACCGGGAACACGGCGGGCCCGTACTGGAAGGTGCTGGGGTTTGGGGTTAACGGGTCACCAGGAGCATGACAGGCTAGTACAGGAAGGGTTCAGGGTTCGGGGCTCACCGGGAACACGGCGGGCCCGTACTGGAAGGGTCTGGGGTTTGGGGTTAACGGGTCACCAGGAGCATGACAGGCTAGTACAGGAAGGGTTCAGGGTTCGGGGTTCGGGGCTCACCGGGAACACGGCGGGGCCGTACTGGAAGGTGCTGGGCAGGCCGGGCACGCCCGTGTAGTAGGGCAGGCTGGTGTAGCTGTAGCCGGGCGGGAGGGCGGGGTTGAGGAAGGGCTGCTGGGCCGTGTGGTGCGTCTGCGACTGGCTCTGCTGCGGCTGCGCCAGCGTGGTGGACGGGGCCGGGGAGGAGGCGTCGCCACGCCCAAATTTGGACAGGTCCCCCGCTGCGAGGGGGAGGGACAAGAGGCGTGGTTTAACGAAGGCGGAAGGAGAGGAGCACCAATCACAGAGTGAGACGGAGGGAAGAGAAAGAACTGGAGGGAGAGGGGGGGAGAAAAAGGGACAGAGGGACAAGGGAAACAGAGAGAGAGAGAAAGAGAAAAGAGGGAAAGGAACAACAGAAGCAGAAAGCTGCAAGTGAAAGGTGGCACTGTGCCGTGTTTCACTTCAAGTGTGAAAGAGGCACAGGAAAAAGGTGAAATGGCAGAGAACTGAGACTAAAAAGACAATGTTTTTACTGGAATACAGGTTGAGGCAGAGGGTGTTTTTACCGGAGTACAGACTGAGACAGAGGGTGTTTTTACTGGAGTACAGGTTAAGACACAGTGTTTTTAATATATATATATATATTTTGTTTTTTTTACCGGAGTACGGGTTGCTGGTCAGGCTTCCTTCCCTGCCCGTCAGTGCCGTGGTGGGAGTGGCAAAGGGGATGCTGTAATAATCCTGAAACCAACAAACAAAACAAACAAAACAAAAAACATGGGCTTGCAGGTCATACAGAGAGGAGAGAAACAGACCAACTGACCCACATCTTAAACACGTACACTCCCCATCACAAAAGCCTGTTCAACGGTTCATTCAAAAGAAATGTCCACCTTCTGTTCCACACTCTAATTCCAGTGAGGAAGGATTATCGTCACTGGGGAGTCACGGTCTGACCATTACGGTCTTATGGAATCGCCATGGTGGATGCTGGCGATTTTCAAACTCAGGCCTTCCTTCGCTCGAACTCGCCGTGAGCGGCGCTCGAGAAATCGGTCGGCCGGGCTCTACGGCTTGGGAACATTTGCTTATTGGGGAAAACGTTAGCCAAAGGCCTAAATTGTGATGCAAATGTAAGCTGTGTGCAGGTACGCGTGGGACGTTGAGGGGCGTTGGGCTGGGACGTGTGTGTGGAGCTGTCGGGACGTCCCGGCTCCTCGGGCCTGAACGGGAGCGCGGGCGGCCCCGCTCCCGCCACCGGCCGGGTTGCTTAGCGACCCCGAGGGCGCGCGGGACTCGGACGGAAGCCCGAACGGCCGCGGGACTCACCAGCGGGATCCTGGTCTGCAGCATCTGCAGGTCATCGTAGCCGTACACCTGGGGCTGGGGGGTTGAGAGGGGGGGAGGGGAGGGAGACAGGCAGCAGAGATTAGGGAGGACGCCATTTTGTATCGACCCAAAAAAAAAGTAGTACGCACAACTTCTCCCCGACACAGCAGCCAGAGCGAAGGAGGAGCCCGGAAAAAAGGCGGGAAAAGCGGTTAAGAACTCTCGACCAGTCGGACCGGATGCTTTGCCTGCGGTGTCGCGTTTTTACCCAAACGGCTTTTAGGCGTGTTCAGCACTCTACCCAAATTCAGGCAAATTCCACCGGCACGTTCAGAGCTACGGTCGGCGCCTTTCTTTCCGATGCCCGGCTTTTCCGAGCGCGTGAGGACGTAGCGTTAGCGGGACCTGCGTTTTCGCTTCCTGGCTAGCCGCTAGCTGGTCGAGCGCCCACAGCCGTGCTCCGGCCCGGTGTGGGAGCGCCGTTAGCCAGGACTGGCGCTGCCGTAAGCATAAGCGAATGCACTTACGCTCTCCTACATCGTCACGTCACTCTGGGTAAGAGAGCCTTGCTAAGCTAACGCAACGGAACGAACAGACGATGTAAAACGACGGGGCGATAACTCTGGCGTTACGAGCGCAGGTCGCACAAGCCTGGACTCAAATACCCAGGGGGCCCCTGGGTCTGACCACATGACCCGACCAAGCCGCTCCGCACTCGGGCAACTGCAATACACGGGTAAAAAAACGGCAGCTAACAGGCGCGTGGAATCTACTCGCAAAACTAACGTCCACTGAGGTCCTCCCCTTGTCCCGCCACCAAAAACATTCTACATTTTCTGCAGTTGCCACGGTGAACCCCTTTTATGAATGCGAAACCTCATCACCCCGTTTAAAACAGGTGAGACCCTACGCTTTAGTGTGCGCAGGTGAGACCAGACGAGGGGGGGTGGGGGGGAGGGGGGGGTCGTACTCACCGGATAGGCATGCAGGAGTCCAGGGGCCATGATGTAAGGGTTGGGGAGGAGGGGGGGCACTCCAGGAGGCAGGTTTGGGGGTGCTTTCCCTGCATGGGGGGTAGGGGGGGGGGGTGGGGAGACCAGGAGAGAGAAACGATGACGTTCTAGAAGCTACAGCATCGCCGGAGAACAGAATCATCCTTAACCGCAGACCAGATTATTTACACGCGATGCAAATATCAACTCCAGGTAAAGAGTAACAGCTCTACGCAACCAAAAAAGACCCACCCGTTCAGTCTGATTATACTTTAAGCAAGACCAGAAATGGATTCCATATTTTTCCCCACCCCATCAGCGGTTAACAGAGATTCTGTAGACTAACCAGATTACCCGCTCCTGCAATCATTCTGCCCCCTTCTCCTACTACAGGAGGTTCAAAACAAAACACCCACTGCCGCAGTGCTGTACCTGGCAACAGCCTTCATAAATATTCTTAAGGTGCATCAAAGTTTCAGCTTCAACGGTATGGAGATGGAAAACCTGACAATCTAGTTCGGGCAAAGTATCTGTGGTAAGTCCTCCAAGATCAGCGCTGAGGACGGAGATGTTGGCTCAGAATCGTGAGCAAGAGCAAGCAAGCTAGCAGGTCAGCAATGAACCCAAAAAATTTGCTTCCTTCCATTATAACTTTTTTTTTTTCTATGATATTTTTTTTTTTCCTGGGACAGTGGAAAATCTGACCATAATCATGACTTTCCCCAGCTCTGAAATGGCTTTTTCAGAAAGTGAGGGAGCCCTGGGGGGTGTGGTTTGCGTCGAGGGCGTGGCCCTACCTGACGAGGCCACCGAGGCGCGTGACGAGGAGGTGGAGGAGGAGGGGGGAGCGGCCGAGGAGGCGGCGGCAGAGGAGGCGGGGGGGCCCATGGAGCCGGCGCTGCTGAGCCCGATGGCCAGGCCGCTGACCGGGCCCAGGCCGGCCGGCGCCGTCGCCGTGGTGACCGAGGGGGGCGGGCCGCTGAGGGAGGCCGACGCCGACACCGAGGAGGAGGAGGCGACC
The DNA here is from genome assembly GCF_013347855.1 of Anguilla anguilla. NCBI lineage: Eukaryota > Metazoa > Chordata > Actinopteri > Anguilliformes > Anguillidae > Anguilla > Anguilla anguilla. Next base: position 47,577,678 of record NC_049208.1, read on the forward strand.
GAGGAAGAGGCCACGGCCGAGACCGACGAGGGGAAGGAGTGCAGGCCGGGGTCGCCGTCCACACCAGAGTGCTGAAGAGAAAGCAGAAAAAAAGACAAACAACATTAAAATGACCTTTTTTATTCCAGTGGTGAAACTGATGCCGACTCTTGAAATGCAGGGACTTGCAGGTTTCAAATCTTTAACGTGTGAGGTCACAAATATGTGATTAGAATGTTCTGAACTGAACATTCTAATGCTGATGTCACAATTACTGGTAATTGATAGCAATGGAGTTCTAGAACACATGGAATTTTGGGGGGTAAAAAAATTCTCGAAAACCTCCTCTTCAAAGGGTTGAACAGCAACTTGTTTCAAAGTAACTGTGTGAGGGGAGATAACTAATTAGCTGCTTTAACTCATCAAATACGTGTGGAGTAACACGGAAAACCAAACTGAGACCAATAACAGAGAATTTAAGTGGGTGGCATCGGACAGACAGCCACACAAAGAGGAATCTCCATCTCGCGGGAAGTTTAAAATGGGGCCCGTTTCATGGACTCACCAGTAACGTGGAGTTAGACGTCCGGACCGTGGAGGAGGGGGCGAGACTGTTCGGCTGTGTGGAGAGTGCACTGGGGGGGGGGGAGGGGGGGGAGGAAGGAGGGAGGGAGGGAGGGAGGGAGGGGGGGAGGAGGAGGAGGAGGAAAATAAATAAACGTATAGTCCTTTACTTTCTTTTGTTCAGGGTTCAAGGGCTGTTCTTTGTCAGGTCAACCTGTTCCCAACGCTTACTCTACTAGTGCACTTAGCTGTGTACATCAACACCGATTCACTCGCAGATTTCAGCACAGCAAAACGGGGCTACCCAACCCTGCTCATGGAAATCTACTGTCCTGTAGGCCAGGGCTACCCAACCCTGCTCCTGGAAATCTACTGTCCTGTAGGCCAGGGCTACCCAACCCTGCTCCTGGAGATCTACTGTCCTGTAGGCCAGGGCTACCTAACCCTGCTCCTGGAAATCTACTGTCCTGTAGGCCAGGGCTACCCAACCCTGCTCCTGGAGATCTACTGTCCTGTAGGCCAGGGCTACCCAACCCTGCTCCTGGAAATCTACTGTCCTGTAGGCCAGGGCTACCCAACCCTGCTCCTGGAGATCTACTGTCCTGTAGGCCAGGGCTACCTAACCCTGCTCCTGGAAATCTACTGTCCTGTAGGCCAGGGCTACCCAACCCTGCTCCAGGAGATCTACTGTCCTGTAGGCCAGGGCTACCCAACCCTGCTCCTGGAGATCTACTGTCCTGTAGGCCAGGGCTACCCAACCCTGCTCCTGGAGATCTACTGTCCTGTAGGCCAGGGCTACCCAACCCTGCTCCTGGAGATCTACTGTCCTGTAGGCCAGGGCTACCCAACCCTGATCCTGGAGATCTACTGTCCTGTAGGCCAGGGCTACCCAACCCTGCTCCTGGAGATCTATTGTCCTGTAGGCCAGGGCTACCCAACCCTGCTCCTGGAGATCTACTGTCCTGTAGGCCAGGGCTACCCAACCCTGCTCCTGGAGATCTACTGTCCTGTAGGCCAGGGCTACCCAACCCTGCTCCTGGAGATCTACTGTCCTGTAGGACAGGGCTACCCAACCCTGCTCCTGGAAATCTACTGTCCTGTAGGCCAGGGCTACCCAACCCTGCTCCTAGAGATCTACTGTCCTGTAGGCCAGGGCTACCCAACCCTGCTCCTGGAGATCTACTGTCCTGTAGGCCAGGTCTACCCAACCCTGCTCCTGGAGATCTACCTTTCTGTGTTCTTCACTCCAACCCTACCAAAGCACACCTCGTTCAACAGCTACAGGCGTTGCTGAGAGGCCAATTAGTATAATGAGGTGTGCCAAATTAGGGTTGGAATGAAAACCTGCAGGATGGCCGATTTCCAGGAACAGGGTCAGGCAGCACTGCAGCAAAACATCCATACAGGGACAAGTCAAACAGTCCTAAGCTGTCAGTCATGAGCTCCTCAGAATGAATAAGCAAAATATCACACCATGTCCACAATATGACCAAAAGTATCTGGACACCCCTTGGTCTGGGGCTGTTTTTCGTGGTTTGGGCTCGGCCCCTTCGTTCCAGTGAAGGGAAATCTTAATGCTGCTGCATATAATCACATTCTGGATGATTCTGTGCTTCCCCAACAGTTTGGGGAAGGCCCTTTCCTGTTTCAGCATGACAATGCCCCCTAGCAGTTACGTCCACATAGAAATGGTTTTGTTGAGATCGGTGTGGAAGAACTTGACTGGCCCTGACCTCAACCCCATCCAACACCTTTGGGATCAATTGGAAAGCCAACAGCGAGCCAGGCCTAATCACCCAATCAGTGCTTGACCTCACTAATGCTCTTCTGGCTGAATGGAAGCAAATCCCTGCAGCAACGCTCCAACATCTAGTATAAAGCCTTCCCAGAAGAGTGGCGGTAGTTATAGCAGCAAAGGGTGGACCAACTGCAAATTAATGCCCATAATTTTGGATGAGATGTTGGATGTCAGGTGTCCACATACTTTTGGCCTTGTAATGTAAATGAAAAGGCCAATGGAACAATTAAGTGCACAATTCCTATTTATGGCCCATTAAAATAAGCAACCTTCCAAGAACAGGGTTCCCGACCCCTGCTTCAGCCCCCCCCACCCCCCCACCTGTTTGTCTATGGGGGCGTGGCCTTACTTGTGCTGGGGCTGGGTGACGGAGTTAGGGGGCAAGTCCTCGGCGTGGCCCAAGGTGCCGAGCGGCGTCTGATTGGACACGGTCATCAGAGAGGCGGGGCCGGCCGCGCCGTCCGTCAAAGAGGCCATGCCGGACGCCGAAGCCGGGGCGGTCGGGTCGGAGACCGGCTTCGCGGGGACCGCAGAACCTGCTGCGGCTGGGGGGGGGCGGGGCGAGGGGGAGGGGAGGGGCGAGAAAGAGGCTGGATCCTGCACCTACACACAAGTACACTTAGAACATTCCACCGGGCCCTGGAGCCGTTCTCTGGGGAAAGCGTAGCCGTTCAGCGGGACGTACGGCGCTAAGACGTCGATAAATCGGCCTCGTTACGGCCGCCCGCTGGCGCACGAGCCACACTGGAGTGAATGGCGGCAGTGTAGCGCAGTGCGTAAGGAACTGGGCTTGTAACCAAAAGGTCGCAGGTTCGATTCCCGGGTAAGGACACTGCCGTTGTACCCTCGAGCAAGGTACTTGCTGAATTGCTTCAGTATATATCCAGCTGTATAAATGGATACAATGTAAAGTGCTATGTAAAAGTTGTGTAAGTCTCTCTGGATAAGAGCGTCTGCTAAATGCCTGTAATGTGATGTAATGTAAAAATAACCAGGCCGTGAGCCGAGGCTCACTTTCATTAAGACTCAGTGACGAAGCCTTTTAACGAGACATTTTCTGGAAAAAATTTCATCGATTTTTCTGCGCCGGCTGGACAGCTCAGGGGCGCCGGGGCAAACACGGGCTCGGCCGCCGACGGCAACTCACCTTCCACCGACTGCGTCGTCTGCATCGAGCCGAACCCGTTCTGTCAGAGCAAAACATCATTATATTCGTGAGGGAAGGAGACACATAGTTAATAGAGTTAATAGCACACAAAGAAAAGGTGTGCAATGTTTCATTTTAATACTTCTGTCCTTAGAACGGTTACACATTAGCAGTTTTCCCATCAGCGGCCAATGGCTGCTTGGCGGGCCATCGGTTGCCCGCGGTTACGAGTAGCAGAGCTGCTGGACGGTGCGAAAGCCGTTATGAATGCGCACTGAGGATCAAAACCGGTTCAAACCGGAGTGGGTGGGGGGGGGGGGGGGGTTGCACCCACCTTGCTGGGCTGCATGTCCTTCTGTGGGGAGGAGGAGACGGAGGGGGGGTAGCGCCGCGTCTGCGTGGCCCTCTGCTCGTACAGCGCGGGCTGGCCCGCCCCTCCCGCCGACCCCGCCTGAGAGGGGTACGAGGGCCCGCCCCCGGGGAGGCCGCCGCCCTGATACGCTTGGTCCTGGTTGGGGATGGAGGGCGCCGATTCGCTGGGAGAGAGAGAGGGGGGGGGGGGGGGGGGGGGGACAGGGAGGAAGAGGTGGTGTCAATACAGCGTCCCTCAGTCAACAAGCGGACAGTGATTTCTGTTCTCAACACTGGTGAAAATGGTGCTTTCAGTTCTCAACACTGGTGAAAATGGTGCTTTCGGTTCTCAACACTGGTGAAAATGGTGCTTTCGGTTCTCAACACTGGTGAAAATGGTGCTTTCAGTTCTCAACACTGGTGAAAATGGTGCTTTCAGTTCTCAACACTGGTGAAAATGGTGCTTTCAGTTCTCAACACTGGTGAAAATGCTGCTTTCAGTTCTCAACACTGGTGAAAATGGTGCTTTCGGTTCTCAACACTGGTGAAAATGGTGCTTTCGGTTCTCAACACTGGTGAAAATGGTGCTTTCAGTTCTCAACACTCGTGAAAATCGCGTTTACATTCTGCTTATTGTAACCTGAAGGGGTATTAGTGGCATCTTACAGTAAAGCATTTTTAAATAAAGTATTTGAGCCAGTTCTGCAGCACCCCGCCTGATGGAAGTCATGAGGAGTGAAGCAGGGGCTCATGGGAAGGCAGAGGGCGGGGCCTACCTGCTTGCGCTCGTGTAAAGGCTGTTCTGGACCTGGTTGCCGGGCGCGCTGGTCGCCGGCGTGGAGTCGTACTCGGGCAGCACCGGCTCAGAACCAAACTGCAAAGCGCCAAACTGCAGATTCAAACCCGTGATGTCGGCCGAACCGGGCATCTCTACCGCCAGCGCCGGGATCTGCAGGAAGAGAAGCAGACCAATCGGCTTAGAGGACACACACGCTCTCGTCCAATAAAAGCGTTTGGATTATACTGGGGGGAGGGCATTTCACGAAACAGGATTACCGATAACTATAACTATGCCGAGTAAAACCCAGAACAGCTCTCTTTTCCTCAGTCCATGTTCCAGATTTGGGAGGGTTCTAGGCTTACTGTGCAGTTATCCAGCCAACTCAGTAGTCCTGCTTCGTGAAACAGAGCCCAGGTTAATCAGGAGGCACAGTTACGATTCCTAACATTGTAATGCCCATCAAACCCTAACCCTAACCCTAAACCTAACCCTAAACCTAGCATTTAGCTTAACAGAAAGTCCAACCATGAAACCAATGGCGATTCACCCCAGAGTCCTCCACCGAAGGCTCTACCTTGGTGGTGATGGAGGTCCTCTTCTTCTGTGGTTTTAGCTTGTGCTGCTGCAGGGGCTGGGGGCTGGAGGACTGCAGGTCCGAGGAGCCGGGGGACACCTGCTGTCCCGGGACTGGGGCGGGGGCTGGGGCCGGGGCCGGGACGGGGGCGGGCGGTTTGGAGAGGGGCGAGGAGGGGGGTGGAAGGGGGGCGGGCGCGGCCGGCGGGGGCAGGGAGGAGGGGGCCGGGGACGAGGAGGCGGGGCCTTTGTCCTGCAGGAAGGCGTCCATCATGGAGGAGCCGGAGGGGGCGGTGGGCTGGTAGGGCTGGCGTTTGGTGAAGGAGGAGTGGACCCCCGACTCTGGCTGGGACTTCAAATCTGGAGACGGGACAGGAGGGGGTTCTGTCAATACCTTCTCTTCCTCCATAATACCAATGCTTAATATCCAATTTTAATTCCTCTTAAATGCTTTCATACCATTACATGTATACTATATACCACTATAGGTCACTGTTGACATAATATTAAAAAATCCCATGAATGAAATATTTTGGGTCCCAAATTTCAGTACCCCAAGAACTACTCCTTCGGTGTATTCACCCCACCCGTCCCTGATGACTACTAAAACATGTTAGTGGAGGCACTGCAGTTCAAACTCCTGGAACGGACTCCCTGGTTAGACTGTAAAAAGTTTCCGGCACAAGTGATTTTTTTTGCACAAGGAACAGAAAGAAAATTTCACCCTCCTTGCACGAAAAGGAGAACGAGACGACCAAAGTCCTTCCGTCTTTCCGTTCACGTTTTTTCCGAAACGCGCGGCCAGCTTTCCGGCTCGGAGTCAGCCGGTTCCCGATTGGTTCCCTGGACGCTCAGGAGCGGCCAACCACGGTTAATTATCTACCTTTCGCATGGTTACCTTGGATATCTCGGGTCACCTGAAGTTACACAGCCAGCGGGGGGGGAGGTCGACGCAAGGAGGAAGCGATACATCTGCTACGCTCGCGTGCGCCGCTATCAGAACCGGACGCTAGCGGCGCTCCGCTGCGATAGGCCGGCGCCGAACGGGCCGAGCGCACGAGGCCCGCCAGCTCGGCGGCTCTTCGGAACGTTCCGGAAAGCCCGAACGCGTGTCGTTATTGCTCGAGGTACTACCACGATTACTCCGCACTTCAAATGTAGTCCTAAGTTGGGTAAGTTAGGTCTGCCCCCCCCTCCTCTACTGACCCTTCAAAATTTCGGCTGAAAGCCGAGCTTTTCTCCGGGACCTTGGAACCCAGTTGAGGTCCTCTTCATCGTGGTGTACTGCCTTTGTGTAACGTTTCATCTGTTTTTTCAAAATTTACTGAAGTCGTACAGCACCTTGGTCAACGCCATTTTAAAACGCGCTTTATAAATAAAGGTGGTTTTAGCTTGCATTCTAGAACGTAATGGGGTCATTCCAGAACGCTCGAGTTAAAAAACACGAAACCGCCGTTTGTCACCATGGGCTAGATTCCAGTACGTCTCAAACATCCTTTTTACTCCATGAATGCTTTAACTTCCATCTGACACAAACGTGCACCCGAATCCCACTTCCCCCTGCACTTTAATTCTGTCTATCACTGAACCAGGTAGAACGTGATGGTGAATGAAGAACAAAACCAGGCCTCTGTCTAGATCTTCATCCTGCCCCTGCCCCAAAACCCCCCTGCCCCCCCCCCCGGCACACGGCTCCCTCACCGTACTGCCCCAGGGAGGGGGGGCTGGTGTCCCAGGAGGAGGAGGCGGAGGCTGCCGGGTTCTGGGGGCCCGGCTGGGAGTGCTGGGCGGCCAGCTGGGCCAGCGCCTGGGCCGTCTTGAACTGCTCCAGGAACTGAGAGCCGCTCGTCGTCCCTCCGCTGCCCCCCTTGGGGTCCCCCACCTCGGCAAAGCTCTTACTCAGCATACTGGCCTGGATATGAGAGGGGGAGAGGGGAGAGGAGAGAGGGAGGGGGAAGAGAGACAGGGGGAGGGAGGGAGAGAGAAGGAGAGAGAGAGAGCGAGAGAGAGAGAGGGAGGGAAAGACAGAGGGGGAGAGAAAGAGGGAGAGGGGGAAAGATAGAGGGAGGGACAGGGGGAGGGAGGGAGGGGGAGAGAGAGGGAAAAAGGGGGAAGGAGGGAGAGGAGAGAACAGGGAGGGGGAGGGATTATTAAAACAATGAATGAGAGTACAGGGTGTGCCACAGAATGAGCGGAATGAGAGAGAGAGGTGGAACGCACACACTACCGGAAAGCAACCTTCAGAGCCTATGCAAATAGTTTTTTATTTAATTATTTATTTTTAAATCAGCTGTAATTCAGATTCTGATTGTTGTCCAAAATACAATTATTTAAAAAATAGACGGGGCACAACTTCCAGATTTCTGTGATCTAACAACACCCCCAACCCCACTCTGGCTTCCCAAAGGTCAGAGGACAAAGTTCACCTAGTGCTGAACTGTGGGAACTGGGCCGGAAGCCAAGCCCGTGTATGTATGTGCATGCATACGTACGTACACACCTACACACAGTCTCACTCACCATGCTGTGTTGGGCGTAGGGGGTGCCGGAGGGGGGTTGCGACAGCGGGGCTCCTTGCTTGGAGTTACTGAACACCAGCGCCTGGGACAGGGAGGGGGGCTGGGGCGGCTCCAGGGGGGCGGGGGCGGGGGCGGGGGCGGCGGCGGCGGCTTCCGTCTCCGAGGACGACGACGGGGGCGTCTTCCCCAGCAGGACCGCCAGGTCGATTCTAGAAGATGGTGAGGGGGTGACAGACGGATAACGAAAAATCGCAGGGGCCCCTGCCGGCGCTCCACAATAAAAAGTGGGGGGTCCTGTAAGATTCGGGGAGCTCCGACCCTCCCCACTCCGCTAAAGGAGGCCGTTGATGTAGCCGAACGTGTAGCAGGCTAGCGGCTAAACAGGCGAGGGAACCAGCAGTGCGTCTGCACTGCAGCGGGTCAGCTGGGCTCAGGTAAACGAGCAGTTTTTATTTAGTTACCTCAGTGGGGTGTGCATGGTGTACGGGGGTGCGTGCATATGGGACGTACGGGGTGCATGCGGTGTGTGTGTGCATGGGCTGTGCGTGCTGTATGGGGTGTGTGTGTGTGTGTGTGTTTGTGTGTGTGTGCGTATAGCGTACGGGGTGAGTGCATATGGGGGGTATGTGGTGTGTGTGTATGGGGTGTGTATAGGGTGTGTGGGGCACGCATGGTGTACGGGGTTTGTGTGTATAGAGTACGCGGTGTGTGTGTATGGGGTGTGTATAGGGTGTGTGTGTATGGGGTGTGTATAGGGTGTGTGTGTATGGGGTGTGTATAGGGTGTGTGGGGCACGCCTGGTGTACGGGGTTTGTGTGTATAGAGTACGGGGTGTGTGTGTGTATGGGGTGTGTGTGGGGCACGCATGGTGTACGGGGTTTGTGTGTATAGTGTATGGGGTGTGTATAGGGTGTGTGTGAGGCACGCATGGTGCATGGGGTTTGTGTGTATAGAGTACGCGGTGTGTGTGTATGGGGTGTGTATAGGGTGTGTGTGTGTGGCTCACCTTTGTCCTGCAGTGATGGTGACGTTCTCCTGTGGGAGGGGCATGGAGGCCACGCTGGAGGCTGTGAAGATTTTTGTCTCTGTTAACTGCAGAGAGAGGACACACCCAAAACTGTGAGACCACGCCCCCAAACCCAGAGACCACACCCCCAAACCCAGAGACCACACCCTCAAACCCAGAGACCGCACTCCCAAACCCAGACCGCACCCCCAAACCCAGACACCACACCCCCAAACCAGAGGCCACACCCCCAAACCCAGACACCACACCCCCAAACCAGAGGCCACACCCCCAAACCCAGAGACCACACCCCCAAACCCAGAGACCACATCCAAAATCAGCAGGAGCCCAAACTCTAAAACTAAGACCACTCCATTTGTGTGCTAAAATAATTACAGTAGCAGATTGTTCTTATTTTCCAGCACAGCTTATAAACCGGATGCTAATTTATGGGGTTTCTGGCCGCTCAGGTAACTATGATATGGTTGTCATGGTTACTCCTGTGGTCTATTAACAATGCATCGTTCCTTGGTGGGATTTCAAGTCTAGGAACATCTTCCACGTAAACCAGGGGTGCCAAACTCAAGTAGTGAAAGGCCATAGAGTCTTCAGATTTGTGTTCTTTTCTTTTAAGCAGAAACTAATTTAGGTGTGCGGACTCTTTAGCCAAACAGAACACTTAAAGTAAGAACTTGAAAGCCAAATCAGAATGCACCAGCAGACACTGCAGCCCTCGCTGTCCGACGAGTCCGACGCTCCCAAAATAATAACAACTGTCCCGATACTCACGTCCTCATTCCAGTCCTCCGTACCCCACTCCTCCGTAGCCGTCCTCCAGGCTCCTGGAGACACAAGGAGACCAAAAGACGCACCAATCACAGGCTGCCCAAAACACACCCGCTCACCCCTTCAACCAATGAGAATGACCGCAGCCTATTCATACTCAAAGAAAACCAGCAAGATGTCTCACACAGGCCATAATTTCATTACGTTTTCGCTGGCTCGCCTAATGAAAGGTCGTTTGACGCTCGGTCATGTGGAAATCAGTCGTAGTATTTATGACGTCTTTGACTTTACGGCCTGTAAATTACTGTAAGCTTAGGGTTGTAACTAGGCAGCTGTTTCGTAGGTGACTTAGGTGCATTAACTGTCTTAACTACTGCTTGTATTTTTTCCATAGACTGCGTTGTTGCCGTTCTCGTTGTTAGTGTTAATCAGTTTAACCTTCAGGGTCCAAGTTGAACTATGCGGTCGTTCCCTGCACTTGGACCGGTACTTCTCTCTAGGGGTTTCGTCATACTTGTTCCTGGTTATGGTTATACACTTTGTTGTACGTCGCTCTGGATAAGAGCGTCTGCCAAATGCCTGTAATGTAATGTAATGTACGGGACATTATTCGAGGCCCAGACAGATGGTCTCCAGTGGGCCGAAGATAATCTGGTCGTGAAAGAGCCACTGTGTGCCTCCCTGCAGCAATACAGTACGTATGAAGCCCAACACATCCGCAGGTACGCTACACGGCCAAAGGAATTTGCTTACATTCAACGAGAAGAGCATTAGTGAGGTTTGACACTGATTTGGTGATTAGGCCTGGCTTTGCAGTTGGCTTTCCAACTGATCTCGAAGGTGTTGTATGGGATTGAGGTTGTGGCTCTATGCAGGTTCTTCCACACCGATCTCAACAAAACCATTTCTATATGGACCTCATTGCGTGCCCGTGGGCACTGTCATGCTGAAACAGGAAAGGACGTTCCCCAAACTGTTGGGGAAGCACAGAATCATCTAGAATGTGATTGTATGCTGTAGCATTACAATTTGCCTTCAGTGGAACGAAGAAGCCTAGCCCAAACCATGAGAAACAAGTCTGTTCAGATACTTTTGGTCATACAGTGTACTCCTTAACCTCGGCACAGGACAAGCGGAGAATCAGAGAGAAAATAAAATAAAGGAGGTCTCTCTCTGGGAATTCAGACGGGGTGAGAGTCGTACCGGGAGCAGAGTCGAATTTTCTGGGGTAATTCGTCCCCTCCACCCCAGAGAACTCGAGCCCTGGAAGGAGAGGAGGACAGGCTGATCAACACACGGCACACCCGACCCTCCCTCACCTCACCTCTCTCACACACACACACGCACACACAAACACACAAACACACGCTCACACAAACACACAAACACACGCTCACACAAACACACAAACACACACACACACAGACTATGGGTCAGGAGCGTCAGAGCCGAACCACGTTTAGCATGGCCGCTGGGTAACTCGAGCTGTGCGCCGCGGTGGGAAGTGAAACCGCGGTAACGACGCGCAGCGAACAGAAAGAACGCTGGAGTGGGGCTCGCCGCTCAGGCGCGTCCGCGATGCAGGACACGGGACCCGGGAGCGGCACACCCGCTTCAGCACACCGACACACAGAGACAGAGACCGCACCACACAAAGACACAGACAGACTCCGCTCAGCTTCCTAAATAAAGCAAACCCAGGCAGACGCACACTCAAAGACAGGCGGACATGGGAAGTGACAGAGTCAGGCAGACAGGCTGGCAGGAAGGCAGACGGACAGGCAGGCAGGCAGGCAGACGGACAGACAGGCAGACAGACAGGCAGACAGACAGGCAGGCAGACAGGCAGGCAGACAGGCAGGCAGACAGGCAGACAGGCAGACAGACAGGCAGACAGGCAGACAGACAGACAGACAGACAGGCAGACAGGCAGGCAGACAGGCAGACAGGCAGACAGACAGGCAGGCAGACAGACAGACAGACACTAACTGGTTCCGTCTTCAGGCTCCAGGTTCCCCGTGTTGCTCCAGGTCCCGCCCCCTCCGTAGTTCTCCTCTGCCTGGGCCGGCTCAGCATAGTCCGCGGGGTTAAAGGTCCTGGAGGGAGAGAGGCAGCCAATCAGGCGAGGGGCACTTAGGGGAGCCTATCAGCATCAGCTGAATATCTGAAAGGGGCGGGCCAGACGAGAGGAGTCAGGGGAGGGGGGGGGGGGGAAATCACACTTCCTGAATCAACATCTGAAATAAATATCTCAGTGTAAGCTTGAGGCGTTACAGGGGAGCCGATCCTCAATTAGAACCTGAAAGGGACAGGGAGGGGAAGGGGGGAATTGAACATTTCCTGAATTAACATCTGGGCCAGGAGGGGAAATTAATAAAATCAATAAAAAAAACCCCAAGCTAAAATCTGTTATACATTTCTGAAGACTGCATGGAAGGGGATATGGGGTGAGGTGGGGGTGCATATTAACCTAACCTGGCCCGCCACGGTCACTGAGCCAGCACTAACAGACTCAGCCCGAAACTCATTTTAACCAGAGACAGAAAGACCAATACACAACAGGGACCCACCCCCCCCCCCCCTCCCCCCCTCCCAAAAACAGACATATAATCATAATCAATACACTCAGACACCCATTCACACACAGCCTTTTGTACATATACCCACCCCCCCACCACCCACCACCCCTATCAGTCTCACTGCCTGGTGATGGGAGAACCAATTAGGCTTAACGGAACACTGCCGTTGACAACGTGGCCCAAAATGTGGGCGGAGCTCCAGCCTACCCAGACGGACCAGCTTTCTGAGCCCCGGGTGACCGGCGTAACCCAGGTGCGCTAGAAAAGGACGATTGCTGGAAGCTGGGATGTTGTCACGATACCAAAGTTTTGACTTCGATACCGACACCAGGTTTAGTATCACGATACTTGATACTGAAACGGTACTTGAAACTTAAACGATACCGATTCGATATTCGGTACCGAACGACACTGAAATGACCTTAATAGATCAGAAACGTAATGTCCATTCGAAAACCTCATTTTCGAATTCACAGTTTATGAACAACCTGGTTTATTAACAACCTTTAAGTCGAAGCCTGTTCATCAACAAATTAATAAGCATAGGCCTATAGCGTTAGAATACTAAACAATAGAAAAATATATTAAATATATTTCAAAAATTAAACATGCCAGAGGCATTACTTCTCAGTCTCTCTCTCGCTAGAAGCTTGCACTGTATCAACGAGGTTGAATGCACAAGCGCCTGACTTAGCTACCTTAGTTGCTACTGCCATCTAGGGAAGATTCAGACCAAATACACCTTTCATCCTCTCAATCAGTAATGCGCGAGACACATTTCCCTGGCTTTTACATTTCACCTACAAGTACCGAACGTTGGAAAATTCTAATACTGAACAGTTATTTATTTATTTTTTTTTAAGTACTGAAAAAGTACCGAAGTTTCGGTATACCGTGCAGCTGGGAACTCGGATTTTGCCGCAGATCCCAAATGGGAAAAGCCCCAGTGGGTCATCACAAGTGACTGCGTCTATGGTGTCCATTCATCGGCTGCCATGCAGCCCTTAAACATTTGTGTAATGACAATGTAATTACCCTGCCCCCCTCACCATCCACCCCACCCCACCCCACCCATCACACCGGGCGATAAGACACACAGCTTATGGGCCACTCACCTCTCTTCTCCTGTACAATCATATCTGGCCCCCTTATCAATCTGGCTTTAGAGGAAAAACAACAGCAACGGTTACAGCAGCCCGAACAGCAAGTGTGTGCGCGCGTGTACACGTGTGTGCGTGTGCGTGTATGCCTGCGTGCATGCGTGCGTGCGTACGTGTGTGGCACTGGAAGTACTCTACGATCAAGAAAATGAAACCGCTACACTGCTCCTTGAACAGTCCTGATAAGATACTTTTGTAAATACCGTAACGTTCATTTCAGCTGAGCTTATATTACACAGCTACGCTCAGGAGCTTGTGGGTGCACAGGAAAGTGACTGATACCTAATCATACAATGCTGGTTTAACATCAGTATTTGTGAAAGTGCGGCTCAGCGGTTAGAGTATTCACACTGACGTATAAAAACCCGAAAAGGGTAGAATTTTAGCAGCCCTTAGCAGATTTGCATAAACCAACAGGCACGGAGATGAGCAGCGCAACATCCAATTAGCATGTGCCGATTGCAGAGAGAAGCACGTCGGAGCATGTGGGCACTGCACAGTACTGTATGAAACGGGCCCTGGCGGTCTGGAAAGTCCATGAATGCCCCCAAAGTGGCGGACTGCGGCGCTATCAAAGATCCAATTACTAAACGGACGCTGGCGAAGGTACCGCCAAACAGTGCGTGAGCTTCGCGGAGAAGGCGGAAGAGCACAGGATTACAACAGAGGCAAACACATGCAGGAAGGAAGGCGAACGGCGTGCGTGTGTCTGCGTGTGTGAGAGTGTGTGTGTGTGAGAGACAGAGACGGGAAACAAACAGCACACCGGTATTAGAGCTGTTAGAGGCTCACATAACAAGCCTGTCCATTTGTACACCTCAAACAACACTCGGGTTTTTAGGATTAGTGAATTTCAAACGAAAGCCAAACGCACAGGACGCAGTTATTCAAGCCTCTTTTTTTTTTTCTTTTTTTTTCCTGCAACAGCGCACACCACAGCAACCCAAACCCTCCTCGCCTCCAACACCCACAAGCCACCACCCTTTAACATCGTGCGACACAAAGCCTAACTGGTAAACTAACCGTAATGGCTACAAAAAAACTAAAACAAACCCTGCATACCATGTCAGGGCTGGCAAACATTGTTAAATAAGTATGCTCTGTCTTCTGCCTCTTATCCAGAATCACTGTTCACTTTTCCGAAGAGTAAAAAAATAAAAAATATGGTAATTTTGACTGGCAGTTCTGTAAAGCGGCACTCTATAGCACAATGATTCCAACAGTCTATTAATGCGCTCACACACACTAGCGGCAACCAGCGTTCGAAAGGGTCATGTGACCGGAGATTTGCTCACGCCAACCAAGTGCTTCACGTCACGTGGCACCCTGCCTCGCCCCGCCCCCGCCCCCCCATCCCCCAACCCCCATTTAGCACAAACGGTCAAAAGCAAAGAGTCCAGACACAGGCATACTCGCGACAAACATCACACCCAAGCACCCGCCAGCAACCCCCCCCCCCCCAACCCTCCCAAACCTGGTCCTGGAGAGCCCTTATCCAGCACATCACCTCTAACCCCCAACGAAAACCTACAAATGTCCTACTGAACGTGGTCTAAATTACCTTTAGAAGTCATGCAATTAAACGGCCAAACTTTCACAAGTTTTCTCTATGAACATACATATTTATATATATATATATATATATATATATATATATATATATATATATATATATAAAAGGGTGACGTTATCTTGATTAAACAAAACCGCAACACTTACAATTGAAAACTTTCAAAATGTTTCCTATGATCAAACTTTCAGTAAGTCTATAAAAGTACCGTCACTGTACCTTGCTCAAGGGTGTCTTCTTCAAATATCTTAATACAAATGTTTAAAAAGGGCTTTACCAAATGTGCAACAGATAAACTGGAAAGAGACAAACTTTTCTGACATGATAACATGAGACAACGTTCGAGTTGGACAATTAAGCTAGTTTAACAACATTCAAGTCAAACTGAAGTCTTTAAATAGCTTTATCAAACAAAAATAAAGACGTAGGCTCGACGTAACTCACACATGGGGTTATCCTTCACATTTACTCGAGGAGATATTTGTGAAATATGGCCGCACCCTGAACGTTCGCCGCCGGGGCTCTCAAAGACCAGGGTTGGGTTCGACACCTCAACCAAACTTAAAGAGTGTAAGGACAACCGCACCCAATACGCCAGTCAAAGAGCAGCACAAACCTCCACGACGCTGGCCTGCTGGACTACAGCCCACAGCCCACGATCACATTTATACTTCCAAGACGTGCTCCACCAACACCAACTCAGAATAATGTGTATGGCAGGGTTCTTCAACCACTTCTACCGGTGGGCTGAAGTCTCTTTAAACAACGTGTGGTCCAAAACACAAATACAAATGCACAGTACATGTATACAACTAAGCGGGTGTCTTTAAGATGAACACAGAAATGCCTTCGTGGAGTTATGGTGACACCGAGCAAATCTAGACTGACAGTCACAAATTTTGATAATTTGTCCTTCACTGTATAGTGATTAAAGGGACAAGAGAGCATCGTGGGATAGCTGTACATGGCCAAGGTTACCACCTGAACGGTGGTGGTGTTCAGGAAGGCGGCAGAGCCAAATCCAGACGCTCTCCAGGTCAGTTAACGGGTCTCGTTCCCCTGCCCCGTGCGCGGGAGGGTAGTGCTGCTCTTTGAAACGAGGGGGAGGGGGGAATCAACGCGAAGGAGCTTCGCTGGGCGAAAGTGGCGCGGCGGAGAGACGGACACCCCCGCTCGAGAAGAGGAGCGCGGGGGTGCAGACTTACCCCATGCCCTGCGCCGAGAACCTGCCGCCTCGCCGCCCAGCGCCCCCTGGAGGCAGAGAAGCAAACCACACGTTTGGTTTTCTCGCAAATTATCACTCGAGTAAAAGGCACTCCACTTACTGTTCACCCAGTTCTAAATTCATTCATTTACACACAATTTTTTAAAACACATTCATATCCAGGCACTCATTCAGATGCTTGTAACCACAGCTACTTACTTAAACAGCTTACCTTTTTTTAAAAATTTTTATAAACACACGGAAGACTACATGAAGCAATCCAGGTACTTTGCTCAATGACAAAATGGCAGAGCCTCACCTGGGAGTCGAACCTGCAACCTTCATTCGATACAAGCCCAGTTTCCAAACCATTACCCCGCCGCTGCTGTCATCATGCAATTGCACTGTGATCTGACTGGGCTACAGAAGAGTTTCAGCATCTTACAGCTGTACTTCACAGCATCTTGCTAGAGCAGGGCTTCCCGTGGTTATGAGGAGTGATTACTGAAAGGCTCAGCGGGTCGTTCGTTACTGCAGGACGGGGCGCCTGGCAGCAGATAATGAATCACTTGGCGGAGGAAGCGGAGGTGAACCCGTGCCCGGGGAAGAGGTGCCTTCCGGGCTCTTTCCCAACGAGGCTGCAGGGTCACAGTCAGGAGGCCTCTCTTTTAACACCAGGAAGGCGGGAGGGTTAGGGGCAGATCCCTGACTGGACAGCCTATCAGGGGCCGTCGAATGGCCCGCTGGAGCATTTAACCCTTTAAGGGGGCGAGATCACAAATGTGTGATCAGAATGTTCTTAACTGAACATTCCAATGCTGATGTCACAGTCACTACTGGCGACTGAAAGCAACGGCGTTCTCGAACTTTGAAAAAACGTTCCAAAAGAACATCCTCTTCAAAGGGGTTAAACCATCTAAAGCACACAAATACAAGGCAAATATATCCCCCCATACATCCTGGTAGAGCTCTTCAGACAGACCGCAGGCCTGGCGGCTCAGCTCTTCGCACGCAGACGGGGGGGGGGGCGGACGCAGAAGGGGGGGGGGGGGGGGGCTGGACCCACACACGGGGGCGACGGCTGTGGGAGGGGGCGCTGGGACCCATGGGGCCTACCTCTTCCTCTCCCTCTCCCGCGGCGACCGCGCTCTGTGCCCCGGCCCGACACGCCCCCGGCCTTCCCGCCGTCCAAACCGTTCTCCTGCCCACGGACTGGGGTGTGGGGGGGGGGACAGAGGGAGAGAGAGAGACACAGAGGGGGAGAGAGAGAGGAAGTTTAGAGGCAGCAGGCGAACAGCATCAACTTTGAAAAAAAAAAAAAACTGAATTGCACTGTATGCAGCAGAGGGTTGTGTGTTCCATCTCAAAATCTGAACAGAATAAAAGTTGTTTGCAGGTGCTGTGACCTGCGATATATAAAGGCTCTATAAGCTGTCCTGTCCACTTCAGGACTAGGCTCTGTGGATGGTGCCCTTCCTCAGGGTCTACCTTGTGTTTTTCGGTGGGGTGCAATGAACTCCCCCCCTACACCCCCCAACCCCCCCGCCGCCCCTGTACTCACACTCCCGCCCCCGGCTGGAACCCCTGCCCCGGCGCGGGGCCCCCCCTCTCCGGCGCGCCCCATCCCGCTCGCTCCCTCGCTCCCTGTTCTCCTTCCCCTCCTCGTTGGCGTCTGTCTGGCCGCTCTCCTTCGGCCCCGACACGCCCTTCTTCTTCCCCACCATCTCCCAGGAATCCTGGAGGGGAGGAGGAGGCCATTTTGTTTACTTTCGCTGCAGGCATCAGGGTCACCCGAGGACGCGCTCCGAACACACGACTCTCTGTATTACAGACTGCAGACGGAATGCTGCTCCCGGCTCTGCTCTAGAACCTGTCCCTGCCATTCCAAACTACACCACAACAGCATACTGCCTCTCTCTCTGATACTCTGTCTGTCGCCCTCTGTCTGTCATTCTGTCTCTCTCTGTCTGTCAGTCTGTCTGTCTCTCTCTGTCTCTCTCTCTCAGTCTCCCTGTCTCTCTCCACCTTTCACAACCCACAGCACACCCCTATATTCAGTTAGTGCCTCTACAGCGGGGCTGGCACCAAGCCTAGTTTGTGTACATATCAATTACCCTGCAATAATCGGCCCAATTAATTAATTATCTGTACACGCTTGGCTGATATTTTCCTCATGCAGCAGACAATGAATAAACAGCTAAGGTGCCATTGTTTTTCTTTGGTTTTATTTTCAAATCAGTTGAGGCCTTTCACACCAATTTACAGCAGCCATTCAGCAACTAAGCAAGGCATCCCTCCTAAACATCTTCAAAACTGCAATACATTCCCCAATACACCACCCATGACACAGACTACATTCCCCAATACCCCACCCATGACACGCACTACATTCCCCAATACTCCACCCATGAAACGGACTACATTCCCAAATACCCCACTCATGACACTACATTACATTTATTTAGCAGGCGCTTTTATCCAAAGCAACGTACAAAAGTGACATGACACACAACATTCCCCAATACCCCACCCATGACATGCACTACATTACCCAATACCCCATCCATGACACCGACTACAATTCCCAAGACCCCACTGATGAAACGGACTACATTTCCCAACACGTGACCCGGGACTCACAGTGTCAGGACTGCCCTCCAGCAGCACGTTGATGGCTCTGTTCACGTCCCCATTACAGTCATGCAGTGCGATCATGGACTCATCCTGGTCTTTGCCTGTGATGTCGATCAACTGGAAAAAGGGCGGGGGGAGGGGGCGTGGGAGACAGGACAGTGAGTGAACCTTGACTGACTGCGCATGTGGTGTGTGTGTGTGTGACTGACTGCGCAGTTTCCGGTCCAACTGCACGACAGTAACCCAGTAACCGGTACTTCGCTCACCAGAACAGAGACACTGATTGGGTGAGCCAGGTAGTGTCCTCTGACCCCGAGAGAGGCTGAGAGGAGGCATCTGGTGCCAGCTCAGCCGTGACAGTGCCACCCCCCCCCCCCCCCCCACCTCCCCACCTCCCCACCTCCCCACATCACTTCATGAGTAGAGCAGAACCTATGGGTGTGCAGGGCGACTACAGCCCATCTACATCACAGCACACATTAGCCTTGCAAGCAGTTACAGGTCGGGTACAGGAGAACCGTACAGCAGCGTTCGCTGCTCTGACCACCTCTCTCATGGTATGCTCAGCTAATCTCCATTACATCTTATTTAGTTCTAGCATTTAAAATGTAGGGATGGGATGGTAGGACCAGCTAAGACAGGCAGAATAAGAAAGTAATGTTCTATGCGTGCGATTGCAATGAGATACTCGAACATCCGATCATCCGGTCAAACAAACGTATTCTGCACTTCAGCCCAGAAGTGAAAAAGCAAGCTCCATGCTCTGGCACAGACCCAGAGAGAGACAGAGAAAGGGGGAAGATAGTGGGAGGGTGGGAGGGAGAGAGAGAGAGAGAGAGAGAGGGAGGGGGGAAGGAAAAGGTTTTAGGAGGAAAGTCCAGTTAGGTGGGAGCTTGGTCACATGGCACTGGCGCGGGTCACCCTGACCACACGGGTGCGGGGGGGGGGGGGGGGGGGGGGGGGGGAGGAGGCCTACCTGTTTGACCTTCTCCTCAAAGTCTGCGTCGTTGTGGTCCGAAATCATCTGTGCGAGTCGAATCTGCTCAGCTGTGGCCTGCCAGAACAACGAAGGGGGGGGGGGGGTGCGTTATTCTGACAGTCCCCCGGCAACCCCAAATACCCCACCCCCTCACCCATTTACACTTCCAAAAACCTCCATCCCCCCAAAAACAGACACCTGAAGCAATGCTGCTTGGACAAGAGGCCTGTATGATGAAGCAGCCGGATAACTGCACAGAGCAAAACCCGGAACCCCTCCCAGATCTGGAACATGGATTGCAGTGAGAACAGATTTACTCAGCATTTAACCTGGTGCAGTTATCCAGCTAACTCAGCAATCCTGCTTTGTGATACAGGCCTCGGGGTCTGGAGAGCTGCTGGTTTTCTGCGGTTAACTAACTGTGAGATCAACTCTTAACCGGTCAGGTGACAGTGAAAAGCAGCACGTTCCCTGTCTCTCTGGAAACACACAGGGCGGGGTGTGCGCTGAAATATTGAGTGTAGAATCTCAAACACAACCATCACACCGAAAACCCCGCACGCCCCAGGCTGCACACGCCAAGCCGACGCCTGAGGTTCTCCTCTCCGCTAAATCATGCGCACAGCGTAGAATCTGCCCCGTAAGGTAAAGAGGTGCCCTCAAAGTCCAAATCTGCACGTACCTGCGGCCTGGGCTTGTGCGCCGTCTGGCTCTGTGTCTGGCTCTGCGTCTGCTCCCAGCTGCCCCGGGCACGGCTGCTGCCCACTGATGTCATCATTTACAGTATATACAAATAACAGTATTTACAAAGGAATAACACCTGGGGAGAGATATGAGAGAGAGAGAGGGGAGAGCAAACCGTCAAAACAACGCAACCATCACTGATAATGTTGATTAGAGGCAAATGGAGAATACCTGCGCGTGAGCTTGGTCAGAGTTTAAACTACGGTAATACAGAATAGAAACAAAATAGAACACGCGCCGTCTCAAACAGCAGCATTGGTAGAATGTAATAAAGTGGCAACCCTTTTAGTCAGAATTCTTGACAGAAAAGGAGATCCCGAATCGTGGCATCGTTGGGTGACCCGAAAAAAAACCAAACCCGCCTTTTCGAAAAGTGCTCTTTTCGGTGTTGGTTGACAGCTGTGCCAGACCACGCAAAAGACGCAAGTCATTACTGCCCCTTTGCACGGTCTTTATACTTTCGTTAAAATCACAGCCAATGCGTTTCATTTTTTTTTACTTCACATTAGAGCCCGTTTTGTTTCCGGTCTAGTCAAATAAAATATTCACTGTATTTGATCGCTAGTAGAATAACCTAACCTAAATGGTAAGAAACTGACCGCAAGAAATTAACTTGGTAACCACGCTTGTCAAAATTTACGCAAGGAAAGATGGGACTAGCCAGTGCCACTTGCAGCGAGCTACGGCTTACTACACACAAGCCATAGACGAACGCCAGCGAGGGTACCACAGGTTATTGTTGATAAGCAGGAAGCGATGACAAACGAACACAGTGCACTACCAGGAAAAAAAACTTCCCGTCTAGATCATTAGACAAGCATTCGTTCATTTTTTAAAATTTTCTATACACAACAAGAGAAGATGAAGCTGCGACTAACAGTACCAACGTGTCGGGTTGCTAGCTACCACTGTTTGTTGGCTAAGGTTATAAGTAGTTTGTGCACAGCATGGTTAACCAGCTAGCGACAGTGCTTTGTATACTCTTCAACCCAAGAGGGATTTGCAGCTTGGAAAATGTCCAACAACAACGAATTTGTCTGCTCTGTACAGTCGTATCTAAAAATAAAAACCTTTGCTAACGTTAGGCCTTCCGATAGCCAGGCTATTGTACAGTCACACAGGTAATTTTCGCTGTGTTCACAACTAAACTTTGTTTGAAATACTGATGTAACGCTTCGAGCCAAAAGTAACCAACGTTACCGCCAGTTGGCCAGCAAGCTGTTGCATATCCCGATAGCGTTGGCAGGCAGAACATTTACTACAGCATTTAGCTAACTAGCCACTAAAGATGCGACATAAATGGGAGATATCGCACAAATGATGCAACGTTACTATTTGACTACGCATCCCACACACCCTGGTAAACGATCCAAGCCAGTTTGTTCGCCTCAGCCAAACTGATGTATTGCCTCGTGCTGCCAAAATGTAGTTAATAGGAGAAAGCCAAACTACATGCATACCACAAAACACTGATTATTAATAAATAATTTGGGCACGTAAATAGCTTTGTTGTTATTGCACAGCACGCCACGGGCTCCAATGATGTAGCTGCACGTTCACTGCTTGTTCCTTCTTGGCCAATTACAAGCTAGTTGACGAAATAATTCCAGAATCGCCCTTTCCTAACAATATCAGCAGCGTCGTGTAATTTCGTTTTAGAAAGCCATCACAACCTAAATAACGTTATTTTATTGCTTCCGCTCCTAACCACCTCATGGCCAATAGAGGAGCCATTGCACTCAACCCCATATTCACAAAAATAAGTAACCGGCTATCGATAAATTTTCACCCTGCAACAACATATCAAGAATTACACTTTGTCCGAATGCTGCTCTTTACCCGACCGATTAGTATCCATGTTCGTTTCGGGTTTGAGAAAACAGCCCAGTCGTTCGCCTCCGCCAATCACTCACTATCCTTACCATCGTAACGCCATCGCCAGGGGAACTTACATACTTGACACCGAGGCCCTCACCAGGCCGCTAGGCCGCAAATAACGAAAACAAATAACGGGCGATAATACTGACCAGAAACCAGGCTGGAGACCTGAAATCGAGCTTTCGAAAAGACTGAACGGCCTCAGTAACGTCCAAGTCGAAACGGAACAAATTCCAAACCCCTTAGACCCTTATTTAATGTACGAAAGTTAGCCGAATTGCCTCGCCCAGACAATAAGGGAGACACTCGGAATTTTACCTGTTTCTTTTTCCACAGACACCCCGATACCTGCGTCACGTGGCTATATGTGACCGTTCAGCGGCTTCGGCAAAACGGATACCCTCATCACGTGACCCGCCATATCTCGTTCCTGTCGTGTCCAATTTTCTTATTGGACACGACAGGATTAATTTGACATTGGCTCATGCTTAATACTATCCAAAATACATTATTGTAATGTTAGAATATGATTTTACGTTCAATGACGCATTTTTGTGGAGGATGAATTTTAGAATGGAGGGCTAAAAGTAGATTGAAAATATTGATATTACAATTTAATTAATTCTTCAGGCAAAGTACCTTCTACAGTGTTTGTCATGCTTTTTTTTGTACGCCCATATCTGGTTTACACATGATAGGCAAATCGAAGTTTGACCTTAATCAATAGTGTCACAGAAATGTCCGACTAAGGATTCAAACTGGCAACTTAGAATTACAAACCAATTAGCCACATTTCTGTAGTTTTACTTAACATAGTATTGTCTTCACTATCTTCCATGTTTTCTTTTAACATAAAAACATAGTAGACCTGCCTCTCAACAGCCATATTCAACAAAAGCAACTACAGTATCACACATAGCAAGAACCAATTAAGAGAACATAGCGCGTTTTCTTTTTGCTATGTGAAGTTAAAGAATAGAAATATCTTGGGGAAATTCAGTCAATTTAATAACACAACCATCAATTTATTAGAATAGATGATATTTCCTTCCATCAATTACAACGATAAAATAATACAACTGTAATACCTGAATAAGACATGCAGATTTTTTGAATGAAAGTATTTGAATTTTCATCAGCCTGATGTGTTTTTGAGGGAATCAAAGAAATTAAAAGGTGAAATACCACCACCTACCGTGAAATAGTTGTACCGCAACGACGAGAACAATAGTTTCTCATTATGTAAAAACCTCTGAAATTTGCATGTGTATTTGGCCATTTTTGTTTCCTTAATTCTACATTTTCCGTTTATGAGTGATAACTCTAATGCTGGGTTTTATTGGTGTCCTGAAATAAATAATTAATAAAGGGAATTATTTTCCTTGCTGTAATCATCCATATCCAGACACGTGGGGATGACCAGGCAAATTCAACCCTAGGTCATGAAGTGTAACTCCCCAGTTCTTAAATCAACTTACCACTGGTGTTATAGGGTGGAAAGAATAATCTAAGAAAAGCTGCCTTGCCTTTGCTAAAATTTGGCAACCACTTGGAATACAAGTTTTTTAGCCAATACAAATGCTCTTTGAGATCAGCTGATGGCTCCCTATAGAATCTAAGCACTGTCACAGGACACCTACTGATGTAAACATGTTCTAAAGTAGTCAATGATAAATACTAAATGTCTACAGCAAAATCAGTTATTTCAGTCAAGTGCACCCAAACCATACATTATGCCAGGCCCAATTCTATTTAGATGAACCCTCCTCTGTGAAAATGATCACATGGAAATAGATTCAGACACATAAATAGCTGCAAGCAGCTATACACAGGGTCCAAACACACTCAGCTAATATTAAACCACTTAACAAGTGGCCAGTCAATGCCAAAATCATGCAATAGCCAAAGGGAGGTACTCTGTACCACTGTATCCATTTTTGTAGATCTCCTGAAAAAAGTGATGCAAGTTCCATGTTGATGGGTCGAATGCTGTAGGAGATGTCTTTAAAATTTTAAAAAACAAATTCAAAATGGTGGGAAGCTGAAAATGGTGGAAATTATGGCTCTGAAGGATTAGAGTTGGTCATGAGGAGGGACACCAGTTCAAAGTCTCCAGCTCAAAAGAGACAGGAGTTACAATTGTTTGAATATTGGAAATTCAAATGGTGCCATCAAGTGGCCAATCAGTGCCAAAATCACTCAGTGGCCATAGGGAAGTATCATTTCCAAAAAGACTCAGAGACTGCTTAGTCATCTTCATCTTAGACTTGATCATGTTTTTCCAGAGACCTGAAGCATTTTTGCGTGAGAAACAATGTCATTTTGTCTGATGCCTGAAAAGTGATGTTGAGGTCTGAGGATGTCCTAAAATGTACACCGTAGCCCCTGGTCTACAGCATTTGCTACTTCCACTTGGGCTGGCACTGGCACCAGTTGTCATGCTATTGAGTCTTCCATAAAAAAAAAAATGACATCTCTCTTCCGGAGTTTTATGAAAAACTTGCATTGACCCCCATTCATTCTTCTGTTTCAGTGCTCATAGTCGCCCCCTAGAGGTGGAACCAGCTATTTATGTAGATGCCATATCTCCCTACTGCAAAATCTCTGCTTGTACACTTGAGCGACCCATTAACCAAATCACGCACTGTGGGAACGCAGATGTAAGTGCACCATCTGCACCATTTCCTGAACCGTCAGTGACCCCCTATTTTTGGGAGTAGGTGAATAACACCTGGAGCGAGAGAAATAAACTTCAATACCCAGAAGACTTTGTTGTGCGCATGTTGAAACAAAATGCAGGAAAGTGTTGAATTTAATGAGGGCAGTGGCAGGATATGGGTGTGAAAAGGCAAACATTGATGAATATGTATCAGGCATTGATAAGATCATCTTCAGATAACGGTTGCTTTCTTTATGATGAGGCAACCAAAACAAATCTCACACGGTTAGACAGAATTCAGACAAGAGCTTTGATATTGTGTAGTGGGGCATTCAGGTCAACAGCTGTTGTGGCACTGCAGGTTGAAACTGGGGAATGGCCATTGAAGTTAAGGCGGGATAGACTTGCACTAGCCTATTGGGCAAGGTTGAGTGGGAGATCAGAAAGGCATCCTGCAGTCATGGCAACTAGGTACCATTGGGAGAGGAGAGAAGGGAAACAAAAAATGGCTGAAAATGGAATTGAAGAGATAGAAATAGGGCTTGTCAATACCTTAGGAAATGTTCCATCATGTTTTTTTTTTCCCATTTGGATTTGATTGACACCAGAAGAGAATGGGGTGAGGGAGAGTATGTAAGTTGATGTGTGGAGAGGTATGTTGAAGTTAAGTGCCATTCATCTGTTAGTATACTCACTCATCTAAGGACTCAGCCAGTGGCAAGGTGGGAGCAGGGGGTATATATCCCAGAATGTGATCTCATACTTTATACTGGGCTATCCGATCTTGTGTCAGTGCATGCAGCTAAGATGCTGGCTATGATTATAGGATTAAAAGGAGTAGAGGAGGTAAAACCACTCAGAGTAGTGATATGCTGATTCTGCAACAGTGTTGAATAGTCTGGAGTCTGGTAGCTTAGATAGGGGGGTTTGCTTGTAGAGACAATGGTAATGTTGATGGGGTTAGAGAGGATGGGAGTGGTGGTTTGTTTCTGCTGGGTTGAGGCGCTCATGTTGGGGTGGAAGGTAATGAGAACCCGAATGCTGTGGCCGAGAGTTCTGGGAGAAGAGAGGGTCGATATACTGGTAGCACTGGGCCATAGAGAAGTCAAGTCATTTATCAATTAATCAGGGATCAATATCTGGCAAAATCAATGGGGCAATAGTGGTAAAGGGAAGAATTATTATAATATGCACCAATCTGTTAAGGAAGAGGTGGGGAATTGGAATTGAAGGAGAGGGGAAATCACATGGAGTAGATTGAGACTGACTGGGAGACATGAAACAGGGTTATGTGATTTGTGTTAGTAGATGAAACGGTAGAACATGTGCTGATGTTTTATGAATTGCATGATGTAAATAGGGAGAAATTGTTTGAAAGGGTCAGAAAAACTGGGCGGGGATGGAGTATATGTGGGATATTACGGAAAGGGAAGGGGAAAGGGTGGTGGGTAAGGCTCTTTTTAGTTTTCTTAGAGTAGCAGGTTTAAGCAAAATAATTGAATGTAGGTAGACCAGGACCGGCGGCCTCGCACTCCAGCACAGTAGGTGGCGGTGGACACACGTTAAAGGTTCTACCGTCCGTCAACCAAAACCAAAGGCAAAACCAAAGAAGAAGAAGAAGAGTTGTTTTCTGCGGCGGGAAGTTGGAAACTGAACGAATGTGTGTCAGCAGCAAATAGGCTACCAACTTTCGGAAACAAAGGATCTGGTAAAATTTACATTGTGTTCTATGTCATCATTTCAGGTTAATGACACGCCGTGGTTACATCAATATTCCGCTGTTTAAGTGGCTAGAAAGCTAAATTTTACTACACTTTTACATTAACTTTCACTACAGTCCTTGCTAACAAAATCTAATTTCAGCGAACGAAGCTTTTTATCTAGCCAGCTTGCTAATTCTAGCACGGCGAGGACCTTATTAAGCAATGTTGTCGTAAAATGTCTTACGTTGGTACAATTATACTGAGGAATACCAGTGAACGGGGTAGAAGTCCGATTGTTGGGTTTGTTTTCGTGTGACGTGCAGTGCCAACATGAGCGACAGGAGCCTTCCCCAGCAGCTAAAGCGGTGGGCAATAGAAGAATTTAAATTACAGCCGCACCAGCTCCCCCATGACAGCTACTTCAAAACGTAAGTGTGTATGCTTTCCCTCACCGCTTGTCCCGGATTGTAGACAGCAAAACGAGTTGTTGTTGTCACCGGTGAAATGGTGACTTTAGCTTGATATACTTGACATAGCTTGAAAATACCAAAGTAGAGTAAAACATGTCAACGTGCTCAACAGGACATAACGGTAATACTCTTTTCGTTTCGTTTAAGTTTGTGTCTTGGACAAGGAGCCTCTATATGGAAATATATAACCCAGCATATTTACAATCAGAGGTGAGTTGACATTTCAACCATTTTTTTTTTTCCCATTTTGATCTTTCTAAAGTTGTCTGTTTATGTTATTGTCCCGCTGTTTTGTATCGTCTTTTTTGTAAAACCCATTCCTCTGGCAAGCACAGTCTTGATGACTTTGCTCTCTCTGTTCCAGGAACGTGAAAGTCATGCGTGGGAATTTACAGTGGTATCCTTTTCTTCAACCGATGTGCAATTTTGTACGACATTTACAGGCATTATTTACAACATAGGCAGTTTGTGACTATGTGTCATGGTAATACTCTCCATGCAGTATTTGCACCTGAAAATGGTATGGCTTTGCAGAGATCAGGAGCACAAAGTATTTTCGTGATGTGGAAAAAGCTGGTAGATTGCCTTTAAAAGGTTGCAAATTGTAAGACTCAATGAGCCTCATTCACAAAACCTTTCTTAGATTATTCTTACTTTTGTCCTTTAAAATGTTCCTGTGAAAAAAACAATATGAGATTCAGACGTGCAGACTTTTGTTTTTGTGCAGATCTCAGGTGTATGAGACGATGAATGTTGGCCGTTTGTAGATTTTGTGCACAGTTTTGTTCACGTGATTTGCATAAGGAAACAGTCACAAACAAATACAGATAAGGAAAAAAAAATGACGAACGGCAAAATGTTCTTGGAAACATTCTTACACGCAGCTTACGATCGAATGTGACCGTACACATGTTTTGTGAATGAGGCCCAGTATGTGCAAAACAGATTGATTCCATGCATTGTGGTTAGCCTTGACCGTGAAATCCCTCAGGTTCAAGATGCTGCAGGATAAAGAGGTGAGACCGTCCGTGCACCCTGTCCCCACTTCACACTTGCTGCGTGTTGTAATAATGTACCAGTATACTTCTGCTTATGTTAGGTTTCAATGATACGTGTTTGTGTGGCAGCCAAAGCTCCCACTGTCCTTGAAAATCCTCTAAAATTTGTCAGTTTGAGAAAAAATATAAAAGGCCTTGATGGTTTTTTGAATATGGACTCGGTTCTTTGAAGTGCTTGAGTCCAGAGGTTAATATTTTGTGCAGCAATAGAAACTGAAGTCATAGTCATTAACTTGCGGTTCAGTTGTTTAGCTTGTTCTCAGTATGTGAGGGAGCCCAAGGTCTCAAATGCATGTTTGGTCGGTTTTTAACTTGTCCTTCATACTCTGCACAACCACTCGTTATTTGACAACATTATGTATTTATATACGTTTATTTTTTCACCAATCTGAATTTATGTGAAAGTCTAATTATTAAACTGCTGCTTAAGCAAGGTGTTTTGTGAACCAAAAATGAACTTAATTTGTGTTCCACGTCGCTCATGAATTTTGGGGGATGTGTAGATAGAGTACAAGGTGGTATGTGTGTGTGAGGATATGGTACTAGGTATGTGTTTGTGTGGGTGCGGTACTAGGTGGTATGTGTTTTGTGTTGATGTGGTACGAGGTGGTATGTGTTTGTGCAGACGTGGTACTAAGTGGTATGTGTCTGTAAGGATGTGGCACTAAATGGTATGTGCATGCGTGGATGTGGTACTAGGTGGTATGTGTTTGTGTGGTATTGAGTGGTATGTGTATGTGTTTGCGTAGATGTGATACTAAGTGGGATGTGTATGTGAGGATGTGGTACTAAGTGGTATGTGTTTGTGTGGATGTGGTACTGGGTGGTATGTGTTTGTGTGGTATTGAGTGGTATGTGTATGTGTTTGCGTAGATGTGATACTCAGTGGGATGTGTTTGTGTGGATGTGGTACTAAGTGGAGTGTGTTTGTGTGGATGTGGTACTAAGTGGAATGTGTTTGTGCTGATGTGGTACTAAGTGGTACGTTCTGTTCCTGCAGGTTGAATGTGTAGAGGGGCAGAGTGAGGCAGCTCGGAGGGAAGAGCTTCAGAGGGAGATTGAGGATCTGAAAGCAGAGCTGGATCAGCTGAACGGTCGGATCAGTGTGGCCGAGACACAGCTGGCAGCTGACGGTAAGCTCCACAAAATAAACTTCCTCCTATCGATAGCCTATAGCGCCACATCTGCAGAGTGGGCACTGAGCGGTCGCTGGTTTGACAGAGCGGTCGGTGGTTTGACCGAGCAGTCGCTGGTTTGACCGAGCGGTCGGTGTGCGCTCTTGCAGAGCGGTCGCTGGTTTGACCGAGCGGCGCTGGTTTGACAGAGCGGTCGCTGGTTTGACCGAGCGGTCGCTGGTTTGACCGAGCGGTCGCTGGTTTGACCGAGCGGTCGGTGTGCGGTCTTGCAGAGCGGTCGCTGGTTTGACCGAGCGGTCGCTGGTTTGACAGAGCGGTCGCTGGTTTGACAGAGCGGTCGGTGGTTTGACCGAGCGGTCGCTGGTTTGACCGAGCGGTCGGTGTGCGCTCTTGCAGAGCGGTCGCTGGTTTGACCGAGCGGTCGCTGGTTTGACAGAGCGGTCGCTGGTTTGACCGAGCGGTCGCTGGTTTGACCGAGCGGTCGGTGGTTTGACCGAGCGGTCGGTGTGCGCTCTTGCAGAGCGGTCGCTGAGCGGGAGCTGGGCGGAGGACGAGGAGAGCCGGCGGAGGAGCGTGCTGCTGCAGGCGTTCCAGCGGCGCTGCGCGGAGGAGCGGCTCTCCCTGACCCAGCGGGGCCGCGGGATCGGCGGGCACTCCCAGGCCCTGGGACAGCTCCGCAGGTGGGGGCCCCTCCTTGTTCCACTCTCTCCCCCCCCCCCCCCCCACCCTAAACCCGCCCGTCCCGTCCGCCCGCGTGGGCCTCAGTGCTGGGCCTCCCACATGCCTCGGTCTGTCTCGGCAGGAAAGCGGAGGTGGAGCTGGTGTTCGGCGCTGTGCCCGACGACGGAGGCGACTCTCTGGGCCCCTCCGGTCCCGAGCCGCAGGTCCTGGTGAGTCACCCTACCTGTGCGAGTTCACCTGCCACCTCAGCGAATCAGCTCTTACTCGTCTTTACATTCATACTTGAAAAGCTAAAAAATGCAAGTAAATTTCCCATTGTTTCGCCTGAGGGTAGATGACCCAGCGGTAAGAATCTCTCCGTTTCCCTCTCTCCGTTCCTCCCTCCCTCCTTCCCTCCCTTCTCAGCGCGCAGTGAGAGAGCTGTGTGAGGAGAGGCTGCTTTTCTTCCTCTCGCTGCTGCAGAGCGAACTGAAGGCCGTGAACAGCACCGGCAAGCAGTGAGTCCTGCTAATGCAGCTGTTCAAACCCCCCACCCACTGCCCAGATCTCCATCCATCCAACATAACACTCACATAGCAGGGAGTGATAATATCACAGCATGATATTCTGCATAAACGATACTTGTCTTGATCTCGAACCCATTCTGTCAGTCACCGGTTTTTGTTTTTTCCTCTTTACCCCCAGCTTGCCCCAGGAGCAGAGGGAAGTGGTGTTTCAGCACTGGCTCAGTGCTGTGGAGGTAGGGTAGCAGAGAGAGTGTGCACAGCAAGCAGCACGTGTTCAGCATTCTTGTGTTTCAGCGGCTAATTAAAGCCCTCAGAGCTAATTGGTAAATGGATGGTAAATGGACTGCATTTATATAGCGCTTTTATCCAAAGCGCTTTACAATTGATGCCTCTCACTCGCCAGAGCAATTAGGGGTTAGGTGTCTTGCTCAAGGACACTTCGACACGCCCAGGGCGGGGTTTGAACCGGCAACCCTCCGACTGCCAGACAATCGGTCTTACCTCCTGAGCTATGTCGCCCCTAATTGTTTGGATTGTTCAGTGACACGACTTAAGCTTAAGCACTTAGTGCTGAAAAGTGCACTGCGTGGCCCCCTCAGCACTGGATTCTGACACCGATTAACGGTTAGCCATTAGCCATGTGTTATTTGGTGGTGTCAGATGCAACCACGTTTTATGGTAGCATCTGAGCAACACTAGCCACACCAGGTGCTGTGGGAGCAGGTAGCTCGGTCAAAACTGCCAGCCTCAACCCATTGCTGACAGTCAGAAAAGCTATATTGGGCTGTTGCTAGCTGACTAGCAGATCACTGTTTGCTAGCTAGCCGAACAAGCTAGCTAATGCCACTAGTCTCCCACATTACCTTGCGCAAGTTCTCTACCACAAATTATGTTCTTGCTTGATGTGCAGTGACCTCAATAATGTATAAAAGTGCTGTAATATCTACACAAGTTTAAAATTAAAATGATACAATAAAAATATAATTTTATTAAAGCTGAGAATCTGCACTTTAACTACATGTGAATTGTTTGATTACAAACTAAGATTTTGGAGTACAAAGCGAAATCAAGAAGAAAAAAAAAATGTATTTGATTCATTGACACCTCTTGCTTGACCTGTAAGATGTTGGGGGCCATCACCAAACTCTTATCTGAGCAGGTTCCTGACTGAAAATTGATTTTATATTTGTGATATTCGCCTATAGACGTGCTGCACCTTAAAGGTTATGTATTTAGCAACAAAAGTAATTCAGTGTTTTGACGACCATTTAAAAAACCTGCAGTAATTTTGACTGGAGCATGCCGGAAAAGGTACAGTCTACCAGTAAGGTGCTAGAGGTAGCGCTACGCTCTCTCTCTCTCTCTCACTCTCTTTTTCATTGAATGCCCCTTCATTCTCTTCCTCTCTCCTTTCAGGACCTGATCCGCTCTCACACCCCCACCCGTAATTCTGTTCTCTCTCCCTTTCAGGACCTGGTCCACTCTCACCCCCCCAGCCACATTCTGTTCTCTCTCCTTTCAGGACCTGATCCACTCTCACCCCCCCAGCCACATTCTGTTCTCTCTTCCTTTCAGGACCTGATCCACTCTCACCCCCGCACCCATATTTCTGTTCTCTCTCCCTTTCAGGACCTGATCCGCTCTCACCCCCCCGGCCACATTCTGTCCGCGCTGCTGCACCAGGCCTCCCGGACGCAGAGGTCGCTGCAGGAGAAGATTTCCTCCCTGGATGTGGAGCAAGAGATGGCTGCCCTGCGGTAAGCTCACTCTGTCGTGCTATGCCCTGCATATTTAGCTGGCAGCTGCTTTATTGACTTTAGACAGGCCATTTCCCTCTGCTTTAATGGGAGAACTCAGGCGTTTTCCCATTGGTTAATGAAGAATGATGTCATAATAACATTTGCATAAGTTTATGAGCATGTAGCAAAGCAAAACTTATGTCTGTGAAGATGGGATTTGTAGTCCTTGGTGTGACGAGACCCATTTTCTGCTGAAAAAAGGTTCAACCACTGGAACCAGACACACTTTTGTGCTCTGTTTCACACCGAAATAAACAGCTTAAGCTATTCTGCCAGCCCTAAAACGTTTAGACGGAATGACCCTTCATTCTTTAATTCAGTAAGAACGTTTTTCCATCTTGCTCTGTGATAAAAACCTAGCTCTGTCTACATCAGCATACCTGTCCATGGAAATGTGTCAAAGGAATTAATTTAAAGATACTAGCGCTGTTTGTCTCTTTGGCATAGCTTTACAGTCTTTCTCAATGTGCACTGAACCAGATTTCGCTATGAGAACAAACAGCTTCAGGACATCTCCAGGGAAGAAGAGGAACTGCCTTCAGTGAAGTCTCTTTTACAGGTACGGGTGTATGCATATTGTTACGGCTGCATACAACCAAAGTAAACATAGAGAAGCTGTTACCCGGTTTGTTCGAAGACTAGGAGCACAGCCCAGTTACAAGGCCCGTGTGCTCCCCGGTAGGGGTATAGCAAAGTGAGCAATCGGAGCGAGAGAGAGAGAGAGCTAGAACTCCTTCTGATGAGGTCCTTATATGGGGAAAGCATCACCTGCATAGGTCTCCTGCAGGTGAGTGCAGGTCCCTAAAAACAGACAGACCGGCCCATACAGATTGAGGCAGCCAGCGCCCCCATTTTGCGACAGAGGGATGTAGCTATATATATATATGTATATAGTACTGTATGCTTTGGCTATCCATTTGAATGAGTGTTTAGCTCTCTGCTACAGTTAGTGGGTTTTAGCTATGCGCTCTAATGAGTGTGCTTTAGCTGTGTGGATGAAATGTGGTGCATGCTAGCTGAAGTACACTCACTTTAGTACATCGTCAGCACACACTCACCTGAGTACACTGCACACTCACTCCAGCACACGTGTTGCAGTTAGTGTGGTTTATCTGTATACTGGAATAGGTGTGTCAATGCTGTCTGCTACAGTTAGTATGCTTTCTCTCTGTACTCACGAGTGTGTTTCAGCTGCGTGAGTGCGGTTCGCTGCGTGAGTTTGTGTTAGCGAGTGCGCGCGCGAGTGCGCGCTAGCCAAAACGCGCTCGCTCCAGCGCGTCTCAGTCCCGCGATCTCCCCGCAGAGGGGCTGGGAGGAAGAGGAGCGGGCTGCGGTGCAGCTGGCGCGGACTCGAGCCCGGGTTCGACAGCAGCGGGACCAGCTCGACGCCCTCCGCGAGCAAGTGCAGCTGGAAACGCCGGGGGGCGATGCCCAGCTCGAACCCATGGCCAGGTACACGCGCTTTCTGAAATAACGTCCAGAAAGGGGCACAGCCAGGACTGGAGTTTTTACACCCCTGAATTTGGCCCACCTGAAACCCTGTGTCCCTGATATGGTTTTCTGAGCTTAGTGCACTGTGGAGAGTCTGAATGGCCAGGGAATAGAGCCAGCACTCGAGGCTTTGAAGGAACCGGAAGCTTCCACGTTCGGCCATGAGGGAGGCCTTGGTGGCTCAAAAATGCACTTTTAGAATCGGGAAAAAGACGATTATTCAGTAAAAGGCTCAGTTGCATCGCTCTTATTCGGTTTAAATGTGATTGTTCATTTCGGCCCTCCTCAGCTGTCTTCTCAATCTGAAATGTTGTAAAAATTTAAGTGACTACACCCAGATTTAAAGAGGTATCTGCCTACGATGTCATTTCTCTTCCTCTATCTCTCTGTCCCTCTACCTCTATCCCTCTCCTTCTATCTCTCTTTCTTTATCTCTCTCCCTCTGTCTGTCCCTCTACATCTCTGTTCATCTATATCTTTCTCTCCCTCTATCTATGTCTGTCTTTATCCCTTTCCGTCCCCCCCTCTCTCTCTCTCTCTCCCTTCCCCCACTCGCCCTCCCCACGCAGGGCGGTGTTTGAGCTGGAGCTGCAGTGTGTGGTGCAGGCCGCTCAGAGGGACAGTGTGCAGGAGCAGTGTGCGCAGCTGGGGCAGCTGGCCCAGGACAGACAGGAAGCCCTGCGCAGCCTGCGCAGCCAGTGGCACAGCATCACGGCCTTCCGGGAGCTGGTGGTGAGCGAGAGACCGACCGCCCCACAGAGCATACAGTACACACACACACACGCGCGCGCACACACACATACACACACATACACACACGCACATACACACACACACACACACATACACACACACACACACATACACACACACACATTTTGATTCCTTATTTAAGTCCACATTTATAAAATACATCATAAGGGCCAAAATATATTTCAGTTGCTGTCTGATGTCCTTCACTTCAATGGCAGAAAGCATACCAGTAAGGATAAAACAAGCAAAATGCAGGTTAGACATTTGCATCTCAATTGCACCGACAGGAAACCTTATGGGTACAAGAAACATCTTCTCCTCCATATACCGCAACTGCCTATAATGGAGGAAACTGAGCAATATTTTGTTAGTCGCTTTGCTCTCCATTTTGCCAGCCCCATTATCCTAAGACCTCTGACCACTAGCCTGTGGACATGGCCAAGGCTTCCAAATATAAAAACTAGAAGTTGACACTTATACCCTAGTTCTGTTATGGCTTGTAGTAATGGCTGGCATTTTAACTGTTCAGTAAGAAATGCTTCTTCTAGACACACACACACACACACACCAGGTCCACGCTTAACAGTCAGAAGCTAAGTAAGACCTCATGACCTCAGAAAGAGAGGATGGGGTTTTGCGGTGGATGTTTTTAGACTGTTTTTTTTTTCCCTTGCTATTGGGCCTCGGTTAGGAGGCTGTTTGGAGAGCGAAGTAGTTTTGGCTCCACTTGCTTTTTTTTCCCCCTTATTTATTTTTGGATCGCCATGTACGTCTTTTCACTCGACGTGCACTCAAATTGGAGAGCAGCAGCGACGAAAACTAGGTGCTTTGTCATCATCTCGCACGACACCCTGTAGCAGCGTTGTGTTTTTTTTTTGTCATTTCATAATTCTGCTTTATTCTCTGTGTTTATTTGCAGGCTAACAAGCAGGAGCAAATCCGTTGGCTGATCAAGGCCAACTCGAACGCCAAGAGTGAGCTTTCCCGTGTGCACAGCGAGGTACGCCACTCACAGGGCCGTATAAAATGGAGGGAAGTCTGACGCTGCTCGCAGTGATATCATCCTGATACCCAGCCCAACACTTCTTTTTTTTAAGTACTTCATTGTATTTTAGATGATGCGAATGTCTTGGATGACTGAAACATGTTGCAGTGAAAATGCTTTCAAAAAATATTATTTATTTTTTGTTGAGCGTCCGTTCTGGTGTGCGCTTCAGCACAGGAGAATATGCGGTTCTTCAGATCAGGACCCGAGACTCATGTCCCTTACGGGGGACAGAAATGGCCTTAGGAAGACATGCCGCTGTATGTGATGTGTTTGTCCTCGTTGTTTTCCTTGTGCGGGTTTGTTTGGCGAAATTCGCGCATTTTCCCGCGATGGTAGCTGTCAGGTGAAACTCTGCCGACTCTCGAAATGAGCCAATCCGTTCGTCCGTTCTCTCTCCCTCCTTTGTGGCCGTCCGCTGGTTCTGGACGGGCCCCGCCCGCAGGTTCGGCGCTTTGCGGAGGACGGGCTGGGGCCTCGGTGCGGGGCGGTGGCGGGGGCGGCCTCGGCGCTCCGGAACACTGTGTCGCAGGAGGTTCGGCTGACGGGCTCCGTCTCGCTGGCCGCCCTCGGTCGCAGGGTTACCGACGGGTGCGTATGAGCCGGGGGGAGGCGACGGAGGAGGAGTGCGTGTCATGTCTTAATCCTAGCTCTTTGTGGGTTGTTTCTCTGTTCCCTAACGGACGCAGAACGGGAAGTTGCTGGGTGTGTTTTTGGCTGAGATGGGTCCTCAGTAAAGCTTATTCCTGAGTGAGATCTGCTTTCTGTGTGTGTGTGTGTGTGTGTGTGTCTCAGTGTCCAGCGAGTCCCTGCTAAACAGCTGTCCATCCACCGCCTGCACTGCCCCACCTTCCACAGCCTGTGTGAGAGCCTGGCCTTCCCCATGTACAGGGTGAGTGAGCACACACACACACAGCGCACAGCGCACATACACACAGCGCACAGCGCACACACATACAGCGCACATACACACAGCACGCACGCCACACAGACACACACACACACACACACACACCTACCCTCACACACACACACACACACACACTCACACCTACACACACACTCACTCACACACACACACGCACACACACACATACACACGCATACACACACACACACACACACACACACACAAACACAAACTTTCACACACACACACACACACACACACACACACACACAAACACAAACTTTCACACACACACACTCACTCTCTGATGTTCTGGTTCCTGACCCCCTGCTCCCCTCAGGCGCCGGAGCAGCTGACTGCGCAGACGGTGTCCCAGCAGCTGGAGCTGCGCTTCCTGCGTCGGCTGCTGCAGCTGCGCAGTCTCTCGCGCGCCACCCTGCAGAGGCAGCGGGCGCTCCTGCCCGCCCTGGACCAGAAGGGTACGAACGCCTCCATTGCCCGAAAACACAACCGCCCCGCCCCGCATCACAGCCCCCCCAGCCGCTGCTTTAGTACGAGAACCGCCTCGCTGCTGGAGGAATGGGTAGCGCTGTCGCCTCACAGCAAGGAGGTCATAGGCTCGAATCCCGGGCCTCGTGTGGAGTTTGTCCTCCCCGTGTCCGTGTGGGTTTCGTCCGGGTACTCCGGTTTCCTCCCACAGTCCAAAGACATGCAGGTTAGGCTAATAGGAGAGTCTAAATTGCCCATGGTTATGAGTGTGTGAGTGAATGGTGTGTGTGCCTGCGATAGATTGGCGGCCTCTCCAGGGTGTATTCCAGCCTCTCCCCCAATACACTCTGGGACAGGCTCCAGCACCCCCCCCACCCCACCCCCCGCAACCCTGCCCACGTATAAGCGGGTGTAGATAATGGATGGACCCTGCCCAGGTATAAGCGGGTGTAGAGAATGGATGGACCCTGCCCAGGTATAAGCGGGTGTAGATAATGGATGGACCCTGCCCAGGTATAAGCGGGTATAGATGATGGATGGACCCTGCCCAGAATAAGCGGGTAAAGATGATGGATGGACCCTGCCCAGGATAAGCGGGTGTAGATAATGGATGGACCCTGCCCAGGATAAGCGGGTAAAGATGATGGATGGACCCTGCCCAGGATAAGCGGGTGTAGATAATGGATGGACCCTGCCCAGGATAAGCGGGTAAAGATGATGGATGGACCCTGCCCAGGTATAAGCGGGTGTAGATAATGGATGGACCCTGCCCAGGATGAGCGGATATAGATAATGGATGGACCCTGCCCAGGATGAGCGGGTGTAGATAATGGATGGTCCCTGCCCAGGATAAGCGGGTGTAGATAATGGATGGACCCTGCCCAGGATAAGCGGGTGTAGATAATGGATGGACTCTGCCCAGGATAAGCGGGTGTAGATAATGGATGGACCCTGCCCAGGATAAGTGGGTGTAGATAATGGATGGACCCTGCCCAGGATAAGCGGGTGTAGATAATGGATGGTCCCTGCCCAGGATAAGCGGGTGTAGATAATGGATGGACCCTGCCCAGGATAAGCGGGTGTAGATAATGGATGGACCCTGCCCAGGATAAGCGGGTGTGGTTAATGGATGGACCCTGCCCAGGATAAGTGGGTGTAGATAATGGATGGACCCTGCCCAGGATAAGCGGGTGTAGATAATGGATGGTCCCTGCCCAGGATAAGCGGGTGTAGATAATGGATGGACCCTGCCCAGGATAAGCGGGTGTAGATAATGGATGGACCCTGCCCAGGATAAGCGGGTGTGGTTAATGGATGGATGGATGGGTGGGTGGGTGAATGGGTGGATGCTTGTTCCGCTGCGATCCTCAGCTTGCTGCTGTGCTGTGCTGTGCCCAGCCCTCTTAGAGAAAGTGCGGGAGGCGGAGGAGGAGCTGCTGCGGACTCTGCTGCCCCGGGTTCGAGAGCTGCGGCGGCGTGCGGCCCAGGGCCTGCAGTACGGGGCACCAGTCACCAGCGCCATCGCCCACTGGTGAGCGATCCCCCCCCCCCAGGGTTTCTGATTCTCATGTGTTTACAGCTTGTGTTGTTATAGGTTGTACTCTGTCTTGGGCATAGTGAGATGTCATCACTCTCTGCCTCTGATTTCTGTTTCCTTGTCTCTCTCCCTCTGTCTCTCTTTGTCTGTCTATCTCTCTGTCTCCCCAACTCCCTCTCTCTCTTTCTCTCTCTCACTCACTGTCTCTCACTCACTGTCTCTCTCTCTCTCTTTCTCTCTCTCTCTCTGTGCAGGTGGGAGCAGCCTGCTCAGTTTGCTCTGCCTGAGCTGCAGAAGGGGGGTCTGACTCTGCAGAAATGGCTGGAGAGGTGGAGACTAGCAGCCAAGGCCCTGGAGTGAACACAGGACCGCCAGCACAGACACAGACACAGACCATCACTTCATATCACACAAAGCACAGGACCACCAGCACAGACACAGACACAGACCATCACTTCATATCACACAAAGCACAGGACCACCAGCACAGACACAGACACAGACCATCACCTCATATCACACAAAGCACAGGACCACCAGCACAGACACAAACACAGACCATCACCTCATATCACACAAAGCACAGGACCACCAGCACAGACACATATAATCACTTTATATCACTCAAAGCACAGGACCACCAGCACAGACACAGACACAGACCATCACCTCATATCACTCAAAGCACAGGACCACCAGCACAGACACAGACACAGACACAGACCATCACCTCATATCACTCAAAGCACAGGACCACCAGCACAGACACAGACACAGACCATCACTTTATATCACTCAAAGCACAGGACCACCAGCACAGACACAGACACATGCCTTCACTTCTTATCACTCGTAGCTCAACAGAAGGCAGATACTTTTATTTAGCTATTCCTCAAGTTTGTGAATTTACTTTCTGAAGATACGTAGTGAAATAACATACTACTTCCATTTCTGTTTTACGAAGTCTTTCTTTGTAACCCTTGCCGTCTGCAAAATATTCTTTCTGTATTTTTCTTTGAGAATAAGGTCCGTTCTGTGTGTGTAATAGTAATTTGGATGAGATGTTTCGTACTAAAGACTATGCATTATAATTTTTTCTGAATATGTGAGCTGCTGTTGCTACAGCGATAATGCTGCTGATGGAACTGAACCCAGCATGCTGTTCACTTCATCTGCTCTGACTCACTGTTCTGGAAGTATGTCTGAGTAAGTTATGCTGTCAAATAAAGACTAATTAATTCACTGAAGATAACTTGCTTGTAGTTGAGCTACGGCAATTTGCATGGGATTTGTTCAGAAATGTTTTTATTCGTTCATGAATTTATTTGTTCATATGCGTTTAATGAACAAAATTGACTCTTCCTTCTTACTGGGAATTTGGGGGAAAACAAAAAAAAATGTATTCTCTATCGGACTGGATTCACAGCAAAAACCTATCCACACACACACACCACGCACGCACACGCACGCACGCACATACACACTTTTGAGTGAGTCTAGGGGTGTAGCCTAGGGTATGGACATTCTCATTTTTCCTCCTATTGACCAAACAAAACAAATTTTGCATGAGTACTGGGTGTGCCATGAGGAAAGTCTGTATCACGTTTCATGATGATCAGACATTGCGTTCTGAAGTTTTAGCATTTTCGTAAAAATCCACAGCAACATCAAAATTCATTGGCCCCTTATTCATCCGTTTTTGGTGGAACTTGGTCTTAGGAGGCTGTACACTAACATACGTACAAATTTGTGCATTTTTGTAGGGGAAGTAGCATTTCAAGTGTTTTTCAGAAACTATAAATAAGCAAAACATTTAATATGGCAGACTTCATTGAGGCAAATTTGTTTACTATGAGCCAGGGCATCTGAGGAAAAAAGAATTTAGACAAATTCACTTTCTTCCTATAGGGCTACCATCAGGCCAATCTGGGCAGGTTTTCTTACCTGAGTAGCAGGTGGAAATGGGATCCCACCTGCTAAATTTGGTTGCTCTGATTTACAATTTTTGCTGTACACTTCTATGGCAGAAAAAAAATCATAATCCCAATAAGGCACCTGTGGTTCTGTGCGATTCCTTAAAAAGCAGAACAAGTCCAATAGGACTCCAGCACCTGCAGTGCTTGAACCCCTAAATATTTGGGTATCACATCTGTGTAAACAGTAGACTGCTAGTGTGCTGGTTTTGATGGAGTTACTTGTACCTCCATCCAGCACTTATATTGTACTTTGGATCATTATCTTGATGTTGCAGCTTGTCATGCCTCCTAGTTTGACCTTGCGTAGATTTAGGTCAGAAAGTAATGTTTACTGTGTGAACTGGACTTAATGTGTTTATGGCTATGAATGACTTACAAAATGAGTATTGTACCTTATCGGACCTGTGTTTTGTAGTTGTTCCAATGACTGTCGGTATGGACTCGTATGTAATTTTGGATAAAAGCATCTGCCAGATAAATGTAGTTATGCAATGGTGGACTGAACCAAGTGACTGCAGATAAAGCTCATTCCTCACTATGTTTGCTATGCATTGGCTGTTGACTGATCTGCGTTCCAGAGCCACAACTATACAAGGAGCAGAGAATGGAAGGAGGGCCATACAAGCTGAGAGTTTCAGTGGGAAGATTCATTTCACATCAGAATAATGGGGGTAGAATTCCTAGAATGAATAAATGTCACCACTTCCGTGACATCATTGTGCTCTCTGACTCGTACCAGGATGTGGAACTCACAGATGGACCAGATGTGCATGCGCTCACCACCGGCAAAACCAATACACTTACAAACATCACGGACTGTCGTGGCCCTGATTTCGAAATCGCTGGGACAAAGTCAATTCCACAGGATTGACCACCGATTAAAGAGTTGAAACAGGCAGCTGGTTGGCTGGGACACTTCCCTCATTCACGCGTGCGGACGACACACTTGTGTTTTAGCAAAGTGTGTTTATTTACACGGTTACAGGAGCGCGTCACAGCGGGGCTCGGGCAGAGACGTTCTCCTCCCATCACTTTCCTGCTCTCCCCTTCACACTCGCCACCGCTCCTCTCTGTCCCTTCAGAGCCCTTCTTTGTCTTTGTACATCTCCTCTTTCTTTCCTACGCAAGAGGATTAGGGCCACGAGCAATTTCTTTTTGAGTTCTGACTTTAAAGTCAGAATTCTGACTTTATTCTCAGAATTCTGACTTTAATCTCAGAATTCTGACTTTAAAGTCAGAACTCAAGAAATTTTTTCACGTGACCCTAATCCTCTTCCGTACTTTCCAAACTTTCCCTCCATCACCCATCCTTTATACTTAAATCATGACTGGCATAACGCCACCCGTCCTTGACCCCCGGTCCGCAGGAATCTGGAGGAAACTGCCGGAATGTCGCTGAGGCATGGGGAGGGAAGGGGGTTGGAGGAGGAGACGCCGCCTTCTTAAAGAAGCGAATCAGTCGTCGTCGTCGTCGTCCTCGGAGGAGGAGTGCAGGACTCCGCCCCGGTCGTCGCGGTAACAGTGCGCCAAGGTGCGCAGCTGGTCCAGGGCCTCCTGCATCTCGCCGATTTCGGGCCCCTGGGACAGGAAGCTGGGGGCCACTCGCCGGGGGTCCAGGGCGGTGGCCCCGCGGTGCAGCTCGGACAGCCAGGGGCCCAGGGCCGGAGAGGACTGGAGGGACGACAGCACGGGCAGGCTGGACACTGCAGGGGCCACGAGACACAGGCGGTCAGAGGCTGTTTCTGC
Source organism: Anguilla anguilla (assembly GCF_013347855.1). NCBI lineage: Eukaryota > Metazoa > Chordata > Actinopteri > Anguilliformes > Anguillidae > Anguilla > Anguilla anguilla. The sequence goes on from NC_049208.1 coordinate 47,619,889, forward strand.
CTCAACAGTTAATTGGGTATTGGCATTGCAAGATAATAATATCACAATTACGATGGATTTGTGCAGCCAAATGGAGACAGTAAGTGACATGTGAATAGGTGATTGGGAGGAAGAGACAGAGAAACTCCTGAAACCAACAATAGCCAGTAGCATACATGGACACGTGATCAAACGGCTACTCAGGCAAACCATTTAGAATTGAGTAGGTCAACAGGTGATCAAACGACTACTCTGGCCAACCATATAGAGTCGAAATAGTATTTAAGGTCACGGGTCTCACAAACCAGGATTCAGACGAACGCCGCTGAATCCAGAGTGCTTGCTGGTATTCTTGTATTACCCGTCATGTACTTTGTCACCGTCGGTATCGGAATAAAGCCTTTTTCATCAAGATCGGAGCTGTGTTTTTTTTTCCCTTACAGCATCTACACACAGCGATGCTGATGTGAAACAAACACACACTCCAACTCTGACATAGTCAACCGCACAGCAAGAAGCGAGGGGGACTCACCGGTGTTGGGGGGCATGTTCTGGGGGCGCAGGGACCCCTGGGAGTCCAGGTACGGGCTGAAAATCTGGGGGAAGGGAGGGGTCACCTTACTGGGCTGGGACAGCAGATGCACTGCCCTATGGAGGGAGAAAGAGAACAAAAGAGGCGATGGAGAGACATTCGTTTAAAAAATGCGACAGGCTGCATCACTGCCTGGGGAATGCAGCACAGACGTTTTCAATATTACCAACTCAGCAGAAATGTTCAAAAGCTTAAATATCTTGTTAAAAAGGCAAAAAAAATTTAAAAAAGGGCTTTTAATGAGATTTTTTTTTAAGTAGCTTGTGCATACACATAGCGTGTCTGCATGTGTCTTTTGTCATTAAATACTTCTGGATTTCACACGCAGTCTTAAGAAGACAGTGTGAGTTGGGTAACCCGTCTTCAGACTGCCCGCTACACAGAGGACATTTTGTCCACCTGTCGGTTTCGTACAACATTTAGCTGCACCCCTGGGTGGTGGGGGAGGGGCGGGGGGGCAGGACTTACAGAGGAGTGGATGGGTAGTGCGTCCTCAAGAAGTCGGTCAGCACCTCCTCTCCGCTTCGGGAGCTGTGCAGGGGGGTGGGGGGCTCCGTCCCAGGGGCCAGCGGGCTGGGGGGGGGGGGGGGGGGTACAGTCAGAGTCAGAGAGTCAGTTGCCAAGGTGTTTAACGTTATCGTCACACGTTCGTGAAGTTCGTGAAGGCCTTCAACCAGTTGGCTGAAATTTCAGACCCTCACCTGACAAGGCTCTGCCCCTCCAGGCCCCTCAGAGTCACCGATTGGCTGAAACAGCGCCCGTCGCCCAGCTCCGAGCAAGCTGATAGGGGTCTCCATGGTAACGTGTCTGTGTACCCGGCCAGGGCATCGGGAAGACTGCTGCCTTGCGTCATGGGGAAGGGGATGGCCCCGTATGCAGCCACCACCTAACACACACACACGCGTGCACACACACACACACACGCGAACACACACACACACACACACGCACATGCGCACACACACCATTACCCATCTCGCTTTCACACCTCTCCGACCATTTTAAAACAACAGTAGGTGCAGGCTTCTGTTGTTTTTGTAGCCAAGCAACTAAAGCACTCAATTCAACAAATCAATTCATCGAGACTTCAAAGACCTTGATGTGTTGAATCAGTTCAGAAGAAAAGTCTACACCCACACAGGACCTTCACAGAAAAGACTGGACGGCCCTGCTTAAACCGTTTAAGCACAAATACGTGATCAGAATGTTCTTAACCGAACATTCCAACGCTGATGTCACACTCGCTACTTGTGACTGAAATCAACGGAGTTCTAGAACACGGACTTAGAATGTTGAAAATAACATTCCAAAAAACCTGCTAATTAAAGGGTTTAGCCCCCCCCCACCAGTTTCCCTTGCTATCTCCTATCCTATTTGTCCTGCAACCCCACTCCCCCACCCACCCCCCCACCCCCACCCCCACCCCCCGGGGTTCACCACCGCTGTACAACCACTCCCACAGGCCTCACAAAGACACCCGTACATCATCCAGCTGAGCTGTGATGTGCCTCGTCAAACCTGTCCGTGCGCCTCATCAGTTTAACCGGCGGGTACAAACCCTGACGGCTCCCCTCACCTTCCTCCCGGAGACGGCCAGCGCGTCCGCCAGGTGCCACATGGGGGCGCTGTGGTGCTGCAGCCTGTAGGAGACGGTGAGGGAGTCCAGGGCCAGCGCCAGCACCGCGGCGGAGTGGAACCAGAGAGTGGGCTGGCGGGGGGGGGTGCAGGATACGCGTTTAAAAAATCAGCCCTTCGACAGAACGAGCGCAAAATGCACCCAACGCTAAATCTACTGAATCCTTCAACGTTGGTGTCACTTAAATAGAACCCCCCTTTTATATCCGTTGATTTCTGAAATCTCCAGACAAATGAATAGCCTTAATTTAAAAAAAACTAGAAATTGATTAGAATAATGTATATAAAGTGACCAATGTCCTTTTGGCCCTCCTCGATATTACATTACATTACCATCACTTAGCAGACACTCTTATCCAGAACGATGTGCAGAAGATGAAGAACATCAGCGTAGCCAAAATGCGGCACCACCAAGAAGCCTCAGAGGCCCAATAACAATCAATCACTAACGCTAAGCAAGCTAACAGAAATTTGCATCGTAACTTTAGAAAATAACACTAGACAGATAACACACATTTACACAACGGTGGCTATAGCATTATTCAAAAGGAAATCCAAAAAAAAAAATAGAAAAAAAGAACAAATAGCAATTCCTCGGCACAAATAAATACTGCAATATGGCCGCCCGTTCAGTTGGAACGGTTATGAGTTTTACTAGGCCTGAGCAGAGCCAGTGATGTGTCTTATGGAGAAGAAGAACGAGAGACGCATCCAACTCACGTCATAGTTGAGGTGGGGAAAGGAGGCGGGCGGAGTCGGACGTAAGCCCAGCCCCCCTCTCAGGGTCAGAGGGCAGAAGAAAGAGCTGTGATTGGCCATATTGATCGTGCCCAAGGCATAGTTCATCAGGTGGTAGAACTCCTTCACTGGACTCTGAAGCCAAAGAACATTACATTTCATTTATCTGATAGACGCTTTTAACCAAAGCGACGTACAATAAGTGCATACCCAAGTCATAGGAACAACTACAAAACACAGGTCCGATAAAGTATAAAGTACAATACTCATTATGGAACAGCCATGAACACGTTAAGTCCAGTTCACACAGTGAGCACAGACTAGGTCAGAAAGTTATGCTAAGTCAAACTAGGAGGCATGACGACAAGCTGCAACCTCAAGTTAACGATACAAGCGCAACAGAACGGCTAGATGGAGATACAAGCGTAACACGAAAACACACCACAGCCTCGTACTAAGCATCATAACCATTAAACACCCAAACTGTATATGCCATGTGTGTAACATCACCACATTAATGCTACATGATTACAACAAATCAGAGCTCTGCTACGCACCGAGTCCGGATGATTGACAGGCGCCAACCCCCATGTCAGGATGCCCCGCCCACCGTACGAGTCGTGCAGCAGCTCCGTGACCTTTGACCCCAAGCCCGAGAAGCCGTCGGCAATGTCGCACAGCACTTGAAAGCCCTGAACGGGAAAAGGAAGAGAGGTTCGTGCAGTAAAAATCAACGCGGCTGCTCTTAGCAACGCAGAGAGTCCCTCTCTCTCTGATGGTCGCGGTTGAATTCGGTCGTGCGGACGCGCGCGGGGAAAACCGCGGTCACCTGCAGGTAGTCGCACTCCTCCACGAAGAAATGCAGCCGGTCCTCCAGCTGCTCGAGCACCACCCCCTGGCACAGCGCCTCCCCCTGGCCAAAAGCCTTCAATCGCTGGGATTCCCTGACCACCCACACAAGAGCACAGTCAGCACATAACAGCCTAAAGCACCCCTCTGACTCAAAACACGCAGCCCTGGGACTGCAGGTGAATATTAGCCTGCCTAGCTAGTTCTATTCACATTCACAGAAACGCTATTCATACATATTGTCCCTGTCAAATAAACTAATAAATTAAAATCTATTTTATTAGCGAAATTAATTTGCAGATTAAACACTGCGTTCTAGACATTTTAATAGCAACTGGTTTTGTGTAAAGCGCAAATTATCTCAAGCTACGGCCTGAATTTTGCATAATTTGCAAGCTTAACTTCAACTAAAAAATCCTCTTTACTGTCCTGTCAGAAAGGTAAAACCCATTTTAAAAAATAAAATGAAAATCAGATAACGCTGCACTAGACACCATCAGGTCATTTTTTGCATTGACATAAAAATAACAAGTTTGTGAACATCAAGGTCGTTGACCACCTTAGCAAATTCACAGGCGGAGTAGCGTTGGCAGGGAGCAGTGCAGATTACCACAGAAGAAGAGCGGGTGATAAGGGAGTGCCATACCCATCGTGGTTGTACTGGTTGATGACGGAGATGGTTCTCGGGTGGAGGTGGATCCTCAGGAAGTCCGACCACACTCTCACGCTGCCCTCCAGCCTGTACAGCTTCTGAGCATGCTCCAGACTGCTGTTCACCGTCGGCACGGCAACAGCCCCTGTGCAGCAACGGCAAACAGAGTTCGAGCTGGGAGGGCCAAGGGACTGGGTGTCAGTTATATGACAATGGGCGCTCTAATCTATTTTCTGTTCATATCCCTATATTGTGGCACGTCCCTTGATGACCCAGTGTTTACCTGCCCATTTTATATGTTTATTCAATCAAATAATATGCACTACGGTAAAGAAACAGCATGCTGCCCAGTTTGGTGAAACTACTTGTATTAGTTGGAAAATATTGTGTTAACAAACTGGAGGCCTGAGGCCTGTATCACGAAGCTGGACCACTAAGGGGCAGCAGTGTAGTATAATGGCTAAGGAGTTGGTCTTGTAACCTAAAGGTAGCAGGTTCGATTCCCCGGTAGGACACTGCCGTTGTACCCTTGAGCAAGGTACTTAACCTGCATTGCTCCAGTGTATATCCAGCTGTATAAATGGATACAATGTAAGTCGCTCTGGATAAGAGTGTCTGCTAAATGCGTGTAATGTAATGTAATGTAATGTAAGTTAGCTGAATAGCTGCACCGAGTAAAACCCGGAGCGGCTCTTTCCACTTCAGTCCACGTTCCAGATTTGGGAGGGTTCCGGGTTTTGACTCCAGTTGTTATCCAGCTAATTCAGTAACCCTGCGTCGTGACATAGGCCCCTGGTCCCCTTACCTGAGCACTGCTGCAGCTGAGCTGTGCTGAACTCGGGTTCGGCCAGTATCTCCCCCTCCTGGACACAGAGAGTACTGTTACTGAAGCCACGCACAGTCGGCCAGACGGGCTGAGCGCGAACACGACACGACGAGAGACAGGTGACGTGAGCTCATGACACAATAAAAGAACAGATGTCACTGAAAGAGAGAGTGAGTGAGAGAGAGAAAGCGAGAGAGAGATGTGCAGTGAACTCACCTCGAGTTTGTCCAAATCCAGAAGAAATGGGTTTTTTGTTGGGGGGCTTTCCCTGTGCGTCATCATTGGCCCTTCCCTGGAACAAAATTCCATCAGCCATGACGGCAAACACACACACACACGCACGCACACATACATGCAATGTTGCTCAGAAATGCACACGGGCCTAATCGGTAATTTAAACACACACACACACGTGCACACACAAATGCATGCACACACACACATGCGCACACACACACACGCGCACACAGAAAGACGTCAAACACGTGACTGACCATGTGAAAGCACTGGTGTCTTTTCCTGTTTCATACAGGCTGCCCTCCTGCCTCAAAGTCTGGAGACTTCCTGAAAGGGCCGGAGAGAGAGAGAGAGCCATGGGGTAAAAATATATGGAGCAAAATGTTCTGAGGTCGTGAAGAAACAGACACACTGGCACGCTGATGTCACGTCCTGAAATGCATATCTTTGCACTGACAATCGATTTGGCCTGTTGCTGTGTAACAGTATGAGGGTTAACTCAGAATCATGGCATTGTTCTCACTATCGTGACATCCATCTTCATCTCCGATATTGAGTGAGATTACCCTTGAGGTCCATGGCTATAAGCCTGGGGGTGTAGGTCACCTGCCCCCCTAGCGTCATCCCCTCCCGAAACAGCACATCACTCTGCAGTTCGCTAAGGGGTGCTGTCGAGTCCGGCTCATAGGACAGGGATGCATCCTATGGGGAAGGGAGGACAGAGACAAAATTAAGACTAGATAACAATCCTTTGTCCACATGCGCGTTTTACCCTAATTTACATGTGATTCGTTCCATCAGTTCTCGTTTTAACAAGGACCGCAGTCCTACTAACACACCGCGCATCATTAACCTGTATAGGTCTTAAATGTATGGGGCGACATAGCTCAGGAGATAAGCGCGGTTGTCTGACAGTCGGAGGGTTGCCGGTTCGACCCCCGCCCTGGGCGTGTCGAAGTGTCCCTGAGCACCTAACACCTAATTGCTCTGGTGAATGCGAGGCATCAATTGTAAAGCGCTTTGGATAAACGCGCTATATAAATGCAGTCCATTTGCCATTTACCAATTTCAAGCATTGGTGAGATGACAGATTGGAGACCCCGGACTCCAGTTTACAAAACACTCTACGGCATCTAACTTAGGCTACTCAAGCACAACTGAACTGCAAGAATGCAGCCTGCCATTAAATCTTGCGGAACAGCGCAGGGGCGATGAATAAACAAAATTTTGAATTCGCTGTGTATCAGCGTGATTAAGATGAAACCTAACAAGCTAACTAGCTGCCCCAAGTGGCAATCGATGCAGTGTTACGTCGTTGGGCACCCGAGGGAGTTCCTGTAGAAATGTATAGTTAATACAATTCAAGCTAGCTTGCTACTGGCTATGTAGCTAACTAAAATGTCGGCTAGTGGGTTAGCGAACAATTGCTATAAATAAAGCAAATTAAGGAAAACTGTATCCATTTCAGGATTAAAACAAACATGGATCGGAGCTATGAAACTACCAACAAAATGTAGATTATCGTAGATCAGTATATTATGCTATCTTGGTAAATTAGCCACTAACCTGTAAATTCCACCAATGTGTCCCGACAAAGTTTGAATAGTGCCCCAGTTGTATGGTCACGATCTCTCTACACACACTACCCATCCTGTTCGGAGTATACCTGCTCTCTGACCAACTAAAATGTAAAAAAAATCTATTCAAAATATCAAATCATTTCTTAAATTATCCGTATAATGACACCTAACCAAGCCTTGTCGCGCTGACTGCAGACATGACAACAACTTTGCGTCTCAACTGAACATGCTGCTGTTTACGGTGTCCCGCCCATTTGATGTGTAAAACACATTCTTCAATTGGATAAAAGGGATTCATATATTCCTATGATTGGCTGAGGTTGTGATTCACAATTTGAAAGATAGTTTGGTTTCACTTCGCCAGGCCAGAGCACGTGTAGTGCAGGGAGTTCTGATTGGATCTGAAATATAAATCCGCTACGCTATTGGTTTGACTAGTGTAAACATTAAATGAACTGCTCAGGCAGTGGACTTTCTATCAGTAGTTAATTACAAGTCGCCAGCTACTACTAAACTGTGCGCTTTCGACATTTTATCGGCGTTGTTTGCGGTAGCTTACGACTGTATTTGTACCGTCTGTGATTGAACCACAGTTCTAATTCACAGAATCACCGATTTTATCGAAAGCTTTCTTCTTGTAAGTAAAATAAGAGGTACTGTTCCTTTAGTTAGACAGTCTGGTTGGGTCGCTAGAATGCGTTATACAGAAATTCACGACGTGCACATAAGATTTGAACCACATTATCACTATTTGAATCGGCCCACTACTATATATTGGCCCGTTACTACTATATCGGCTTTAAAAAAGTATAGATGACAGACGAGAAGGGGGAGGGGAAGTGAAGCATATCACATCGCGTCACCTTTAAAACGTTTACACAGCCACACCTGTCGCCAGCCCGCCCCTCCCTCGCAAGTTTTACATTAGTACTATTGCACCAGGACTGCGATTACGTGAGAGTGAGAAGCTGTTAGATGGCACAGCAGTAATTACGACATTCAGACTGTTGTTTGTGGCTGGTAAGAGATGGTTATGACATTTAATATTTACCTACAAGTTTGCTATTTCTTTTTATGTAGACAGATACACATGTATGCCAGGTTTCCTTTTGGACAAGTGCAAGTTTCGGTGTCCCTAAGTGGAGTTTCGTATCGAGTCTGTGTTGAATTAACCTGTTGTTTCCTGTCTGTGTGAGTAGTTGATACATTTACTATAGTGCTTCTCGTGGTGTGTCAATTGTCGCACTTCCTAACAGTTTATGCATTTTACACTCATTCGGACTCGTTAAAACTGTGACTACTGAGAGATCTACGTTTTTGATTAAGGTTAGATTAGTGTTGCTGACAACGCCGTTTGCGAAAGGTGAGGCCAAGTAGCCTAGTAAATAAATCATAGCACCAACAAAGCAGCAATAGCTAAACTAATAAAAATCCAATGTGATTGTGAACGTGTGTAAGAGTTTAGATCTAACGACAACTTTCTTTTGAAAAGGGACATGTGTGCGTAAACAACGACCGAAACCAGTTTTTTCTCTTTCCAGACATTGTGCTGGAGGGAAAGCGGAAGAGTGTGAAATTGACAATTGGTGTTTGGAGTCCTTTGCTTCCATATTGTGGAGAGAAAGGGGGGAACATTAAGCCTGCACGGACATACAGGTTGTCCAAAGCGAACGGGAACCTCAAATAGGTGCGCGCAGAGACGGACACTGCGGAGCTGCCAGAGCCCCGGGTTGCGGCCCGACCATGGCGGAACCGCGGATGCTAGGCCGGTACCAGCAGGGAGCGGACGAAGACGTGCCAGTTAGCTCCGCCAGGTTGGAGCCCAGCACCCTACAGTGGCCCGGAGACAAGGAGATAAGGAAGGAGGGGGCGAAATTAGGTTTGACCAGGCAGAAATGCAGAGCGGGAGAAGGGATAGGGAGCCAGGTGGAGGGAGGGAAGGGCAGCGCGGAATCAATGTCGTCGTCACGGAGAGGCCCGGGAAGTCGGACGGAGAGCGAGCTGGGAGGGAGAGGGAGCAGGATGGAGGGACGCTGGGCGGAGGTGGAGAAAGCGAAGGAGGCGGAGGCGAACGGCAAAGGGCCACTAGACCACTTCATGATCGACGAGCGCGACTCTGCCAACTGGATGCCGGAGAAGGCCGCCCAGGTTTTCAGCCCCAACGTGACGATTCTGCGCCCCTCCATGAAGTACAAGGACGCGGCAGAAAGCGCGGCCTTCAGGGCGGGCGAGATTGAGAAAAACCCCTTGCTTAGCCCCCAAGGCACCCCACCAGACGCCTATTATGATTGGTCAACAAACTCCAACACATCGAAATGTGAGTAACCGTGCTACACGCGACCTCCAATCATAATTTTTGCTGACCACTTTTCTTGGGTAGATGTAATGATAAATATATTTTTTTGTGTTTTGTATAATTCAAAATGAATAAAATTGCCAAAATATAGTGATTTATTGATGTTTTATAAATATGTAATTTCCAGAAGGGGATGTAACACTAATACTGTGCATATTGCCTCTGCAGTAATCCCATTATACAGTTGTTAAATACATACACTATATGGCCAAATGTGGACACCTGACATCAAACATCTCATTCAAAATTATGGGCATTAATATGGAGTCCACCCTTTCTTGCTATATCAGCCTCCACTCTTCTGGGCAGGCTTTATACTAGATATTGGAGCATTGCTTCAGGGATTTGTTTCCATTCAGCCAGGAAAGCGTTAGTGAGGTCAGGCACTGGTTTGGCGATTAGGCCTGGCTCACAGTTGGCTTTCCAATTGATCCAAAAGTTGTTTGATGGGGTTAAGGTCAAGGCTCTGTGAAGACCAGTCAAGTTCTTCCACAGCGATCTTGACTATACCATTTCTTATTGGACCTTGCTGTGCACCTGGGGGCATTGACATGCTGAAACAGGAAAGCGGCTTCTCCACACTGAGGAAGCACAAAATCGCATTAAGATTCGCTATTGCTGGAACTAAGGGGGCTAGCCCAAACCATGAACAACAGCCCCAGACCAAGGGGTGTCCAGATACTTTTGGTCATATAGTGTGTAATTGAGAGATGAACACATCCTGGAGTTCCACTCTGTATCAAGTGTGACACACACGGAACAAAGCAAGGCCTTGCACAAAACATTGTGCACTTTACTGTACACCAGGCTTGATGGGTCTGCTGGCTTTCAATTTTTCGAAATTAGTAACCAATGGGAATCGGCTGAAACTCTGTAATCAACCACTTGATCAATCGGCTAAGCGATCAACTGCAGTGCTCCCCAGTGCACTTCCTGGCCCTCTGGGACCAGGGCTGGGGACCCCTGTTCTGCAGAACAACACCACGAAAACTTCATGTATTAAGAAGTATGGAGACTGAAAGTGGTCCGTTTTCAAATGGAAGGTCACAGGGGCTAGAATTAAGACCTCTTCCTTCACCTCCTTAAGGTTCCTGCTTTGACTGGGACGTCCTGAAGCTCGGGGCGTTCGTCCTGGCGGCGGCCGTCTCCTTCCCCTTCCTGGTGTGGGGCGCGTACGCCTTCCTGCCCTTCGACGCCCCGCTGCTCAGCACCGCCCCCCTTAGGCTGATCTACACACTGCGCTGTTCCGTCTTCGCCACCGTGCCCATTGTGCTGGGTGAGTGGGCTGGCAGAGACGCCCCGTTTGGGATCGTGATTCCCGCTCGCCGCCGGACGCCGGCCGGCCTTTCGGGTACCTCCAGACAGGTGCATGTGCAGGGTCTCGTTTTCACTATCAATTACCCTGGCTCAATTAGCTAATTAGTCGTGTACACCAGTTTGCTCAAAGAATTGGACCGCAGTAATAGAACATCATGTAAGGACAGGAGAACAGTCTTCAGCTGTCATGGCCTGTATTGGTTTCACCTATTTTAAAAAAGAAATATATCGGCAAACATTTCAGACCCGGGAATCCATGCGATCTGGTTAACTGTTAACTGTAGTGGCCTGTTATAGCCCTGTCAAGAGCATTTTTAAATTTTTTTTTGGGAATGTTTTTTCAAAATTCCAAGCCAGTGTTCTAGAACTCTGTTGCTTACACTTACCAGTAGTGACTGTTACATCAGAATTATAATGTTCAGTTAAGAACAGTCTAATCAGACTTTTGTGATCTCACATCTTGAAAGGTTAATTGACCTTAACCCTGTGACTTTGCCCCGCCCCCCCCCCCCCCCCCCCCCCCCACCAGGTGTGCTGGTTCTGGGGGTGTCCCGGCTCCGGTTCAGCTCGTCAAAGCCTCTGTACGACGGGGGGGCGCAGAACCGGGAGGTGAGCGTCCACTGGCGCTACGCCAGCGACTCGCTCTCCCTCTTCCTGCTCTACTTCCTGCAGCTGGCCATCATGGCCACCTACGTCAGCCAGGACCTGCTGAAGCTGGTGCCCCTGCTGACCGTCGTCTTCGCCTTCGGCAGGTAAAGGCACCGCAAAAAAAAAATCTTCCGCTACACACGTTAGCCAGATAGCCCACACCTTATTCTCGCCTTATAAAACGCCCGCCATCTCCCCCATGTCCTGAGCACCCCGACGGTCACTGCTTCTGCTACATGACCTGGCACACTGTACCACTACGCATCAGCTGTGTGTGTGTGCATGCGGGCGTGCGGGTGTGCGTGCGGGCGGGCGGGCGGGTGGGTGTGTGGGGGGTGCAGGTGGAGGTAGTCCCTAACATCAGGATGAAATTTACAATAAACCAGTGTTTGAATTGGGCTGGTATTCACCAGTATGGAGTACCGGTGCTGTTACTTCGCATTGCATACTGCCACTTACTAGTGGATCTAGGTACGCGTGCCTTAGTTATTCACCACAATAAGACTTAGTTTCAGGCTGCCAGCTTGCATTTGAACTTTTCTACCAAAGTAAAGAAAAGTTCTTATTGTGCTGTTAAAGAGATTAGAATGGTGACTACAGCTGAAGCCTCCTCATACGTTTATAGAAGTTAGAATTCTGAGTGTATCCACCTGATTCTGTTTACAAACTGCTTGTAAAACTGTAGATTAGCTCTTGTTTAAACGACTTTCTTGACCCAACGGTGTATTTCTGTAAATGATGGCAGCTGCAATGGAACCTGTATTTTCTTATTAGCTTGGTGATACTGCATTAATATTCCCCCCCCTCCCCCTCCACTCTTAAACCATCTCTAGAGTAAAACGAAACCTGCCCTTTTTTGGATAAGGTATTCCCCTGTGACTGACCCATTTCCCTGTGCTCCCCCCCAGGCTGGTGTACTGGGTGTCTGTTGCCCTGGGGAGTCCTGTCAGGGGCCTGGGGTTCGGCCTGTCCTTCTTGCCCATTCTACCCATGCTGGGGGCCAACCTCTACTTCATCTTCACCCTGGAGGGAGGGGGCGGGCTCCTGGCCGTGGAGCCCCCGCCCACACCCGCGCCCCCCCGCATGCGGTTCTGGGGGTGAGAGGCGGGGCTGCGTTTCCTTTCGGGCCGGCGGCCAGGCCTCGAACGGGACCTGGGGGCGCTGGGACTTCTTCTCTGAACGTGACTGGCACCTCCCAGTAGAACACTGGTTTGAAGGAAACAGGCTCAATTGTAGCATTGAGAACACTGCAGTGAAATCCCTTCCATACTGTCAGATACTGCCTTCCCCACCAAGAAGACAGCTTTATGTTTCCTTCACATCTGATACTCAACAGAACTGGAACAGCTCTACGTTTCCTCCACAGCTGAAACTCAGCAGAACTGGAACAGCTCTACGTTTCCTCCACATCTGAAACTCAGCAGAACTGGAACAGCTCTATGTTTCCAACACAGCCAGTTGTGATTTGCGGTTTGCATATGAGCAAAAACAGTCATGTCAGGCCCCACCCCCAAGACTGTGATTCATAGGAGACAGGAGGCAAAGAGACTGTACTAGTTTGTCTAGTTTTGTTCTGTTTCTTTCATTCTGAAGTAGGGCCTTGGACAAGCCCATGTTTGTCTTGACTGTACGAGAACAAAACGCACTGTAGGGTGAAAGCTTTGGTCTATACACTAACTACAGGAGACCAGGACTGTTTTGTACTATTAGTATTTTATGCACTATAGTTTACTGCAGTCTTCGGTTTACATGTCTGTGCCTATTTTAATTTTTAAAATCATGTACACTGTCAGATTTCGGTTCCATTTCCAGTGACTGATGGTGAAATTGTACTCTTACCCATTAGCTAGAATTATGGTACATGTATGGTAAAATAGTATTAGCTATTGATTTATGCACTCTTTGACGACTTTCCCTTCTGATCAATTGACCACTAATTATGTTTTTGAATGCTTGAACACTTTTCAAATGTTATATTTTATAGTGGGGGGGGGGAGACCCATGGTGCCTGAAAATTAATAGTTATTAAAATTGCAAAATGAATATGGTCTGCGTTTCAGCCAATTGGTGTCCAACTTCAGGTCAACATGAGAGATGAACAAATATATCCTGGAGTTCCACTCTGTATCAAGTGTGACACACATGGAACTAGGGGAACCTGGGCAGACTGCCTGTTCTTCTGGGCAAACCTGCATTTTGGTGTCAAGGTATTCTCTGCCCCAAAACTATAAGATGGTTCCATTAGAAAGAGATTAATTTTCTAAATTAGTTTTTTTTAGAAGCGCCTAAAGCAAAGGGTTGCCCTACTCGAATGAAGAAGACGCACTACTCGTCTGTATAAATGCCTGGCTTTATTCTGCATAGAGGGAATGAAGACATGCAGTGAAGCCTGAGGCCACCATCTTAAAAAAAAAAAGTTTATCCGTCACAGTACAGAATCGCAACAGAGCCAGGTTTGTGTCGTGCAAATCTTTATGGAAAGCGAATTATAATTTAAAAACAATCATTTACAACTTGAAACTTAAAACATGATTTAAAAATTAATTAAATTTGCAATTAATTAAAAATGCATTTAAAAAAAAAATTTTAAAACCCTGTTTTGAGATTTAGTGATTAGAGCAGAGAGCAAAGCGACATGTGAACCTCTTATTAAACAGTAGCTGCACGCTACTGCACACAGATTTCTGTAAAAATGCTAAAGAGCTGACATTTATGCAAAACTAGGGAGAAGAGTTTTGGGGTGAGGGGGGATAGCTGGAAACACATTTTAACACTGCAAAAAAAGTGATTTGAGTGCTTCCCAGATTGGTTCCAAACCATGTGAAAAGCTATTAAAAAAACTTTACCTATTTGGCCCCCAACCTACTTGCAGGGAATGGGAATGAAAAAAAAAACAAACTGCACTACTCACTAAAATGCAGTTTCCAGCTGACCTCCTCAGTAGCTTCTCAGATAAAGACTGGATAATTATACACCAATCACCATCTCTCCTCTTTTCCAGTTTGCACTGTGTATGACCTTTTGCACCTAACTTACAGCTCTTTCATATCTATAAATACAAGACGACTCATTCTTACTCTTATTGTCCTCCTTCCTCCAGGGGGCAGCAGACAGGCCACAGACTCTCCAAGGAGAGGGAGCGTAGCGAAACGCATGTAAACATCTTACCAAACAGCTTTCCCAAGATATAATTGTGCGTTCATGAGGACACTGCATCGCTATCACAGCCACTGAAGCAGCTGGGAGTTCATCTATGTAACATTTCAGTTTGTACAGGAAAAAAACAATTAAAAAAAGTATTTTCTTAGTAGTTATGATTTTGCAGTAAACTGAAAAAGGTTTGGCAAGTCAATTGCCCCCAATGCTATTTCAGTTGACCAGAAACAGAATCCCACTTAACAGTTCATTGTGTTATATGTCTGAACAATGGTTAAAAAAAAAAAAAAAAAAAGATGTATCAAAACATTAGATAAAACAGTCAGCAAAAAATCAGCAGCACAGGACACTTAAAAAAAGCTAAAACAATTTTTAAAAGTGGTTTTTGGAATGTTTAAAAGTTTAAAAGCAAGCCCTGCTGCCTTACTGATTACCATAATTCCAGTATTTACACCCGTTTCAATATTTGTCATGCTTCTGATCTGAAATACTGGCCACTGGTGGACATTCTGAGCAGTCTCATATGATTGGTTGTCTCCTTCACAGGTCCTCAGTCATTGGCTGTCTAGGCCCAGACAGTTCCCCTGGTGGTATCATCCATCATGTGACGTGAGCGCGCCCCTAGTGGCGAATATGACCCGTGTAACTGTGGGAGGGGCTAAGGGGATCTCCATGTAATGGCCTGGAGCCAGATGGGGGTCTGGGGGATAGGGAGAGTCAGTTGATTGGCTCGTTGGGTTGGGGGATAAGGGAATGTCAGTTGATTGGCTCGTAGGCTAGCGGCTCCGCCCGCTTCTTGCGAACGCAAATGTAGACCCCGCCCAGCAGGATGAGGAGCATCGGGGTGCCCAGCCCCACCGCCATGATCACCATGACGACCGGGGAGAAGGAGTCCACGGGGGGAGAACCCACGCCCACCAGAACAGTCCTGCACAGAGAGAGAGAGAGAGAGAGAGAGAGAGAGAGAGAGAGAGAGAGAGAGTGAGCAGGGGAGGAGAGAGAGAGAGAGGGAGAGGGAGAGGGAGAGGGAGAGGGAGAGGGAGAGGGAGAGAGAGAGAGAGAGAGAGAGAGGAGAACCATGCACACAGAAACCCACCATCAGAAACGATCACATAATGGCTGCCTTACAGGCATACCTCAACAGGGATGTACGCTAACATTTTTTTTCCAAGGAGCACATGAGCCCCTAAGTTGAAAAATGAAAGAGCGCACTACTGCATCCCAATTAGATGAGCTCCTAAATGATTTTTCTCCAGTTAACACGCATCAATTTTCAGGAGCAGATGTTTCTGAAAACGGGAGCGCCGTAGAGCCCGGCTGAATGTAGAGTGTCAAAGTCCCGCCCACCGCAAAAACGTGACTGGGCCTAGGAAGTGGGCTGGAACGATGGGATTGGTAAAGAGGCGCAAAAGAGGGGGGGATCGCTTGTGAGCAGACGGTAACACAACCCCCCCGTTCTCCAAAACCACACGTTTCCCCCACGTCACTCACCAGCTGAGGTACTTGGTGGCGTTGTACAGGGGGTCCCCGGCGATGCCGAACGTGACGTTGAGGCCGCTGGCCTGGTAGCCGTCCCCGAAATAGGCCCCGACGAGGCCGGAGGGGGGCAGCCGGGGCAGGGGCAGGGGCCCCGTGTGCCGGCACGGCGCGGCCAGCTCCAAACTGGGCGTGGCGTTGCGGTAGGCCACGGGCTTCCACAGCGTGTACCCCAGAACCGGGGAGGTGACGTTGGGCGGAGAAGACACCCACTGAGACACCTGGGGAGGGTAACGGGCAAAACGGGAACGGTCAGGTCTCAACGGGTTCAAATCCCAGAGTGGGACAAAGCAGCTTCAAACACAAGCAGGAAATGTAGCCCAAATATCTCCAAAGCACACGTCAGTTCTACCAACATAACATGCATCTCTGAAGCAAAACTCGGGCAAACCTCTGCACACAACCCGTTGTACATTACATACATTCCCATAGCAGATGTTCTTATCCAGAGCTACTAGCAGCATAAGAGAACATTAGCACATCAGTCATAGAGTAACATGAGCAATAGCACCAGACCTGGCTAACTGCACTCCCAGACCAGCTACGCAACATCACAAGGCATTAACTAGCACAACTTAATTATGCTAACAAGCCCAGCTAACACAAAATGTCCTCACCTTGTTGCTGCAATGTGGCGGCAATATTATAACACTGGCAAGCATTCCAGTAACACTGTGAGAACATTTTGCGTTGGCTGGGAAGGCAAGCAAGAACCATAAGGCACATCCTGGACAGAGCCTCAAATACAGACACTTGCATTCCGAGAACACAAGCATACAGTCGCAAACTCACGCTCGCACACCACAAACCTCCGGCAACAAAACGAAAGCAATGGAGCAATGGCGTCTGTAACACAACAGCACAACGACACCACTGATACACAGACCTTAACATACGTATCGCGCGCGCACATGCACACACCAACACACACACACGCGCGCGCGCGCACTCACACACACACACACGCCTACCTGGAATATAGAGGGAGTGTACTCGTCGTCTATGGATCTCACGATGTCCACTCTGCTCTGGAGTTCACTGCGGCCCACGGTCTGGAGCTCCAGGAAGAAGCGGGAGAAATTGGACCTGGGCGTGACGCCGTCCAGCCACACCCGCAACTGGGAGGAGTTTGCACTGTGGAGGAGGCCGGGCCAGACGGGGTCGCGACCCCCGGACCCAAACGCAGATATCTGGAAACGCAAAATGGAGGCATCAAGCGTTCCAATCGGACACGAAACAAACCACCACACAGTATGACAAACGGGTGACAAAAGTGTAACCGTATACTGCGGGGATGTCAAAATCCAGTCTGGAGGGCCGCAGTGTATGCTGGTTTTCTTTAAGTTTCAACATGAGCGATTATGACTAAAGAGTCCGCATGCCTTGCTCTTAACTGAACATTCTCATGCTGATGTAACAATCACTGCTGGTGATTGAAAGCAATGGAGTTCTAGAGCAGTGACTTGGAATTTTGAAGAAAGATTTTTTTTTTTAAAAACCCCTACTCTTCAAAGAGCTGAAGCCCGTTACCTGCAGGCAGAAGGAGCCGTTGGCGAAGCTGGGGCCGCCGTCCCCCCCGCAGAGCCGAGCGGTGCCGGTCGTGAGGTTCAGGGTCGGGCCCAGGTTCCGCCAGGTGAACTTCTGGAGCTCGTAGGGGGGCAGGAGGCCGGAGGGGGGGACGCGCTGGGGGTCGGCCGTGTCGTTGCTATCTTCGTACTCCCACACCTGAGAGTGGGGGGGGGGGGGGGGGGGGGGGGGGGGCGCACGTTTAAAACTTCCCAAAGAAGTTACACCTCTTTCCTGAAGGGGCTTCACTTTATCCATGGGAGCCACATCAATTACTTGCCAAAACAACTTCAACAAAAGCAAATTTGCAGGAATGAGAGAAAGAGGGAGAGAAAGAAAGGAAAAAAGAGGGAGAGCCCAGAGGGCACTAGGGGAGGGGTCCAGTACCGAAAAACAAATAAATCAAATATTTACAGAAGCAGAAGCACATTTCAAAGGTGAAATGCAGCTTCGTATCGATTGCTCTTTGATTCACTGCACATTTTTCTGTTGAAATGAAAAAAATCCGTAATTTGGCTTATGTTTACATACAAGAGAATGCATTACAGGAGGCAAAATGCTACTATTGCACAAATAAACCTAACAAAGTACATTACTTCCAAAACAAACGACTCGAGTAGCTATAATTCTACTAATAAAACGTTGCATGGACTCAGAACTAAAAGGAGAATTCACAGAAAAGACTTGAGGGTGTCAAAATGGGGCAAATGCCTCAGTACAAGGCACAAATGTAGTAAGAGTAAGATCCAGCTCAGTCAGAATGAAGGAGATGGTCAGAAAGTTTAGGTAGAAAAGCAGAAGAGAAAGAAGGAATTAAAAAATATATCTGCTTCAGGAGCAACCTGTTCCAGACAGCCAATTACGAAAGAGAAAAGAAAAAGAAAAAAAGAAATGGGCACGTGCAGGATGTGGAACGGTAGAAAAGCCACAGGCGAGCAATCACTGTTACGCAATAACATTACACTGCGTTCATTTAGCATTTCTTTTCATCCAGTGGCTTACAAAACAAAGTAGGCCTACACACGCGAATTCAAATGGGTTTATACAAGCAGCCGCGCGGCAGAAAACAGAGTAACATTAAGCCCCAGTAAAAGAATAGCAAATAGCGCTACAATCAACTGTCCCTTTAGCGTAGCAATATTGTGCCTACATTAACACATTTAACTAAACAGTCTACATAACACTTCACTAAGACCGATGCATTTATTTTCTGTTGTCGAAGTAAAAGGCGGGGGTGAGATCCTCACCCTGGTGAAGACCAGCGCACTGCTGTACTGCACGCTGCTCTCTGGCACCACCTGCAGGCTGCCGGAGGTATTGCCCGAGAGGAAGCGGCGCCAGTCTACCTTCACGGAGGAGGAAGAGGAGTTTGTGTGCACCAGCATCAGGGCGGGGGCGCCCAGGCTGGAGAGGAGAAAGTGCAGGGTGTCACTGGCCCCCAGAGCCCGCACGTGCAGCAAGCCGACACCAGGGGGCAGCGGACTCGAGGCGTTCAGACCCGGGTTCAGCTCAAAGGACACCTGTGAAGGATGGAGAGAAAAAAAGAACCGTGAGAACGGGGTGTCCAAATGCACGGACCCTGGATCCGTTTTACTTTTTTGTACAGAAAACGTGATGGTCAGCAGAGCCGCGTTAGCTGACCCTGGGGACTATCAACGGGGAGTATAGACAACAGAAAGCGGACAACAGGTTTCAACAGAGGTTCGTTCTTCATTAACCTTATCATAAGCGTCGGTAGCAGTAGGCGCGTGACCTCTTCACAAACACTGATTCGTAACAAGCTCAGTAGCTTTCGTTCATATCGAGAATATATGCAGGTCGTTCAACTGCCATAGCTACACAGTCACCGGATAACCCTGCTTGATTTTTGCTTTTTTGAATAAACCATGTGTATATTCACACACACACACACACACACATCTCCAGTGTTTGTGTGATCAAAATAGTTTCTGTGATATATGGAATGCGCTTTCCAGGAGACTCGCAGTTCAGTTCACAAGTGGAAGAGGAGTTCATCACTGACTAATGTAAAATCTACACTATTTGACAGTTGGGTTTCCATCAAACTGAAATTCTCACACGTAGACTGCAAAACGGAACTGTTCATACTCTCTCCGCGGAGTTAATCAAGAAGAATATACGTACATAATAATTATAATACTCGCAGGCTAATTTAAATGTCAGTTTTCTTTCGGTTCACGTTGACTCCCAACAATGTTTCCACATATAGTCAATGCAGCCAAGTCAGCTAGTTCCGTATATTTTCCTTGGATAGAAAATGACCGGGGTTTATAATGCAGCTACTTATTCACATTCAAATGTAGCCAATTAAAATACTACCAACGACAGGCAACTTATTTGCTAAACGATACAATAAGGAAGTCCAAACGTTTCTGTTTACAAGATTGCCAACCAGCTACCAAACACAGAGCAACACATTATCACGCTATGACTGTTCACGTTTGAGATACTCTAGATAGGTAGCAAGTTAGATAATAAAACGTTCATATTACCTGCCGTTTGTATTTATCGCCGTCGAAGATAAATCCTGTAGCAAACTGCAAAACTAAAAGCGAAAAGAGTACATGTAGCGGTGTGGTGTTAACGTCTGACGCCATCTTTGTTCTGGGGCAGCAAATCACGTGCCTTTCACTTCAGTTTTGGTCAGGTGACGTAGCTTTAGTCACAAGACCTAACTACGTTGCTAACGTTATTGGTGCACCTTTAGAATTGAAAGGTCAGCAATATTCTGTAATGCTTCACAAAGTGTTAATCCATTCCCTTTTGTACATAAATACATAACAAAATTACAGCACTTATACCCACTTCTGTCACACTATCACACTGCACTGACAATAATTTCCAATGCACAAAAAAGATGACACATTTCAGCACAATTTTAAATTCCACGTTTATTACTATTGGAAACAGAAGAAATAACCTTAATACAGACCAAACAGAGTATTGAGTGTGGATGAAAGCACACATTCAGGGTTGAAAACATGACAAAGACACCATGCCAACTTCGTCTTCGAGCACAGACCACACCCTGCACTTCTGTTGCTACCCACTCCATGAAACCCGCAAAGTGAAATGCATTTGAACAGGCAGCCTCCCGGCGGTGTCCGAGGCCAGGATACTTGGTGCTGACCAGCGCGTGCCCTTGGTCCCAGCGTGGATGTCAGACTAACTTTGCCTAACATTAGAAATTCACACAGACACACAAGGGCCCAGAAAAACAAACTAAGGGTTGCCCAACATCATTAAACAAATACCTCCTTTACTTTTACAAACTGACTGTAAACATAAGAGAAGTCAGGTGGACAGGTTTGCATTAACATTTTTTTGGGAAAAAAAAACTTCAGCTCGGTGTTCTGCCTGCATTCATTTTAACAGAGGAGTGGCATAGATACACAGATAGCATGGTGGAAGCAATTCAGGAGGAGACTTTCAACCTCCTTTCACCTTTCTGTTTTTACCGTTCTTTTCCATCACCCCCCCCCCCCCCTGTCTCCCTCGCTCTACTCTGCACCCTGTCCTCCAGTCATTCCCTCTCCTCCCTTATCGCCCTTCTTCTTGTGCCCGGACACGATGTCATCGATGCGCAGCAGCAAAATGGCCGTCTACGAGAGGGAAAGAGAGAGGGGGGGGGGGAGAGAGAGAGCTGTAACACAACAGCACAACGACACCACTGATGCACAGACCTTAATATACGTACTGCGCGCGAGAGAGATGCCATGAACATCAACAGCACAAGCTCTGCTTTTACAGGAACAGCTCACTTGATAGTCTGTGCATTTTGTACGTCTGCCTTCAGTTTGATTTCACCCCTTTTTCCTTCCTTGTTTTATTTGCTGTTCTGATGGGTCTGCCTGGTTTTCAGGCTTAGAATCTCCTAATAAGACACTCAACAAAAACGTCAGAGTAAAATAATAAATATTATCTTATAAAGTCCTTGGCAACATCCTTGGCATGTAGATGTACAGATACGGAAGTTCAACTAAACATTTAGGTTTATCCTCAGTGTAAAACCTCCCCACGGGAGAAAGCTACGCCAGGCTTCGGCCCCGGCGGGGTGCGAGCGCGCATGGCGGGGTGCGAGCGCGCAGACGCGGCGCCTCACCTCCACTGCGGTCTTGTAAGTCTGGGCCTTGACGGCCAGCGGCTCACAGATGCCCAGCTCCGTCATGTCCGCCAGGGTCCCCGTCTCCCCGTTCACCCCCCACGTCCCGTTCCCCTCCTGGGTGTGTTTCGCCTGGAGAGGGAGGGGAGAAAGTGAGAATCCAAGCACGGTCACACAAAGTACAAGAGAGGAGGCAACACAGAGAAAGTGAGAGAGAACACAATAGGGGGGGTATTTGTGTGTAAAGAACCTGAGTCATAAAAAGTTCCAAAATTACCATGCTCAGATTTAATTTGGGTGGGTAAAGAGCAAATAAACTAACAAATCGAAGAAAAAGAATGCTCTGCACACCACAGGATGCCTCAAATACACCTAAAGCGATATCCTCAAATTAAAGACTTAAGACAAACGTTTCTGCATTAAGCCTTATTGAGTGTGCTAATTCTGAAAAGTCTGTTCCAAGTCTTTAAGGAAAAGACAGAGACGTCTTTTGGTGTGCAGAGCCTTCTTTTTCTTCGATTTGTTACTTTATCTGCTGTATACGCACGCAGTTTAAGTCTGAGCATGGTCATTTCGGAACTTTGAGTAAAGAACACGAACAGATAAAGTGACTGGGACTCTTATTTTGAAGGGAGTGGGGACCGCGCGGTGCAGGAGAGGACTCTTACTCTGAGAGAGGTGAGCACGCGGATGGTGCTGGCCCCGCAGTTCTGGATGAGGGTTCGGGGAATGACCTCCAAGGCCTGGGCCACGGCGCGGTAGGGCCACTGCTCCACCCCGGTGAGGGCGCGGGAGCGCTCCATCAGGCGGTGGGACACGGCCATCTCCACGGCCCCGCCCCCGGGCAAGAGGCTGGGGTCCAGCAGCACGTTGCGGCACACCTGCATGGCGTCCTGGAGGTTACGCTCCACCTCCTGAGAGAGGGGGACAGAGACGGTCAGCGCCTTTCCAAAAACTGCAGGATTAGCCCTCTGAAGAGTAGGTTTTGGAATGTTTTCTTTCAAAGCTCTAAGTCAGTGTTCTAGAACTCCGCTGCTTTCAGTCACCGGTAGTGATTATGACATCAGCATTAGAATGTTCAGTTAAGAACATTCTAATCACATACCTGTGAACGGGCACTGGCTCAATAAGACTAGTAGAGCAAGGCTGCAAAGGTACAAGACAGGGCTACTAGAGTATGGTACTAAGGCCAAGAATCCTGGGTTTCCATCCGGTGGTCTGCAGACCATCGAAGGTCCTTGAAAATACAGCAAAGGGACCCTGGCCAGACTTGCTATGCAAAAACTATAAATAGATTTGGGAAAATATTTCAGAACATAAAACCTTTTTTTAAAAATAAATATTCAAAGTATAAATGGGTGTATGGGTGGGGGTGGGGGGTCCCCTGGATCACAAGGGGCTGAAAATCCTGCTTTATCCCACGGACGGCCCGAGACTGACTGTGCCCCTCGATCGTTCGGCAGTTGAAAGAAGAAGCGTTATTTTGGGGTCTCACCGCCAGGATCTCCTTGCTGGCGCCCCTCAGGAGGATGGTGCAGGCTTTGGGGTCCTTGCACTCGGTGATGAAGGTGAAGTACTCGTCCCCGATCTTCTTCACCTCGAACAGGCCCGCCCCGGTCCCGACGTCCTCCTCCCGCAGCTCGTCCGTCCTGCTGGCGATGCGCGCCCCGCACGCCCTGAGGGAGCGAGGGAAGGAGAGAGAGAGAGAGAAAAAGAGAGAGGAGTTAGTGAAGGTCCAAGAGAGACACAGGGGGAGGAGAGGAGAGAGGGAGGGAGAGAGAGAAAGACAGACAGAGAGAGGGAGGGAGAGAATTACTCAGAGGTATGGAGAGAGTGATGAGAGAGGGAGAGAGGGGGATGGAGAAAGTTGGGAGGGAGAGAGGGTGGGAAAGAGCATAAGAGCAGGAGAGCAAGAGAAAGAGTGAGTGAGAAAGAGAATGAGAGAAAAAGGGAGAGAGAGAAGAGGACGGGGAGAGAAAATGAGCTGAAGAGGAAGGGGGCGCGGGGCCCGGGGCCCACCTGGCGATGCGGTTGTTGTCGGTCTTTCTGACGCGGCGGATGGCGGTGATGTTGGCCTTCACCAGGTAGTGCTGGGCCAGGTCTGGAGAGGAGAGGAGAGTTAAAGCAGGAGGTCGTCACAAACCACACAGCAAGGGGCGGAGCCCAACGCGGGGACATTCTGACATCCTGTTCCAAGAGCCTGCTGCCATCCAGGGAGGGCTTCCCCTGTGCCTTTCATTCCTTGATCGATTAGTGTTCTATTAGTAACAGGCCACTGCCATTTCAGTGTAGATACCTCCTTACCTTGTTAACATCTGTTATTTCATAAAACGCTTTGTCAACATAGGTTGTCATGACAATAAAGGTAATCAGACTTAGAAAAAAGGGAACAAGAGTGCAAGATTAGAGAGAGAGAGAGAGAGCGAGAGAGCGAGAGAGAGAGAGAGAGAGAAAAGGGGGGGGTCCTACCTGAGATGCCCTTCTCGGTGAAGATCAGGTCGGGTTTCAGGCGGATGATCTCCTCACAGAGCTGCTGGATGTACTCTTCCTCCATCTGCAGGATGCGGGCGAAGTCCTCCTCACGCGTGATCTCAATATCCGTCTGCAAGGGACCAGGACCAAGAGCTCCCAGTCAACCTGAGGCAAAGTTTCTCAAACTCCGGGAGCGGGGATCTCTAACTCCCGGAGCGGGGATCTCAAACTCCCGGAGCGGGGATCTCAAACTCCCGAAGCGGGGTCCTCAAACTCCCGGAGCGGGGATCTCTAACTCCCGGAGCGGGGATCTCTAACTCCCGGAGCGGGGATCTCTAACTCCCGGAGCGGGGATCTCTAACTCCCGGAGCGGGGATCTCTAACTCCCGGAGCGGGGATCTCTAACTCCCGGAGCGGGGATCTCTAACTCCCGGAGCGGGGATCTCTAACTCCCGGAGCGGGGATCTCTAACTCCCAGAGCGGGGATCTCTAACTCCCGGAGCGGGGATCTCTAACTCCCGGAGCGGGGATCTCTAACTCCCGGAGCGGGGATCTCAAACTCCCGGAGCGGGGATCTCAAACTCCCGGAGCGGGGATCTCAAACTCCCGGAGCGGGAATCTCAAACTCCCGGAGCGGGGATCTCTAACTCCCGGAGCGGGGATCTCTAACTCCCGGAGCGGGGATCTCTAACTCCCGGAGCCGGGATCCTCAAACTCATATATTGAAGGTCTGCACTTTCTGCTGACTTATAAGTTTTAGAGTCCGAAATTGATCACCGATTGAAAGGAAGCCAGAAATAACATGCATACACTCTCCTGGACTTGGGGTTTCAGATCTTTCACTATGAGCATAAAGATATTAACGAGTCCCCTTCTCTCTGTTAAGCTGAGAGCGAGAGGGGAAACTCCAGGAGACTCAGTGCAAGTTGTCTGGTCTCGCAACAGACGCATTTGAATTCGAGACCGAGTCCATAAATAACGACATACTCGTACAGTCTCGCTTCGCACACGCTCACTCATTAACACCGATAGTGATGAATAAGCCCGGCGTTTTGTGGGCGGAGTCGGCGGTACCTGGCTCTCGCCCTTCTTGTACTCCAGGGAGCAGTCCAGCAGCACGATGCGCGGGTTCTTAATAAGGCGTCGCATGCGCGGATGCGTCACGTCCTTGTTCACCATCACGCCCTTCAGCACGCACGAGTCCTCGATGTACCCGCCGGGAATCTGCGCACACACACACGCGCGCGCACACACACACACACACAGGATCACAGGCACACACACACACACACACACACACACACAAAATCACGTGCACACGCACACACAGGATCACGGGCACACACACGCACACGATCACACACACACACACACACACACACAGGATACACAAGCAGTCAGAATCACACACAAAGAAAAAAATTAGTTTCTCTATCCTATTTTAAGAAGAATTACATGCGGGTGGCATCAAATCAAATCCACACGACAGCTTTCAGCATCGTTGAGATGGGGGAGATTCCAGAGTTTGGGACCGGGATTTACACGAGACTAAACCCACGCAGGAGCAGGTAGAGAGCCCCTTAGCCGTCACTCTCCTGGATTTTTCAAAGCCTAGCGTTGATCTCCCCTGCGGCCTTGCCCTGGCTCGGTCCGAACCCCCCCCCGCCCCCCAGCCGGCAGACGTGTAGCCCCCTGCCCTTTTGGGGAGAGGGGGTGGGTGGGCGGGCGTGACCCCTACCTTCTCCACCTTGGCGTACTTCTTGATGTCGATCTCCTTGCGGCCGTTCTCCTCCAGCTCCACGGTGCGCACGGCGTCCAGCGCGATGTTGCAGGCCAGGTCTGCCCAGCGGTTCAGCGCCTTGGTGTTGATGGCCGAGTTGATGATCTGCAGCATCATCTTCCTGTCGTTGGTGTCCACCGGGGTGCTGCCGAGGACAGGGACGGTCTTAGCCCCAGCCAGGAAACAGTAACCGTGCGTGTGCGCGCGCGTGTGTGTGCGCGCGTGTTGTGTACGCGTGTGTGTCGGTCTGTGTGTGTGTGCGCGCGCGTGCGCGTGTCAGCAGCAGTGTGTGTGTGTGTGTGTGTGTGTGTGTGTTGGGAGAGAGAGCAGGTGTCAGAATGACACGGCACAGGGAGGAGGCGTGTACCTCATGTCCTTGAGCATGCTGAGCATGTCGTCCAGGGCCTGTCTGTAGGCACTGATCACCACCGTGGGGTGCATCTGCTGCTCCAGGAACTGCTCGGCCACAGAGAGCATCTCACCCGCTGGGGGGTGGAGAGAGAAGGAGAGAGAGAGAGAGAGGGAGGGAGAGGGAGAAAGAGAGAGAGAGAGAGAGAAACAGAAGGAGAGACAGGGAGGGAGGCAGGGAGAAAGGTCAGAGTACAGTAACGCACAGTATCTGGGCTCCACTCTAACCCTCAGAGTCAGACGAGCATTTGAGTGCAGAGCACATGACCCAAAAGAGTAAAGATTCCGCTTCTGTATCACTCAAATCCACACAGGCAGAGGGCTTCAAACACACCGAAGCTCTCCTGCCTCTATGGTCTTGCCTGTAGGCTGTGTTAAAGCACATTCAGTGTTCTCAAACCTACAGAAAGTGCATGTTTTGATACCTGGACTAGCCTGGGTTATGTTTTGAAACAACTAATTTCACCCCATGACAGAACTCAGGGCAAACTGCATATGATAGAAATGATACGCTAGCATGCAGTTTCCTGCCAAGATTACAAAAGAATCAGTTTATAACACCATTAGCAAAGGCTAATCGCTAAGCCCAAATGCCACGGGCAAAGCTGGAGGGGCCCAGCACGTGAGAGGGTGCGGGGCCTGTGATGTCACACGGGAAGCTCACCCAGGATGATGACGGAGGTGGTGCCGTCCCCCACCTCCTCGTCCTGCGTGCGGCTGATCTCGATCATGGACTTGGCTGCCGGGTGCTGCACCTGGATCTGTGGGAAAAGGGGGACGGGGAAAACGACGTGAGGCTCCGTCGCGCTCCTGTACAAAAATCCACTGGCGTCCCACCCTAACCCAACCGCTTTTCATCTGCTTGTTGGGGACCAGTTCTACTGACACTAAACAATGAAGTGAGGGGAGAATGGATGGCTCCACCTCAATAACAGTGGTCATCACTCCATCTCAGGAGTGACTGACATTTACACCAACAAGGAAAAGCTATTCGAAGGTACAAACAATAAATTCATCATATGAAGAAGCGTAGCAGAAAAACTGCACGAAAGAGTACAGCACCAAACAATGCTCATTAGAAGTTTATCCTCCTGCTGTGAATTTTCCGTTGGCTTTTTACATTTTTGAAAAAAATCAGCCAAATTAGAGCAACCATTATGATAAAGACTAATAAACATTTCAGTTCAATTTCACAAACAATAGTGGCCAACTGGAACATGACAAGGTCACACATTAAATGCAGGGACACCCTCGACCAATCAGAGCTCTGACCACACCCAGCTGCAGGGAACGGGAGCATCACCTCTCTCAGGATAGCATTGCCATCGTTGGTCATCACAATCCCGCCCATGGGATCCAGCAGCATCTGTGCATGCAGGGGGCAGAGGGGGAGGAGTCAGAGGGGGAGGAGTCAGAGCAGAACTCTACGAGCAACCAACTGCCGCTCCATTTCGGCCACTCCCCTAATCTCAACCCACAGAGCTCCTCAAACTGGGGTTCTTCCAACTAGGGTTCACCATGACTACTGCTCATTGACATTCTCTTTCAAAACATAGTACATCAACCAATTGCAGATTCTAATCACAGTCTAAAAATTACCATAATCATAAGAGTTATATGATCACCACAATTTAATGGACCAAACCCTTTAATCATTTTTAAATGACCCCTGACTTGTGCCTGAGCCCATGGAGGAATGCACTGACTGCAGAACCACTATACACACTGCTAGAGCTAACAGACACCATAAAAGGAAATGAGTGAGTCATAGCAAAGCTGCTGTCTGTTCTGCTGTGTTACAAATCCTACAAATACATTACCACTTCACTTTTTGGCTTTCTGCATTTTCTTTACTTTTACTGATGGAGTGAGTCGAATTTGAATTACATTTTACCACACATCCACGTCTGAGGAGTTTCATAACCAATACTTGCATGCGGTACTTGTCACTGTTGCATTGTTACAGATCAACTGACACAGACAACATACCTTCATCATAGCTCTGGGGCCAAGGCATGTCCTGATCACATCAGCTATGGTCTGAAATACAAACACAAGGAGATTTTAATTCATCTTGAATCAGTCAATATTATATCAAAACCCCAGGTGCTACGCATTTTTTATTAATCAAAACTATAGGAAAAAGTATCACAACGCACAGAAGCTTCAAAGATGTAATTTTTAATGTGAATTAATGTAGATGAATTAACGGTGCGCTTTTGTATGTGGGCTAGTCTCGCGGGAGAGTGCGTCAGATACGTTTCACGGATGCGTGCTGTGCTCACCTTGGCTGCGTTGATGTTCCCCGTCTGGACTTTTCTGCCAGACTCCCTTTTCATATTCTGGCCTGCAGACGGAACAGAATATGCGCAAATTAGTCTCTCTGAGTGCCGAGACGTAACGTAACTGATCCCACAATAAAAATGCATGGATTTGTTCCATTTATTGCATAAAGGGAAGCCAATAAATTGCTTTGCATTTATATTCAAACGTCATATATAGTACCAAATCTTGGCTATGGTATTATAACAGTGCAACAGTTGTAGCACGTTTTTACCGTAGTTTTGGAGTACAGGGAGAAAAAAACTAAAAACTGTTTGACCATTACTGAATAATGCCATATTTGTAGGGGGAAATCAAGATTCATATCTATGTTCATACGTATACACATTCTCAATGAAATTCAAATTCCATAATGAGAATGTATAACTTAAAGGCATGTTAAAAGGTTGATTGAGCCTGCCCACGGAACTTAAAACACCGGCATACAGTACTGATCGCTTGACGTTCTTCGTTGATGGGTTTAGTTTCAGTACAGACTACACGGAAACAATAGGAAGACTTCTCTTTTATTTCATTTTTTTACTTTGAAAACATTAAAGCAACCGAATACATCAAAGGCGACAACCTTGAAATGCGGTACACTGATATCCTCTAGTTAACATTAGGCGTGTCTCTGGCAACCAAGCTAATCACGGAGGCTTCACTGTTGCTACACAAATAGCGTGAGCCTCAATCCCGCATCATTTCTCGTTACAGTTAGCAAATGCAACTGTGTAAAAATTACATTGGCGTCCGAGGTTAGCAAACTGCCTGCCGTTTTCTTTGGTTAGCTGGTTAGCCGTTTAGCTGAAAAAGCAGCTGATCCGTACAACATGGAACATGACTTGGCAAACACGAGTTCCGTTCCTCTCCTCTGTAAGGCTCAGCGAGGGTCCGACTGTTCTGGGCTGGGTTAGCTAACGTTACAGTAGTTATAAGGCTAACTAGAGATAGATATAAGCCAAACGTGGTAAAAACACGGTTAAGGAACAATCGGATAAATGTGCAGCACTCGAGCGTGGACAGGAACCATTCCTTATTTAGTAAGACAAGAAAGAATGAACACAATAGCCGGCTAGCTACCTAGCTAGCACTCGTGTCAGCAGCCTACTACTAGAATCCGTGGCTAGGCCAAATGCGTGCGTCTGTACCACGAGCTAATCTACGAATTTTTAGCAACTATCTTTCACATCGGTGTAAGAATTAATTTGGATCAAACTTAATTTAGGTAGCTAACATTAGGTATTTTTTGTACTTACTCAGAACGAGTACCGGTCGGCCCATCATTTTGACTGCGCGTGTGTCACAACCGCCTCGAACCTTCTTGGCAGCACGAGAAAGACGGAGCGTTGCTTGGGAGGGCCTTCTGGATGGTATTAACCAATAAGAGATGTAGAACTTCTGATGTATAGCTGTTTTCACCAATCAGTGGGTCAGAATAATCAGACTAAATTTACAGCGTCCATATGCCGGGTTTTTAGCAAGCTACTGGCGGAGTCGAGTGTAGAAGGGACGACTCCGTTAAATGAACATGTGATTGACAGGAGTCAAAATCAGTACAGGCTGGTTGACGAAAATGCAAAGTGCCTTCTCGTCAAAGACGGATAATCCCAGAGTTTATCTGAGGTTTTGTCTGGTAGCAATGCACTCCCGAGTGTTGGAGGGATTAACTGTTGAGCCTGAATTGCAGCATAGCTGATACGTGCGACGGTAGCCGCATTTTAAGACAGTAACAATTGCAATATTAAGGAATATTTTATTTATAGACTGCATGAAAAACTAAATTATTCTGCACACACAACAGACATTAAATAATCTGCATAATAGTGAAAAATACATTAAAGTATATTAAATTAAAAATCTTAAAACAGAAATATAGTTTATATAAACGGCGCAATACAAAGAACAAGTATGCAGGCATTTCTGTAAAAACTAGAAATGTAAAAAAGTAAAACTGAAGGTTAATAATAGAGTGCCTTCCATCATGGCTAGAATTTGCATCACAGCATTTGCTGGTGAAATTAATGTTCATGGTATTATTCCCCTATGGAAGGCAATTCATAGTTGTTAATTGCAGGGCCATGGTCAGATGTGATATCTTCAGTGTGGTATGAAGTGTGTGAGTAGGTTCTGAATTTTTAGCTGTGACCACAGCTCTATAGCTCTGTCTGTCGGTTGGTCGGCTGGTCCACAAAAGTGTCCCAACCCGTGGCGGCCACAGTTTTCGCCCCAGGTGCCTGAAATTTGGCATGACGGAGTGTAGCACAGTGGGTAAGGAACTAGACTTGTAACCAAAAGGTCGCAGGTTCGATTCCCGGGTAAGGACACTGCCGTTGTACCCTTGAGCAAGGTACTTAACCTGCATTGCTTCAGCATATATCCAGCTGTATAAATGGATACAATGTAAAAAATGCTTTGTAAAAGTTCTGTAAGTCGCTCTGGATAAGAGCGTCTGCTAAATGCCTGTAATGTAATGTAATGGGTCATGACCGAAGGTATAGCTGAGTAACTTTCAGGGGCGTGGCGATGGGTGTGGCCTATCACAAAAAGGCGCATGACTCCCGAATGGATTCACAGACTTGCACAAGATTTTGTGGAAAGGTTTGTCATGAGCCACTCGCGCTTGTTTTCTGCTTGGTGACCAAAATGAATGCATACTATTTCCCCCCCTGTATCTACACTTTGCATTTACATATACACTTTAGCATTGAAGACTGCATGCTGTCAAAGACAATCAAACAAAGATACAAGGTTATCAAAGTAATCTTGTTCATTTTATTTGTGTTATCATTTCCTCTTGATGAAAATAAAACACAACAAATGATAGAACAGGCAGACCCATACTGAACAAAAAAAGAAGAGAAAAACCCTCAAAACAAGTCTAGGTATATGTTCCTCATCTTAGAAACAAAATGTCATACATTAAGCAATGCAATTTAAGCGTGTAAGGCGAACAACTTCAGGAAAAAAAGCAACAGCACAGACATTCTACACAACAACATAGTTCAACTACATAAATGTATCCCGTTTGCATCAATATATACCTTTCTAAAAAAAAGGTGTTGCATCAAAGTATACCTTCATTGGAGAGGAAAAAAAAAAGACAAAACACACCTTATTCACCGTTCTAGACATAGTTGTGTAGTGTATCTGGCATTAAAAATGCTGTTATCCAATCACCCAAAACTGGGAGTAGCGTTTCTGCATGCATTATCCTGTAAAAAGCCCTGGTTTGCGATGGGAGCGAGGTATTTAAAACTTTATTTCGTATCGACGCCGCCCAATCAGAAGTGCGGCTGCGTGACCGCGTGCTCCGTAATAAAAAAACGACGTAGTGATCGGGAAATATTCAGTGCACCAACTGTGCAGTCAAAAGGGGGCGTTCATTGCTTCCAGTGGATTTTGCCCATTAAACATTATTACCTGATATCGGTGCTACCATCTTTCTAAAAATAAATAAATAATAAAATAAAATAAAAAAACAGAAAAAATGACAATGCCGAAAAATGGCTCCACTCTTAATAGCTGCCTACACAGGGTGCTGATGGCCAGAAAACAGCGATTGTGGCTGCAGAGGAGGGAGGGAGAGAGGCACATTTAAATATTTAAAGAGACTGGGGAAATAGTGTGAAGGGTTAGCGACAAGCAGAAGGAGAAAGAGGGAGAAAGAGAGAGAGAGACAGAAAAGAGAAGGGGAGGTGACTGGACTGTGCATCCACAACTTTACATTACCATTCACTTGGTTATCTGCACAACCTCTTCCACATTATTATTATTATTATTATTATTATTTGCATCTTAATTCTGCTCCTTTGGACGCATCTTTAAAAAACTGCATACGCGTCAACGCAAATACCTTTCATTACATGCAATAAAAAATAAAAAATTCAGATTAAAATGGGCTCTTGCTTTTAATACCATTTCGTTCACAGGGAGTCTGTATCCTTTTCACAAAAAGTTCACCATGTTCCTGTTTCTAAGCCTTGTTCTTCAGCCTGCTGCTGGACAGGCCTGTCTATGAACAGTAACCAACATACTAAACAGAAAAAAGAGAAACTGAAGCTATGTCCGTAGAGCGCCTAGATAGCGTTGCAAGCGATGCCAAGTCAAGCACTGAGCTGGAAGAAGCCGAGACTAACGTGGATTTGTAACATTACGCAAAGCAGTTTGAATAATGGCATTGTCCCAAGCTGATACATTTTGTCATATTTGTATTTTCATTTGCATATTTTTCACATTTCATCCTCGTTATTGGTCAGCTATATAAAACACACAATCTTCAGTGCCCACAGTGCGTTCAAATGAGGTGGGGTGAACAAATAAAAAATGAAACCATTATTACTTAAGGAAGAAGTGCCTTTCTTGGTAACCCTAACAATCGATGTATAAAAGTGCTTACATATGCAGTCAGCTTGGAGGGCGGGGAAAGCAACTTTACACACCTGCCTGCTGGTACCACGCTCCATTCTTCTTACCTCCAACTGCAAGCAGGTTTAAAGACAGACTCAATTTTGACAAGGTTGAAACTGATGCACTGTAAAGTGAGGAGGCTGAGATATCCAAGACTGATATTCTCTCTCTCTCTCGCTCTCTTGCTCTCTCGCTCTTATTAAGGGTGAGTGTCGCTGGACCTGGAGAGTCAGATCTGTTGGGAGTTTTGTACTTTCCAGACGGTGGTCAGGAAAGAGAATTTGTGAGTCCAGGGTGACTGATGTTGGTGATTTGGTGGGGGGGTGGTGGTGGGGGGAAGGGGGGTGGGGCTCTGACTCTGTAATAATAGGGCTGCCAAACCCCCACCCCCCCTCAGTCTCAGAACCATTGACTACATTTCCCATCATCCACCTGTCCTCTCCTCCCTCCTCCTGCCCATTCGCCTCACAGGTCCTCTCTGCCGCCACTCAGGACCAGGCTGTTTGTGGCCTCTTTCTTCAGGAAGTTGAGGAAGTCCTTTACTTCACGGGCACCCTGGGAAATGAAGAGGGATCCTAGATCACAAATATGCACGTGCACACACGCACTCTCACACACACACACAGGCACACAATCACACATATACACACACACACACACACACACAAGCGCACACAAACATATGCACACACACACACACACACACACACACACACACACGCGCACATGAGCGCACACACACAGACACAGACACTCACACAATACAAACATGCACACATACACACACACAGACACACGCACGCACACATACAGACACAAACACGCACGCAATTCCAGAACCCTGCTGAAAGCGTGGTGTGTGTGGGGTTTCCTGCTGACCTCATAGCGCTTGGGTGTGTCCTTCTTCCCAGCAGGGGCAAAGTAGATGGTGGGGAATCTGAGGCAGGGGCGAACAGTTAGCTGGAGTATCTCAGGGGTGTAAAACCTCAGGTTTACATGCATGCAATGCGCACATACCAGATGCACCATGGCAGACGGTAAAAAGTCCTCCGAAAATGATTTAACAGGACGAAATTCAGTTCTAACTGAAGTTTAAACAAGTAAATAGCCAACACAAATATTACAGGGTAACAACACACTGGCATCGCTCTAGTCATGGACATGTGAGGACAGGGGGGACACGCACCCCCCCCCCCCCCATTTTGGGAGAACATCAAATGGTTGCCCCTCAATATTATCAAGTTGTACTGTTAGTGCCCCGTAAAAAGAAAAGACCTAAAGAAAATTTCTTGTTTGTTGTTGTCCCCCCCACCAAAATTGTCCTTGGCTAACACGTGAGGCACAACCCATTAAAATAATCAAACTGCAGAAGGAGGACGATGGGAAATGTAGAAATGAATGGATGAAAGGATCAAAGAAAGGAAAGAGAGAGAGGGAGGGAGAGAGTGAGAGATCTGGACGGTTTGGCATCGCTCACCCCTGCACGTCGTAGCCAGTTGGAACATCGTTGGCTGTGGCGTCCATCTTGGCGATGATGACGTTGGGGTCACCGGACAGCTGGCCAGAGAGGAAGAGGAAATGACATCGTAAAAGCGCACGGAGGGCTGCTCTTCTTCTTATGGTGAAAACTGTTTACCATTTTAACAGAATATGTTACCATACATCTCCAATGCTGGGGACTGTCGAAAGAGACTTAGTGTGACCAAAACCTTGTGTTTGATTTCACATGCACTCACTCTGTTAGTCTTCTTTTTTCTTTTTTTAAACGTACCACTCTACCAATCCGGGAGCAGCAAGACGTCCGCAGTTTCCCCACATTACATTACAGGCATTTAGCAGACGCTTTCATCCAGAGCGACTCACACAACTTTTTACACAGCATTTACACTGAATCCACTTATGCAGCTGGATATGTACTGAAGCGATGCAGGGTAAGTGCCTTGCTCAAGGGTACAATGGTAGCACCCTACCCAGGAATCGAACCCGCAACCTTTAGGTTCCGAAACCAATTCCTTAGCCATTATACTACACTGCCACCCTGTGACTCCCCCGAAGCACACAGGCCGTTCAACAGCTACTGCTTTTCGTATTGCAGAGCCCAGCTAAGCAGCATCACAAGACGGTTCACACGCAGTCTCATGATCGCCCTCTGCACCCGTTTCAGCCAATGGGGGTCGCTCGAGAGCAATTAAACACGGATCCCTCTCCGACTCCACCCTCCACCGGGATCCCTCTCCACCGGGATCCCTCTCCACCGGGACGACCCATCACGCGTCGGAGCTACTGGCCACAGTCGGCGCTGGCGCAGTCTGGATTCGATCTGAGACTGTGGGGCTCATCCACGCACCACAGCGCAGCGCCTTAACCGAATGAGCCACGCTATACTCCAGAGGGAGGTGAGGTGAGAACCAAGATGAGGGTGCTGTAACTGTGATGTGCTCTTGCAATTACGGTTGATATTAATAGCGTACACTATGGGGCCTGATATAGTAAGTGTGTGCGAAGCTGAAAGTTGCTCCTCTTATCTCTCGAGTGTTGTTTTTTTAACACTTCTTCCCAAACACTGGCACTAATTGAACACCGAGGACGTCCCTAAGAAAGGGGTTGGCTCGGTCGTCACGGCGTTTCCGTGGAGAACCGCACCTGCTCCCCCAGCTCGGTGTACTTGGGCTCCAGGTTTTTGCAGTGGCCACACCAGGGGGCGTAGAACTCGATGAGGACGTCCTTCTCCGGGTCGTTCACAACCTCCTCAAACGTCTCTGCCACCACCACCTACGCAAACGCACACACAGGAAAACACACACACACACACACAGACGGACAGAGACAGAGATGTGAGTGACAGTTTGCCTTCTCCACACCAGCGAGAGGCAAACGATAGCAGGCTCAAACGGGGGGACATTTCTCCTGCAGAATGGTGAGTGCTGTTACTGAAGGCAGTGACACACCTTGACTGGCCCGCTGTTGCCCTCGGGAACGGGCTCCGACTTGAGATAGCGCTTCAGCCGCCCGGCAAAGTAGTCCTCCAGAAACCTCTCCAGAGCCTTACCGTCTCGCCTGCAGAGCACGCGCGCACACACACACACACACACACGCGCACGCGCACACGCACACGCACACGCACACGCACACACAGACACACACAGACACACACACGCACACAGACACACACACGCACACACACACACGTGCACACACACACACACAGACACACACACACACACAGCCACAGACACGCACAGCCACAGACACACACACACGCATGCACGCACACACAGACACACGCACAGCCACAGACACACACACACACACACACAGACACACGCACAGCCACAGACACACACACACACACACACGCGTCAGTAAGATGCAACACTGCTGTACCCCAGTACACGCTCACAGAGCAAATGTCATGAACTCAACCAAGACAGTTTTTACGTCAAAGCTCTTTTTCCAGGGTACATTCTTAAGTAAAACTCAAAAGTGAGTGAAGTCGATGCATAGAGTAGAGCTCACTGCAGGCCTTGGCATCTGGACATGGAGCAGCCAGCATTGGACTCTGCACTGCCCCCTGGTGGGCAGACACAGCACTGCTTAGTGTTCTCCATACAGTATCGCTACCCCAGGTCCAGATGACCCTGGCTGGCTCAACAGGCATTGAGTTTCCCACCGTCCTGAACAAGGGACTGCCAACAGGAGGTGGAAATGTTTAAATTTTAGGTGGGGTACCCCCCTGCCCCCCCCAAACTCACGTGAACTCCTCCCTCATGGTGTACTTGTGCCCCTCCCGGGTGCGGACGGTGACGACGGGGAGCTCCCCCCCGTCCGACAGCGCCAGGCCGAACTCATCCTCCAGCTCCTCCTGGAACTCCCGCCGGTCGGCCACCGCGTAGCTCAGGCCCTGCGACTGGAACTGCGTCGCCACCTTCATCACCCTGAGGAAGAGGAGGAGGAGGAGAGGGCTCAGCAAAAGGACACATTGCCCCTAATACTCAGGCAAAAATATCACAACACGTCCTTACTCAGGAACTAGACGTATACTTAAATCCATATTAAATGATATTATGAGTGTAGTACAGTGACTGAACAACAGTGTGGTGCAGTTGTTGTAATAAAATGATTACTCACATGAATGAATGAATGTGATAGGGGAGGAAACATCTTTTCAGGCATAAACAGCATCCAGAGAGGGAACGCCCACATATTCAAGCTCACTGTGAGCAAAGATGGCAGCTTGCAACAAGAAGCTGAGACCTTTGCTCATGTGTGGTCGCTCAATCTACCTATATTTATATACTGCACACTTATCTAGCTTTAACAGAACAAAGCACGGTTCTGTTTTACAGCCAGTGGAGCCTTAGGCAGTTTTTGTGTGGTAGAGAGGGAGAGGGTGTGACCGAGGTAGAAGAAAGAGAGAGAGAGAGAGAGATGGGGGGGATGAGAGAGAGAGAGAGAGAGAGAGAGAGAGATGGGGGGGATGAGAGAGAGACAGAGAGAGAGAGAGAGAGAGAGAGCTGACCTGTTCCTCCAGTAGTTGGAGCCCTTGGGGTTGCGCACGTAGTCCACGTCATAGTAGGCAATCAGCAAGTCCCGTCCCTTCATTCTATCTCTGTTTTCAGGGGTCAGGTGGGGGCACATCCCAAAGCTGTGAGAAAAGCGGGGGGGGGGGGGGGGGGGGGGGGCAGAGAGAGAGGGAGACAGAGAGAGAGGACTTTAATATTTGCATATGCCTGATTAAGGGTGTCAGGTTGTGTGCACAGACAAATGAGGGAGCGAGAGACAAACAGAGAAAGAAAGAGAACAAAGCCCTGAACAAAGGAGTGTGAGAGAGAAAGACAGACGCTGAGTCCCACCAGGAGCCCCTCGTCCCCCGAGCAGCCACATGATGCTAACCTGAACCGAAGTTGCTGGACACGGAATTACTCTAAACCAGGGCTGCCTAACCCTGTTCCTAGAGATCTACTGCCCTGTAGGTCTTCACTCCAACCTTAAGAAAGCACACCTCATTCAGCAGCTAGACAGGGCTACCCAACCCTGTTTCTAGAGATCTACTGTCCTGTAGGTCTTCACTCCAACCTTAATAAAGCATACACCTCATTCAGCAGCTAGACAGGGCTGCCCAACCCTGTTCCTGGAGATCTACTGTCCTGTAGGTCTTCACTCCAACCTTAATAAAGCACACCTCATTCAGCAGCTAGACAGGGCTACCCAACCCTGTTCCTAGAGATCTACTGTCCTGTAGGTCTTCACTCCAACCTTAATAAAGCACACCTCACTGGAGATCTCATTGAGCTGCTAATTAGCATGGACAGCGGTGCCAATTTAGGGTTGAAATGAAAACATACAGGATGGTAGATCTCCAGCAACAGGGTTGGGCAGCACTAAACTGTAAAATGGCATTAGTTTGGCTAAAGACTGTTTATATAATCCATTTTTCCAAGCACATTAACCAAGAGTTATAGCTATGTTTTGGTTCAATATTAAATTATGGCACAATTACACAGCCTGCATTTTATATTATTATAGCTATAGTATTATTATTATAGTATATGATTTGATGGCACTGCTCCTGTTGCCCTGGCGATAGAGCACCATTGAAAGTGAACTGAGTTGATGGAGGGTGAGAAACTGGATGAGAGAGAGAGAAAGAGAGAGAAAAGGAGGGAGAGAGATGGAGGGAGAGAGAGACAGACACTCACATGTTATCCTTGATGAACCGGCGGAGAGCGGATGTAGAGATGGCCTCGCTGAACTTGACCACGCCCTCCTCAAACTTGCTGCTGAGGCGCGGCGGGCGAAACAACAGCACGCTCCTGAGAGAGAGAGACATGGGGGGGGTGAGGTGGGGGGGCATCGTGGAAGAGTCTCTCCGACCAGCCTCTGTAGCTCGGTGTGCCTGAAAGTGCTTCTGTCTCTCTGTCTCTCTGTCTGTCTGTCTCTCTGTCTGTCTGTCCCTTTCATTTTCGCTCTCCGTCAGCATCATCCTCCTTCCTCTTCTCCTTCCTCAGATCATGTTTCATCCCTCCCTTTATTTTACCTACCCGGGCCTCAACTTCCATCCTTCTATCCTCCGTCTGCCCCTCTCTTCCCCTCCATTCACTCCTGATGACGGCTGGTCGAGCCTTCACAGGCAGCTCCTCCCTGCCTGAAGAGCTTAGGCCTGAAGATTCTCCATCTTCTTAAAATGTATTTGCTTAACCAGGCCCTCCCAAAACTGTGGTCTTCAGTGTTTCATCTTACTGTCTTTCCTTATATCTGGTACCTTTTTGAATTATACATTCATCTATTTTTCTATGTCATTTTTCTATTACCCGCATTGTGAAGCACTTTGTAACTGTGTTTTAAAATGGGCTGTATAAATAAAGTTTTATTATTCCACCATCATCCTCTCTCACACTCTTTCCATCGTTCACTCCTCTCCTCTGCAGCATGGGTCCCTCCCCAATCTCCTTTCACTCATCCCTTCACCCCTCCTCCTCCTCTGCCCCTCCTCCTCCTGCTCCTCCTCTCCCCTCTTTCTCCTCCTCCTCTCCCTCCCCTCCCCCTCCTCCTCTCCCCCTCCTCTTTTCCACCTCTCCTCCTCCTCCTCTACCTCCCCTCCCCCTCCTCCTCCTCTCCCCCTCCTCTCCCTCCCCCTCATCTCCCCTCCCCCTTCTCTCCTCCTCCTCCTCCCCTCTCCTCCTCCTCCTCCTCCCCTCCTCCTCCTTCCCCTCTCCTCCTCCTTCTCCTCCTCTCCCCCCTCCCCCTCATCTCCTTCCCCTCCTCCTTCCCCTCTCCTCCTCCTCTCCCCCTCCCCCTCATCTCCTCCCCCTCTCCTCCTCCTCCTCATCTCCTCCCCCTCTCCTCCTCCTCCTCTCCCCCCTCCCCCTCATCTCCTTCCCCTCCTCCTCTCCTCCTCCCCCTCTCCTCCCCCTCTCCTCTCCTCCTCCCCTCTCTCAGTCACTCACTCGGACTCCAGGCCGTGTTTGGCGCCCAGCCCCAGGTCCGTGGCGTGAGCGAAGCGGAAGCTGTCCCGCATGGCGCCGGCCGCCTTCTGGAACTCCGCCAGCTGCTCGCTGCCGTCTCCCGAGAAGAACCCTGCGGGGCACGGACGCGGGCGGAGTCACGGGCGGGCACGGGGGCGGGCACGAGGGCGGGCACGGGGGTGGGCACGGGGGCGGGCACGGGACAGACAGACACCGAGGGAGGGAACTTTCACAGAACCCAGCAGGAACTCAGAGGCACGGCCGGCCAGCGCTAGCTAGCTAGCAACGGTACCGCGGCTAACAGCGCGCTGAACACGAGGTGGAAAATCACCCCTCATCTCCTACGGTTTCAGCGCAAAGTTTCAGGCCCTCTGGATAAGAGCGTCTGCCGAACGGCGAGACGTAACGGCTTTTTTTAAAACTGGCCTCGTTACAGACACAGAGATAAAGCCACATTACAGTACATTACAGGGGTTTTAGCAGACGCTCTTATCCAGAGCTACTCACACAACATTCTACATAGCATTTACACTGCATCCATTTATACAGCTGCATGAATACAGAAGCAATGCAGCTTAAGTACTTTGCTCAAGGGTACAACGGCAGTGTCCTACCCGGGAATCAAGCCTGTGACCTTTAGGTTACAAGACCAGTTCCTTGCCCATTATACTACACTGCCGCCCCAATATCACCATCTGTCCAAAATCCAGGCTGACGTGTGCCTGACGGTTTCACTAAAACCACCACGGGAGAATATTCCCAGTCAAAAAATAAACGGATTCAACCACCACACACTCATAAACCTTGTATGACCAATTGTATGCATAGTTATCCTTTTATCTGGCCCTTAAAGCAAAATATTCTGGTTGCTGCAATTACAAAGGCCACGCAACTCTTTATATGGCAAATGAAAGAAAGAGGAAAAATGAAAGAAGAGAAGAAAAAAGACTGTGGTTTGATTGAACCTGCCCCCCCAGTCTAGGTCTCAGTGGTAAAGTAGCCCCGCCCCCCGGCACAGGTGCATGGCTGGAATAATCACACCTGTAAGGGATATCCCCGCCTTGTGTGATGTAACACAGAGACTCGGGTGTAAGGTGAGGGTGGCCCCGCCTGCCCCCCAGGTATGGTGCACTCACCCACCACGCTGGCGTCAAAGTGGTTGATGAAGGAGTCCAAGTCTTCCTCACTACGCAGCGGGACAGAGCTGGGCCCAGCCTGCTTCTTCATGTAGCTCACAATGCCATCTGCATGTACCCACACACACACACACGTGCACACACACACACACATGCACGCACACATGTGCACACACACACGCACACACACACACACGCACGCATACACACACGTGCACACACACACACGCACACACACATGCACACACACACACACACACACGCACACACGTGTGCACATACACACGCACACACACACATGCATACACGCACATGTGCACACACACACGCACGCACGCACGCACGCATACACATGCATGCACGCACACACACACACACATACACATTATTGCAAGTAAATTGCAGAAAAATAAAGGAAAGGTCACATATACTGTATATATAATAATATATACAATATGTACTACAATAGTGATGACGTATCAGATTTAATAACAAACAGTGGCTTCATAAACATGGATCTGGGTGCAAAATTAGAAATGTAAGCAAAATGCACACCTTACGCCACACACGAGCAAGCATGCACATCACCTGCAGAGCGAGGACCGTCGTAGGACGCGGCCTCTTCCCCGTTCCGGAAGATTTTAAGCGTGGGGTACCCATTAACCCCGAAACGCCCGCACGTCTCCGAGTTCGCGGTGCAGTCCACCTGGGCGTCGACAAAAATTAAATTCCAACCGATTCATCCCGTCAGACGAACATATATTTCCCCACACGCACCAAAAAACAAAGAATTCCATCACTGTTTGATGGAGTTCCACCGTCACGGAGTTCCACCAATTCCTCGGAAAGTTCAAAGAATACAAGCAAACACTGCACAACTTTACAGTCACCACCCATTGCATTCCCCTCTAAACTAGGTATATACCTCATTAAATGGGTCCTAACATCCCGACTAGTGACACAGAGCACGACACAGAGGGTCTACAGAACTCATTAACGAAACTGAGGAGCGGTTGCCCGCATTTGGGGGCGTCATACCGTCCAGAACTCCAACACACATTCGTTGGATCTTTAAAGCACCCGAACGGCTCATCGGACTCACAGCGTCCGTTAAGATCTTCCTGCCCACGCACCATCAGGACCAGTAAATAGGCGCAGACTTTTGCAGAACGCACTCACACGTGACCTATGTCCTCTGTCCTAAATGCCAGTTGACGTTTATCTATCTATTTACCTAGCGACTTACCTTGGCTAAGGGCACGGTCCCCTTCAGTTTTGTAGCAGCGCTTTCATATTCGGGAGCTAGTTTTTGACAGTGACCGCACCTGACCGGGTAAAAAAAAGTGGTGTAAAAAAAACGAGGGAAGAAAGAGGAAAAGATAACAGAAAGGAAAGTTATGTACAATACAGCATCATGTGGCATTCGATTATCTTGTGAGTTGGGGGTTAATTCAATCGTTTTCAAGGAATTAACTGCAATTGATGCCTATTATGCAATCGCTAGCAAGCAAAGCAACTGTCACCGGTTCATATAAGCTTATGCACTAGCAGTGTATATGTTGCAAGCAATTACAGTGAAATACTGTTGTGTTACCACAATCTGTTCGCATCATTGTTCTGAAAGACTTGCCATTTAATTCCCAGAAATTACTGTCCCGTCCGATATTTAATGTTAACTCATACGAAAGTGCCATGTTCGGTTTTACATTTCTCTGCAAGATATATTGACATCCCCACTACGGATCATCCTACGCTAAACTGGCTAGCAAGACTTCCAACTTTGCTAATGCTAGCTCGCTAACTCGCCAGCTATAACGTGACACATCTTCTGGATCTTGGCACCTGCGTTTCTCTGGTCATGGACGCTGTTACCAAAGCACACTTTCTCAGCTGGCTGAATGGATAGATGCGTTTAATGTCTACCAAGAGAGCTAGATATGGTAATCCTGTCCGCAATCCGCAGCCAATTCCTAGTGGCTGGTTAAGGCTAGCTCACTGTAAAATCGCCAGTAACGGAATCATGTCGTATCAGGCGAGCCTGGCTTGCTAAAAACCACACACCAGTAAAAAATAATTATTTGTATGATCCCGGGTACAGTCGGTCATTTTATAAAACCATTTTCTCACCAGGGGGCAAAGAACTCCACAAGCATGGTCTCGTGCTCAGCCGCGGTGTAATCGAAGTCCGAGTCCGACAGCTCGAGCACATCGCTGCCCGCGACAGAAGCAGCTCCAAGCCAGACCACACTCAGCAAGAGAACGGGGGTGAGGTGCAGTATTCTGGCCATGTCTCACTCGATTGACTCACAGTGAGTTTGTTAGGGGTAAAAAAATAACGCCGAAAGACGCAAAAATGCACCGGAACCGTTGCGGATCTTGTTAATCTTCCCTACATTCACTTTCACTCCGTATCGGGCGTTTTCTCACGAGCAGCGAATGGGAGGCGGGCCGTACGCGGAACATTGCCGGAAAGCCGCCTTGCTATTGGTTACAACGGCCAGTGGTGATGAGATGTAAACAGGACATGGATTCCCATCCCTGTCAGTCATGGTACATCCAATTGTTCTGCAATTGATTCTAGCTTGCTTAGTGTCAATAATACTATCTTTTCCTAAATTGGCTACATTTACGTTCCATGGATTCAGGCACTTAATCATATAAAACGATAGTTCATGGTTATATAGAAAAACTGTTCAACTCACAAAAACGTAATTCCATAAATGATTTGTTAAAAGTGGCTAAAATTTGTTATAAACAGTGGTTTCTGTG
This sequence comes from Anguilla anguilla, assembly GCF_013347855.1. Taxonomy (NCBI): domain Eukaryota; kingdom Metazoa; phylum Chordata; class Actinopteri; order Anguilliformes; family Anguillidae; genus Anguilla; species Anguilla anguilla. The sequence continues at coordinate 47,663,941 of NC_049208.1, forward strand.
AGCAGTCCATTTCCTTGAATTGTTTTCCATCATAATCTGACAAATATCCCTCCATAACATGTTACCAAAACCAGTTTGTGTGAGTACATAAAGATTAAATGAAAAACAAAAAACTCAAGCTTTTGTTTAGTAAAAAACATTTTCTCAGTGGAGCATTTTATTCAACACCCATATTTAGAGATACGCATATCTGTATTTATTCTGACAAAAAAAAAAACAATACAAAAATATTTCACTGTAAATAAAGGATACTGTAAGGTCATAAACCCAATTCTGTATATACAACAAGCACAATAAGTTATAATACTGTACTACTGTACATCTGGGGGTAAGTTGATACTGAAAGGCTAATTTGGCATCTTTTGGCAATATTACTAATTATGTATGATTTAGAAGGTACTTTCTAAACTCCCTGCTACAATTATTCAGTGTTCTGGCCCAATTAAATTTAAGTTCAACCCCTGTCTTCAGCACAATTTGCCGGTCAGTCAGTTCTTCTGTTATTCGGTACCCTTTTTGGTGTTTTTTTTATTGTTTATTAATCACAACTCTGCCTATAATAGTATCTATAACATCTGTCAGATCCTCTGACCTTTTGCATCAGCTTCTCATCAGAAACTAATTTCCTGTTCAAGCCACTTATGCGCATGATGTTAATAAACTAGTCTACCAAGACCAGCCCTGGAAAGGTTATCGTGTGCAATTATTCGCACCGCAGAAAGAGCAGTGCAGACGTAAACATAATCATAGTCGATCTATTCAGTTCTGTGGTCTCTGCGACTTTGGGTCCGGAGGAGGTTCCAAAGCCAGCGACCGGTCTGGTGGCTTGCCCCAGGTCTAGTCGGGTCTGTATGTTGGTGTTGCTGGGATACACCACTCCAGTCTCCTCTGGTTCTGACCCAATACACATCGGCTCGGTCTCTCCTGTACCGACTTCCCCTTTGAAGACCGCTGTATCCAATGGGGGGGGGGGGTGTCTCTGTAGGTCCAGCCCTCTGGGTTCTGTTCAGTCCGGCTCGTCTTCAGAAGCGGACAGCTGGTCCGGGTCGCCGGCCTTGTTGCCGGGCCGGGCGGCGCTGTGGAACAGGTCCACGAGCTCCCGGAAGCGCAGGGAGACCTGGGAAACCGCACAGAGATCCGTTTACAAACAACACTCCAACACCGATCCGTTTCATTGGCTCAAGTCAACAGGAACTTGCACTGGCTCACTCATTGGTCCCTCATATTTTTTATTGCTAACTTTATTTATACAGGGCCGATTGACTGAGCACACATGCTCTTTAACAGCAATGCCCTCTTTATTGATACCCGCCCCGCTTAGTCTAACCTACACGTCTTTGGATTGTGGGAAGAAACCAGAGTACCCGGAGAAAACCCACGCGGACACGTGGAGAACATGCAAACTTCACATAGGAAGGCCCAGGCCAGGATTCGAACCTGAGACCTTCTTGCTGTGAGGTAACAGTGCCATCCACTGCAAAAACCATGTTACCCAATTTATTCTTGCATTGACTCTCATGTTATACTGCCTGTGTTGGGGGACTTCTGTACTGGCTCCATTACTGGCCATTCAAGATAATAAGCAGTTTTCAGCAAGTGGGATTGTATGCATCTGTATAATGGCTGTAGGTCTTGTAAATATGTCAAACCGTTTCTGGCAAAAAGCTGCCGTTTTAATCCAGTGCACTCTCTGTCCAATGAACAAAGAGGATATTTTAATATCTTTCACCTCATTGGCCGTCTTGTTCCCAAGCTGAGCGGATACAGCCTGGAATGTTCTCTGATTGGCTCCCTTACGCTGGCAGGCAGTCAAGATTATACGGTCTGCTTCCCTGTCACCCAAAACACACACACACACACACACATGCGTGCGCACACACACACACACACACAAAGATATTAAACCAAGTGCAAAGTGAACATAAAAATTAATAAAGATACCCCCAGTAAGCCTCGACTTTGTTATAAATGCCTCTCATGGGAGTTCCCATGTTACAACCAGCCAAGTCACTTAAAAGTAGAGCGCACCTTGAGTCGCGAGCTTAAAAAAAACACAACAACCGTGCCCATTATGCCAGAAGCCTTTTGGGCCCCAGAAGCATCACACCTGGCACCCTCTCAGGAGCACAGGAGGAAAACAAGACAGCCGTTCACCACCCTGTGCTCATTAATGACACTGACTGCAGTAAGGCACAGGTCATATACATTACAAATATATTGCACTGTATTACGCTAAGCAATGTATCGCATTACAGTAACATTGCAGGTTATACAGTTATACAAGAAGTCGGCAATTCACCATTTGAGTCTTGTTTTATTTGACTTTATTGGCTCTATAAGAGAAAAAGTATTACCTGTACACTGCTTATGAATGCCCCCAGTCAGTGTTTAATCAAGAGACAACTCGACCAGCATGTCTTTGTCAGGTATCTTTATCTCTTATGGTTTTATATATCTGCTTGCCTGGCACCAGTCTACACTTTTATATGTGCACGCATTCTATCTCAGTTTACTTTGTTGGGAATACTCTGTATGTGGATGGGGTGGGTGTAACCGGCTAGTACCTGGTCCAGAGGATGACCTTCTGTCCCGTGGGTGTGAGGGACACGTTTTTGGCACAGACAGGGGGGTCGGGGCTGGGCAGGGTCCGGTGTGCGGCTGGGGTGTTACCGCATGCATCTCCAACTCCTCCAGCCTTCCCGCTCTCTCGCTGCCCGTCCTCTTCCTCAGGCTCCTCCTCTTCCTCACATTCTTTACCTTGGGAGAGAACAGAAATGTCAAGAAACGATTTCAACTCCCTCTTGCGTCACCCCGTGCCTAGTTACCACCTGATCGTTCTCGCATCACCACCTCCTTAACCCTCTAAGTGCAGGTTCTTTGGAATGTTTTTCATTCAGAAGTTCTGCATCAGTGTTCTAGAACTCCATTGCTTTCATTCACCAGCAGCGATTGTTACATCAGCATTAGAACGTTCAGTTACGAACATTCTGATCACGCATTTGTGATGTCACACCTTAAAGGGTCACAGAGTTCTCACCGGGACACGGGCCGTTTATCTCCATACCTCTCTCCCTCCTCTCTTCCTCCCTCTCCTCCAGTCTTTTCTCTGGGTGAGCTGCTGGAGGGGGGGTGCTGGTTTCAGGAGGCGAGAGGCCACGCCCCTTCGTAGCCCGGGAGACAGAGCCCTGATAGAGGAGAGAGTTCTTTTTTAACTCCTGCTCCTTTTGAGCTGGAATACCACACGTTTCCTTGAGGTGCTTTACCTTTAACAGATTTATTAAATACCCAGCTGTGCAAATGACTAATCTTATAACACACAAATGTGTAAATGTTTGCTTAGCAGACATTAAATACTACTGCTACAGAACAATACTTATTTACTATTACAATATTAGAGAAAGTATGCCCAATACTAGACTCACATTGACATGGAAGGTGTGTTCTGTGAATTGGGCTGTTTTCATTCAAAGTGAACTCACTCAGATAAAAAAAAAGAATCTTTCCACATACAAAAGATTAATGGTGTTAAATGCTTCCTTGTTTCTCTTCTTTGTTTGAATTTACAGTCAAGGCCACGCTTGGTACGACCCTTCTGACCAATCACATTCCTTCACATGACAACCCGCCATTGGCCTCCTATTATGCATCGCTCCTAACCTTGCGTGGATTGCGGCAGCCAAAGTTGCCCTTCTTCCTCCTCCGGACCATCATTGGTCCAGCTTTGTGGGGCTCCTCCCCTTCCTGTGAAACAGGAAGCTTGTCCTTCTTGTGCTGACCTCTGGCCCTTGTCCTACTCTCCTGTCCTACAGTTGTCCCCTCCCCTACCTCTGAAAACGGCGTATTTTCCAGATGAACTGACTGCGAGGAGGTTGTGTGGAGCTCATCAAAGAAATCCCAGAATTCACCCTGAAGATGGGTGTGGTGTTTGAGCATGGAGGCCATCTGAGCTTTTAGCTGGACAAAAAAAAAAAGAAATAAAAAGGGAAAAACAGAACAAAAACAAAAAACTTATTTTGGACAAGGTTTCCACAATATTTTACATTTAAAATTTTAAGTTTCCACATTTCAGAGATCTCAAGAACATCGTTTGTAAATGGTACAGCGTGGTAAAAACTGTCAAAACATGTCTTCTAAAATCGAAAATCCAGCACCCAAACTGTACAAGATGTGTACAGCTACAGAACTAGGGGTGTTTTGCAATGGAAATTCAGTGCCTTTGAATTTCAAATATAAATCAGAGCAATCTCACAACCCCGCCTTTTACATGTACAGGGTATATGTATCAGATATGTGTCTGTAGCATTTTAATAGGTCTAGGATTTACTCTGGATCTGTTATATGCAAAATGTTGGTGTCATATAAGCCCATGTGGGCCGGGCATCCATGTGATGCATGACACAATAACGAAATTCATCCATTCACTCATTCATTCATTCATGTACAGCGGGAACCCCGTTTAATAAGAGTCCACAGACACTTTTCCCACAGGCTGCAGAGCAATGACTTCACACAGCGCCCCCTGGTGTACCTCTCTCAGACCTGCGGGGCTGAGGCCGGGCCCCTCCTGCAGAGCGCGCACTATCTGGCGGTAGTGGGCGGGGCTTTCCCCAAAACTCGTCTCCAGCTGCCGCAGGAAATGGCGACTGCGCTCAAAAGCCTGCTGCTCAGCAAGCTGGAGCGAGGGAGAGAAGAAGAGAGGAGGAGGAGGAGGAGAGAGAGAGGGAGAGAGAGGGGGGAGAGAGAGAGAGGGAGAGGGAGGGGGGAGAGAGAGAGAGAGGAGAGAGAGGGAGAGAGAGAGAGAGGGAGGGGGAGAGAGAGAAAGAGAGAGGAGAGAGAAGGAGAGAGAGAGAGAGAGAGAGAGGGGGGGGAGAGAGAGGGAGAGAGAGAGAGAGAGAGAGAAACAGAGGGGAAAAGCTAAACACAGATGCTTTTGCATACAGCCATACACACAGTCATACAAAGCACTAAATCATACACATTAACAAGCTAACATTTAGCAATTCATCCGTTTTTACCCCTCGATTTTTAGCTGTTCACCACATTTTTAATTTATACTGGAGTCACCACCACTCTCAACTCAACCGCCATGCCACCCACCACTAGAATGGACAAGCAGAAGCGAGAAACTATTTTGCGCACTACAAGCCACAGATCTTGTTAATAAACAATAATGCATTTTATGCACCTTTAAGGGTACCCAAGGACATATATATATATATATAATGGTTATGGAGGTTTGCAGGTTGCAGGTTTGATTCCCAGGCAGGACACTGCCGTTGTACCCTTGAGCATGGTACATAACCCGCGTTGCTTCAGTATATATCCAGCTGTACAAATGGATACTGTATAAAAATGAGAAGGTTTTGGAAGCTGCTTTGGATAACAGCGTCTGCTAAATGCCCGTGGTGTAGTGTGACGTAAGATAAAGAGCAGATTATGGGGTCAGTACCAGGCCACACTCCCGGGCCTGCTCGGGCCTCAGAAAGGCGGCAAAGTCCCAGAGCAGGTCGGGCCGGTCCCTCAGCACCAGCTTCAGCTGCTCGAAAAGCTCCACCGAGCTCCGCCCCTCTCCCCCCTGCTCAAACTCGTACAGGACCCTCAGGAACTCCTCCACCTTCCCCGGGACGCCCCGCACGGCCGCACAGACCTGGGGGAAAACAAGTTGGGACAGAGGTTTCCCTGGGTTTTAAAACTGCTTTGGCGCCCCCCACTGGTCAGGAGGTCAAACAATGTGACCGTTAATGAGTGTATCTGTGTGCATTGGAGTAACGCTGCCCGACATATGCAACATGTTGCAAGTATTGAGCCCCAAGCTAAGAGGTGTTCTATATGACAAGGTATTGTAGTGAGTCACTCTGCCAGCAGAAGGATATATTCCTGACCTTAGCTTGGGCACCCCTATATTACCTATTATAACACCAGATGGGGGATATGTTCTACACTTGGGTTCAAATAACTATTAGAAATACCCTTTAAGAAATCTGCAGGAACTTTTCTGGAGCTTACAACTGCAAAAGAAACATTTTTATTTTTGCCAATGTTCTTTCGATTTGTTGAGCGTTTCGCTTCGCAATGTTTTGGATTGTTGAGCGTTTTGGATTGTTGAGCGTTTCGATGATAATTCTCTAGGGTCCAACATGATTTTGACCTTAACCCTGCATTGGCATAAGCATCAGATAAAAGATGTGTCTTGAGTCTGCATTGACATAAGCATCAGATAAAACGTGTTCTGACTCTGCATTAGCATCAGAGAAAGGATGTGTTCCTGACTCTGCATTAGCATTAGCATCAGAGAAAGGACGTGTTCCTGACTCTGCGTTAGCATTAGCATCAGAGAAAGGACGTGTTCCTGATTTGTGTTAGCATTAGCATCAGATAAAGGACGTGTTCCTGACTCTGCGTTAGCATTAGCATCAGAGAAAGGACGTGTTCCTGATTTGTGTTAGCATTAGCATCAGATAAAGGACGTGTTCCTGACTCTGCGTTAGCATTAGCATCAGATAAAGGACGTGTTTCTGACCCTGCGGAGGTAGGCCCTGGCGAAGGCCATGTCCTTGCTCTCCCTCAGGGGATCACTGCTCAGTGTGTCATCATCGCCGCCGACCAGCAGCGGCTTGGACGCGTCCCCATCGTCCAGCTCCTGACGCCCACTACATTTCACGCTAGTGCGGGGGTGGCGGCCATTGCCTGGTTGGGGGGGGGGGGGGGGGGTGTTAGAGAGGAGAGGAACAGACAGTGTAACCAGGGGCAACACAGGCAAGGATTTCTATGCCGTTAAGACTGGACAGAGCCACAAACAGACAAACACAGGCAGTCACACTAGCATTTGCCAATTTGAGATTTCAATAACTCTGAAGTTGAACTGGAGCCTAAAATGAAGTTCCAATTTTCTGGGCAGTCACAATTACATCAATTTACACACATAGATAAGAATTACTGCATAACTGCTAAGCAGAGCAGTTCCATCTCCCTGACCCCATACTGACCTCTGCTTTTGCCAAATCGTTTCCCTCTGGATCGAGGCGCACCGCCTACAGCAACAGACTGGGAGGCTCCGCCTTCCCTTGGCTTCTCCCCCTCACGCGTCCCCGCCCTCTCCTCAGGATTCTGGGGGCCGGAGGACGAGGGCGGAGAAGCGAGGGAGTTTGGGGACTCGCCGTCGTCTGTTTCTCCCGCCTCAGACTCCCTGCCCTCTGAAGCCAGCATGCTGAGCTTCTCCATGGTCTCCTGGAGAGAGAAAAACAAAATGGAGTCTCACACACAACACACAGATGCAACAGCACAGCTGCTGCAGGCTTATTTTATTAATACCATCCAGTAATGTTTAACAGGAAGTACACTAAAGTACTAGAGCAAGTTCATTATGCTAGCCAACAACCGAAGAGCAAATTCTATATTTTATATGCAGGCTACATCCACAAGAAAAATAAAACCTTAAGAATTTAACATAAAACCTTAAAAATAACTTGAATTACACTTGCGCTCCACACCTGCAGCTCTGGCACTGACAACAAGGACTGCTCGGACGCTGGCGACATCACTTCCTCTTCCTCGCTGGCGACGTCATCCAGCCCCTCCCCCTCCCGCTTTCCCTGGGGGCTGTGCTGCGGGGTGGAGGTCAGCAGCCCGCTCCACCCCTCTCCTCCACCCTCCTCCGCATCCATCTTCTCCGGGGTGCGCGGACTGGAGGCGGGGCTCCCCGAGGACTCCGACAGGGCCAAGAGGGGGCCCCCGAAATCTCCCGCTTCCGGTTCCTCCTGGCCGTCGCATTCTCCCTCTTTCTCCTCCTCCTCCTCTTCCTCCCATCCCTCTCCTTGCTCAGCCCATTCCAGCTCAACCGTGCTGATTTTGGAAGAGGGGGGCGGTCCCCTTGTGGGGGCCTCAGCACGGCTCTCTTGGGGGTCCCCCGGCTCGTTCTGGGCCCCTGCCGGCACACTCGCGCTCACCGGCATCCCGTCCGCAATCGCACAGTTTTGGGGTAAGAGGAGGACGTGGGGCGCGGCGCTGGGGCCGCAGCTGACCAGGGCGTACTTGGGACCCCCCGCAGGAGCGGAGAGCGTCCGGCGGGGACCCGAAGGGGGCTGATTTTGGAGGCCTCCCAGTTTGGGGCCCACTGTGCCGCCATCCGCTTCCCCGCTCGGACCGGCAAGGACATTTACCACATCCCAGAATGCTCTGGGCTTTTGGGGGTTACCAGGGTGAGGCACTCCATTCGATACGCTGGGTCCTCTTCTAACGGTCCTCCCCGGGGGGGCCGTAGGGGTGTTCTCTCGCAGAGGGGCGGGCAGCAGCGGCCTGCCGAATTTTCCAAGCAGAGCGAGGGGGGAGAAGGGTAGAGCGACGCCCTCCTGTGGCGGAGGTGGGGCCTCACTGACAAAACCAGCCAATCTCTCGCAGGAAGGGGCGGGACATACGACCGCAGTGGCCAATGGGGCGGTCACGTTGATGATGACGGCGGGCGGGACGCCGTGATGGACAGCCCCCGACTGACCCGCTTCCTTTGCGCCGCCCGACACGACCGTCGCCACCCCCGCCCTCGCCAGTCCCTCCGGCACGCGGAGGGCGCCCCCTGCTGGGACGGTGAGGACCTGCAGGGCCTGGGGGGGCAGGGGCGGGGGCGGAGGTTTAGGGGGCGCGGGTTGGATGGGAACCATCTTACTGAGGGCTTCGCGCAAGGGGCCACACTTTTCTGTGCACGCAGTCCTCCCCTCTGCTGCAGTCGCACCTCCGTGACAGCAGGGGGCGATCTTGGCAGCAAGGCAAGGGTCAGCTCCGTGCCCTAAAACCAGCCACGGGTCAGGCACGGGGGCGCAGCCTGCCTCCACGGAAACGGGACGCTGCCGTCTGAAGCCGAAGGGGTGCAGGGTGAGGACCGGGGGCAGCGTGGGAGGATAGCGTGTGTTTGGGGGAAAGGTATAGGACGGTTTGGCAGGAGGAGGCGGAGCTTCCAGCGGGAAGTGGTTGTAGTCCATCACTGCCTCGTGAATATGGCGTATGCTCTTCTGCAGGAGGGCGAGAAAGAGACATGTTCATCGCACACAGACTTACTTTCATTGTTTTTATACTGTTTTTATTTTAAAACACTATATTATTACACGCCTTTGCTGAATTGCTCGATTCTGATTGGTCACTTCAGGAATTCTACTTGTCTGACAACGAGACGAGGTCATGCAAACGGCGACAAGAATATGCAAAACGGTGACGAGAACATGCAAACTCCACACAGGCCGGGATTTAAACCAAGGACCTTCCCGCTGTACTACCCCCCCATTATTCAGAACCAACAACAGAACAAATATCATGCTGTTAAACCTATTTTATTCATTTTATTCAGTTTCTTTTTTTTCTGTTCTAAAATTAACATGAAGTTCCCTGAGTGTCTACTACTCAAGGACTTAGTATTCATTCCTTAGGGACCATGTTTACTTCATAGTACATCTCTGCTCAAAGCAAATTAGTCACGGGTGGCTTCTCACCCGCAGCCACGGGGGCATGCCGGTCCCCTCCCTTTCCACCGGAGGGCGCTGTTCACCAGGCTTCACTTCACCACACGCCAGTGTCATGGGGGGAACCATCTTCCGCTCAACGTAGAACTGGGAGCCAAAGGCAAGGGGGGGAGGGTTTAAGGTGTGACACGGGGGCAAACGGGAGAACCGAAACCGCTAACAAGCGGCAGTGCGGAAACCGTGTGGAACTAAAATCAGCAAAAGCTGAAGTACAAAAACAGGGGGGGACCCTTAACAACGTGGGACACTCGAGAACGCGACTTCCTGTTGGAGGGGGAAGCTGAAGGGGCGCACCTTGATGGCGTTGTCACGGGGACGGCGGTGGCACATGTTGAGGACGTGCTTGCGGAGCTGTTTGGCTCCCTTGCCGCGGATCAGGTACTCGCAGACCAGCTCGTACGGGCTCCTCGTCTCGCTGAAGTTCCTCAGGCCCAGCACTACCAAGCTGGAGAGGAGACGGACAGACTTCAGTCAGAGTGTGTGTGCGTGTGTGTGTGTTAGAGCGCGTGTGCGTCTCTGTATGCGTTTTAACGTGTGTGTTAGAGTGTGTGTGCGTGTGTGTGTTACAGCGCGTGTGTGTGTTACAGCGCGTGTGCGTCTCTGTATGTGTTTTAACGTGTGTTAGAGTGTGTGTGAGTGTGTGCGTGTGTGTTACAGTGTGTGTGCGTCTCTGTATGTGTTTTAACGTGTGTTAGAGTGTGTGTGAGTGTGTGCGTGTGTTACAGTGCGTGTGCATCTCTGTATGTGTTTTAACGTGTGTGTTAGAGTGTGTGCGTGTGTGTTACAGTGTGTGTGCGTCTCTGTATGTGTTTTAACGTGTGTTAGAGTGTGTGTGAGTGTGTGCGTGTGTTACAGTGCGTGTGCGCGTGTGAGTGTGCGCGAGTGTGTGTGTGTGCGTGTGTGTATGTGTGTGTGTTACAGTGTGTGTGCGTCTCTGTGTTTTAGCATGTGTGCGTGTATGTGTGTGTTACAGTGTGTGCATCTCTGTATATGTTTTAACGTGTGTGTTAGAGTGTGTGTGTGTGTGTGTATGTGTGTGAGTGCGTGTGTATGTGCATGTGTGTGTGTGCGTGTGTGTGTGCGTGTATGTGTGTGTGCGTCTCTGTATGTGTTTTAACGTGTGTGTTAGAGTGTGTGTGCGTGAGCGTGCGCAGCAGTGTGTACTTGTCCTCCCCGGGGGTGTAGAAGGAGTTTGTGCGGGGCGGGTGCAGGGCGGGGTCCAGGCTGCAGTGGGGCAGCAGTTCGGGGTACATGAAGACGGGCCGGGTGGCCAGCAGCCAGGCCAACTGTGGAGGCAGCAGGGGGGAGGGGCGCCCTGCCCAAAAAGAGCAGGACAGCAACACTGAGCACAGGGGCTACACACACACACACACACACTAATATAAACACACACACTCTAATAAACACTAATAGTCACTCACTCGCTCACACACTCACTCACACACACACACTAATATAAACACACACACTCTAATACTCACTCACTCACTCACTCACTCACGCACTCACTCACTCACTCACTCACGCACTCACGCACTCACGCACTCACGCACTCACGCACTCACTCACGCACTCACGCACTCACGCACTCACGCACTCACTCACACACACACACACACACACTCTCACTCACCCCCAGCGCGGTGGTCAGGGCTGCAGTGGGTTGGGTGCGGGGGCTCGGGGCTCAGTGTGACCTCCTGCAGCAGAGACAGCGCCCCCTGCAGGTTGCAGGCCCTGAACGCGCTGGCGAACCCCGGCTCCGCGGCGCCCCGTGCGCGCTCTCCGCGCTCGGCGAACGACTCCAGCTCCGACTGCGCGAGCGAGGGAGAGGGAGAGGAGAGGAGGAGGAGAGGGAGAACACACAGAGGAAGGAAAGAAAAATGAAAAATATATGTATTTTTATTTACACTGTCAGTGCAGGTGTCTCGAGGAGAAACGTTTCGCTGTGGCTGAGATGTAAATTCAGTTAAAAATAATTCTAAAAGTGAATAAATCCTTCTGGAAGTTCTATGATACAGACGGTTGTCTTTTTTCTGCACCTCCTGTCAATTATACAAAAACTATTTTTAGATACGAAGCACCGCATGGACCTGGTTTTCTCTCTCACTCTCTCACTCACTAGCAGGCTGAGAATTAGCCACAAGGGGGAGCTACAGAGGCGCTACGTGAGAACGGCGCTTCGCATCAATGACACCGAGTGTCCAGGGCTGTGTTCCAAACCGCACTCTTGTATTCTGCCAAGAGCGTAAAGCAGGTGCGGAAGTAAGAAGGTCATGTGATCAGGTGCGCTCCAAACTCCAAGAACGCAACAAGGCAAGAATGCGAGATTTCACCGGAAGTTCTTTTTGTGTTCTTGGGAGGACTAAAAACGCTCTGAAGCAGACTTTTCCATGCTTTCCCTTCCCAGCAGCCATTGCGTTTTCTGCTCTATATTTGAGGGCAAATGAGAGTTTTTTACTCTGGAAGACAGAAAGCAGGAGGATTCTGTGTACAAGTCTAAGTATATTTTATTCATGTATTTTTGTACTGTCGATGTGTTTCCTGCTAAGGTAAGAGGTCAGTAGTGTGGTGACGTCCAAGTACAAGTACGTACCAAACTGAACGGATTTTAAGTGTTCTTACACTCAAAAAGTGTAGTCTTTGTAAGCATACCGGAAGGTGCGTTCTTCTGAGAACACAAGTACACAGTTTGGAACACTTGTTTGCTGATTGAGCGCTGCCTCCATTAGCAGTTTTGGAGGGCGGGGCGGGGCGGGGGCGTTTGTACCCACCAGGAAGAGGCGAGTGGTGGCGGTTTCGCTCTGCAGCGCTTCCACTGGGCTGGTGAGCATGTGCACCTGGGTCAGCAGCTGGACGTGCTGTCAGGGGGAAAATAGCATAAAATACAACCAGAGGATCACACTCTTAAAGACTGGAACCACAACCAATTTGGTAGCTGCAATTATTGACGGACCTGTGAGCTGAAAAGGTTAAACTAGGTAAAAGTTTCCAGTTCAGTGGTTCCCGGCCTCGGTGCTGGGGTACCCGTGTGTCTGCTGGTTTTCGTTCCAACCATAAGTGAGATACCAGAATCTTAAAAAGCTGTAAATTTTTCATAAATGGGTGCTTTTCGTGTTCAGGATTATTTACCCTCTTAAGCCACATTGTGTCAGAAATAGCTATGCATGCCATGAAGAACAATAGCCCACAGAACCACTGTTGTAGTCGGTAATTTGTGGACCATGCCTGCAATTCTCCTCTGCGGTCACCGGGGGGCGCCATACCTGCTGGACCTGCTGCTGGAGCTGCGCTTTCTGTGCGTGGGTGAGGATGAGGGCGCAGGGCCGGCCCAGGAGCACGGGGCCCCCGCCCTGACTCTCCAGCAGGTGGCGATGGCGCCGCAGGGCCTCCAGCTGCTGCTTCACCGTGCGGTGGCTCTCCGTCAGCACGGCGGCCGGCGGGTCCTCGAACCTGCGGCCGAACAGCCGTCAGTCACCCCGCCGCGCCGGCAGGTTCCCCACGGCGACCAGACGGCCCGCCCCCCCCCCCCCCCATGCTCGCTTTTCATTCTTTTTCATTTCCCTACTCTCGGCTGGGACAGTAAAACGAGTGTGAGTGTGCGCGAGTGTGTGTGTGTGTGTTTCAGGGTGTGGGTACATGTGCCCGTGCGGGTGTGCGTGCGCGCACGTGTGTGTGTGTGTGTGTAGCTCTATAGTTCAGTGCACTCAGCCTCCATTCTGTGGTGAGGAGGAGTAGCGCTGAAGGAGCGTTTCTCTGCCTCCCAACCCAAACAGACACAGCACAGCTCTGCTGCTCCATCCCAGAGAGAGGCTGACAGTGTGAGTGAGTCTGTACTGAGACTGCACTGAGGGTCTGTACTGAGCCTGCACTGAGAGTCTGTACTGAGCCTGTGCTGAGGTCTGTACTGGGACTGCGCTGGGGGTCTGTACTGAGACTGTGCTGGGTATCTGTATTGAGACTGTGTTGGGAGTCTGTACTGAGACTGTGCTGGGGGGGTCTGTACTGAGACTGTGTTGGGAGTCTGTACTGAGACTATGCTGGGAGAGTCTGTATTGAGACTGCACTGGGAGTCTGTACTGAGACTGTGCTGGGGGGTCTGTATTGAGACTGCGCTGGGGGTCTGTACTGAGACTGTGCTGGGTGTCTGTATTGAGACTGTGTTGGGAGTCTGTACTGAGACTGTGATGGGGGGTCTGTATTGAGACTGCGCTGGGGGTGTCTGTACTGAGACTGTGCTGGGGGGTCTGTATTGAGACTGCGCTGGGGGTCTGTACTGAGACTGCGCTGGGGGTCTGTACTGAGACTGCGCTGGGGCTCTGTACTGAGACTGCGCTGGGGGTCTGTACCGGATCGTCTGTGGGATGTTGAAACTGGGCGCCTCCTGGGGTGGTGTCTCTTCTTCCCTCTCCTCCTCTTCCTCGTGCCCTTCTTCATCCTGCTCCTGCACTAACAACTCATCCTGGAACTGCCAATGGGGGGGGGGGGGGGGGGGGGGGAGCGAGGTAAACGGAGAAATATAAAAACAATGCACAAGTTTCTGCAAATGAGCCAAATCATTTGAGTTTACTTTATTATTTATTGAGCTTTCCTTACACATTTGCCCAATAGGTTACCTGCAGTGCACTGTGGGAAATGAACTGGCACTCTGCTGAACTGAAGGTAATTTAATGAAAGGCTGTGGGTAGGGGAAATGGGGTTAGCGTCCAAAACCACAGAGACATTTACTTACCGTTTTAAAGAGCTCCTCCATCAGATCACTCACTTCCTTTTCTGGGAAAGAAAGGCAGAAATAGAGAGAGAGAGCGTAAGAGTAAGCCTTCATCTCGAAGAAACGCCAACTGACTGAAACTACTGCACTTAAATCTGCTCTTTTCCAAACAGCTGACATTCACCAGCGACTCCTCTCCGAAACGACCTGAAAGCTTTGTTTTTTCGCACCGCGGATGACTCAGCTTTGAAAAAGAGCACTGAAGCTTTTAAAACCGGAAAGGAGCCGACCGGCCGTCGCCATGGAAACTCACTGGTGATGCGAACGGCCCGGTCGTTACGGTAGTCCTCCAGGTCGGGCTCGTCGATGTCCGCCAGGAAGTTGTACTCAGGGTCATCGTCATCATCGCCCTCCTCTGTGTGAGTGAGTGAGTGAGTGAGAAAGAGAGAAAGAGAGAGAGAGAGAGAGAGAGAGAGAGAGTTTTAATTTTTAAATTAATTTTTGTATAGTTTTCTTAATTATTGTTAAATTTTATATTCACTGCTTCACCAAATTTACACTAGACATTACACCTGCTAACATGACTTGATGACTTCAAAACAACATAACATAATGAGGAGAACAGGACATTCAGCCAAACAATTTGTTTTTCTAATTTCCATTTATATCCCCACGGTCTACAAATAGAACTCTTGTAGTTTACTTTGTTTATCACCTTTATGAATTTAAAAGACTCAATAAAATCACCCCTGAGTCTCCTTTTACTAAGGTTGAAGAGATTAAGAATCTTGACTCTTTCCTCATAGCTTTTATCTTTCATACTAGGAGACAATTTGGCTGCCCTTCTTTGAACCTTTTCAAGAGCTTCTATGTCTTTCTTATAGTACAGTCCCCAGAACTGCATACAATACTCCAAGTTGGTCTAACAAATGTACTTCCTTGGATTTATACTCAATATCTTTGGCTATATATCCCAGCATCCTATTGGCATTTTTATTGCAACAGCACAGTGCCAAGAACCTGAAAGGTTTGGATCAACCATTACTCCGAAATCTTTTTCAAATTGAGCACGTTCCAATGTTGGTCGTCCCATAAAGTAAGCTTGGCCTTATGTTTTTATGTCCCATTTGTAGAACTTCACATTTAGCTATAATGAACTTCATGAATTTAATTAAAAGTTTCCACCCACTTTTGGATTTTGTTTAAATCTTTTTGGATTACTTTAGTAGACTCCAAACTATTAGCTGGGCCTCCCAGTTCTGTATATGCACTTTCAACTTCCTTATCAGATATAAACGAGGAATAGCAGTGGTCCCAGCACTGATCCTTGTGGGACTCCACACCCCATAGTACCCTGCTCAGATTAGATCCCTCCTACTACTACTTAGTGTTCTATCCTGTAGCCAGGTCTAAACCCACTCTGAAATACATCCTGTAATTCCTACTGTCTTCATTTTGCTAATAAGTCTCTTGTGCGGCACCTTATCAAAACATAAATGCAGATGGAGGCAGGTGAGCTCATTAAAACTGATTATGATCCCATAACCAGTTTCTCTCTCTCTACTGCTAATACTACTGGTGAGTGGGACCACTCCCACTCCATTACTCCCTAGCTCCTCCTGTTACCACCCAAGCCCCTCCCACTCCATACCTCCCTAGCCCCTCTCACTATTACCCAGGCCCATCCCATTCATAATTCCCTAACCCCTCCCACTGCCACCCAGGCCCCCCCTCACTCTCACACTCACCGTCGTTCTCCATATCAGAGGTCATCAGGCCCTGCAGCCAGTGGGTCCACTCCCTGTCCTCGGGGGCGGAGCCGCAGTCATACATGTCCGGGGTGATGTCGGGGGCCCGTAGCTCCGCCTCCAGCCTGCCGAGCGGGACGTCCCGGAGCGTGCGCTTGGAGCGGGTGCGGCAGGCCATCACGCTGGCCCCCTCGGCAGCACCGCTCAGAGCCTGAGGGAGACCGGACGGCTTTAGAATCAGCGTTTGGGTGCTGGTATTTATTATCGTGTTGGGGAGGGGGGGGTGGGGGGTGCAGGCGGGACCTGGTAGGGCTCCAGGCAGATGGGACTGATGGCGAGCTCCTCCTCCACGGCGTGGAGCTTCTCCATGAAGCTGCACTCGGGCGGGGCCCTGGGGGGGCGCTGGGGGCCTGCAGGTTTCGGGGGTGGTGGGGGGCCCATGGGCACGGCCTCCACTCTCAGGTGCCTGGACTTGCGCAAGCGCTGGGAGCGTGGGGAGGGAACAAAGAGGAAGAGAGGCGGGGTTTGTTACCATGGACACCGCTGAATCATAACGCATCATCTCTGTTCTATTGTGCAAATGTGGCGCTGACACACTGTGACACAAAACAAGAAAAAAGAAGATTATTTGTGTAATTGGCCAATGTCTGCAACTGCAATACCAGGTAAAGGTGTGCCACTCAGGTATCAAGGTGTATTAGAGGTTATAAGGTGGGGGTTCATCAGTGAAGCTCATGTGTCTGCCAGAGGGGTGCATTATCAGTTCAGGTGTGCTGAAAGGGTGTAATCTGGCTGCTCAGGTGTGTTACCTGTGCAGGTGATCTGGCTGCTCAGGTGTGTCACCTGTGCGGGTGATCTGGCTGCTCAGGTGTGTTACCTGTGCAGGTGTCTGGCTGCTCAGGTGTGTTACCTGTGTAGGACTGCAGCTCCTGTCCTCGTCGCCCTCGGCAACCATCCGGGCCAGGGCCCCTTTGCTGCCCCGTGGAGAGGAGGCAGTGCTCTCTATGTCACTCTCCAAAAACGTCTGAAACACCCCAGCATGCACCACAACAGTCACCACGGCACCGATGACACAGAAGCACCTAGAACACGCTTGGCTCACGAGCGACTACTTTTCCTGCATCCATAAAAGAATGTTTCTACACTGTCTGACAAAGGCTAAGACACAATTAGCATTCACCTCATGATTAAACGCAGTTCGGTGAGACACATTTTGGCGATTTACATTTTGGTGAACACCTGAACAAGTCAGTCAAAAGTTAAGAAAAAATATTGAGTCCCGTTTCACAGTTCCACAGATGCTGAAACATGATGTTACTCAAACACAACTGACTAAGCATTGAGGTAAGCTGTTAACAACTACAGCCTAATGAAAGGTCAAAGGTGATTCACCTCCTCAGCCGTCTCATCCTCCTCGTCTTCATCGGGGCGGTACTCTTCATCGGAGGAGTCCTCTTCCTCAAGAGGAATGTCAACAAACTGGGGGGCCTGAGGGTTGGGGGGGGGGGAGCATTTGGGAGAAGGAAAGAGGGACACTGGGTCAAAACAAGTTTGTCCATATCCAATACTCCCTTACTTGTGTATGGGTGGTGTGCCTTTCAATCCAATATTACTTCTATAAGTTCTTTCCGTTTCTAATGCAGAGTTGCACTGTGGGTAAAGCCCCCCCCCCCGGGCAGGAAGAAGGCAGGACACACCTTCTGCTCATTGGGTTTCTTCATTGGGGAGATACTCCAGTTCGGGATCACCTGAAAGACACAGCTTTAGTTAAACTGGAAGTGCACTGTCAGCGTCAACTCTGCTTGCAATCGAGCGTCTCTCAAGGCGCGTTGCATCTATGGAGCGCTGACACAGAAATAAACACGACCACAGCTCGTCTGGCCGCTTGCCGAGAGCAAAAGCACAGCCTCTGCAGGGGGAGATGCTGGGGTGCCGTCGCACGGGGAGAACTCACCACTCCTTTCTCAACCACTTCCTTTAGTTTGGAGCGCGTCATCTTGGGTTCCTGACGGAAACGAGGGAGAGGGGGGAAAAAGGTTTCCGAAATCATTAAATCATTCTCGGCTTTCGTGAACCACAAAATGTGTGCTTTACAAAATAAATTCTTTCACTCCTGTTAAAGTACATGAGAAACAACTGTGTGCTATTCCCCTCGTTCTCTGGAATTTTCCAAATTGAGGAAAAAGAAAAAAATGAACGAGACTCACAAAGACGGGAATGGCCTCCGTCTCGTTGATGGCGGCTTTCATCATGGCCACCACGTGCTCGTTAGTGATGACTTCCTGCGGGGAAAGGGGAGGGGAGGCAGTGGCGCAGAGGTTAAAGAAGTGGACTACTAACATAAGGGTTCCAGGCTCAATTCCCATTCACTTAACTCTGCTTAAAAGCACATAACAGCCACTCCAGTCCAGTCTACTCCAGTCCAATCCAGTTCAGTCCAGTCCACTCACACTTACACTTACAATGCAAGTGACTTTGAGTCTGCTAAAGGATCAAAGTGAAATTATGACTGACCAGACAGGAAGTGGAATGAGTGCTTGAGTAAGTGAGTGAGTGAGTGAGTGGGTGAGTGAGTGAATGTGTGAGGGTAACTGAGTGACTGGGTGAGTAAGTGTGTCAGCGATGGTGAGTGAGTGAGTGGGTGAATGTGTCAGTGATGGTGAGTGAGTGAATGAGTGAATGTGTGAGGGTAACTGAGTGACTGGGTGAGTAAGTGTGTCAGTGATGGTGAGTGACTGAGTAAGTGAGTTAGTGAGTGAGGCTGAATGAGTGAGTGAGTGAGTGTGTTAGTGATGGTGAGTGTGAGGGTGAGTGAGTAAGAGATGTGAGTGAGTGAGTGAGGCTGAGTGAGTGAGTGAATGACTGGGTGAGTGAGTGAGTGAGTGAGTGAGTGTGCGAGGGTAAGTGAGTGAGTGAGTGAGTGTGTGGGGTAAGTGAGTGACTGAGTGAGTGAGTGTGTCAGTGACGGTGAGTGAGTGAATGAGTGAATGTGTGAGGGTAACTGAGTGACTGGGTGAGTGAGTGAGTGAGTGAGTGAGTGAGTGAGGGTGAGCGAGTGACTGGGTGTGTGAGGCTGAGTGAGTGAGTGAGTGAGGCTGAGTGAGGCTGAGTGAGTGAGTGAGTGAGTGAGTGAGGGTGAGTGAGTGAGGCTGAGTGAGTGAGTGAGTGAGGCTGAGTGAGTGAGTGAGTGGGGTAAGTGAGTGACTGAGTGAGTGAGTGTGTCAGTGACGGTGAGTGAGTGAATGAGTGAATGTGTGAGGGTAACTGAGTGACTGGGTGAGTGAGTGAGTGAGTGAGTGAGGGTGAGCGAGTGACTGGGTGAGTGAGGCTGAGTGAGTGAGGGTGAGTGAGTGAGTGAGTGAGTGAGTGAGTGAGGCTGAGTGAGTGAGTGAGTGAGGGTGAGTGAGTGAGTGAGTGAGGCTGAGTGAGTGAGTGAGTGAGTGAGGCTGAGTGAGTGAGTGAGTGAGTGAGGTTGAGTGAGTGAGTGAGTAAGTGACTGGGTGAGTGAGTGAATGAGTGAGTGAATGGGTGAGTGAGTGAGTGAGGCACAGGTGGCGCTGGGCTTGCTTCCCCGTATTGGACTCACATGGATGATGTTGCGCACGTTGGCGGAGGTCAGGTTGTGCTGGCGGGACTTGCTCTCCAGCTCCCTGTCCAGCTGGCTGTCAAACTCCACCTCAATCTGACTCTCCTCCGGGCCCTCCGACTCCCCCTCCTGACCCGAGCCGGAGCCTTCGGCCCCGCCCTCCTCCCCGCTGGCCCCGCCCCGCTTCCTCTTCACCCCGCCCTTCCTCCTTCGCCTGCGCCGCCTCCCGCGCTGCTCGTCCTCTACGAACACAACAAATAAAAATATTGATAAATTACTGAAATAAATTAAATAATATTATTTATTCATCCAATAACAAGTGAAAGCAATGGATCAGGAACAGTGCCAATATCTGCCTGTACACACGCAGACAGTGATAGTGAAGGATCTCACCCAGGGTAATGATCAGGCTCATGTCACTGTCCTCCTGGGCCAGCAGAGGGCGCTGTGATGGGCTGCCTGATGGCTCAGGCTCCTCATTTTGAGCATCACCTGGAGGCGGAGCTATGCCTGCCTGGCCTGAGATACAAATATTCAAAACATTTTAAGAGCACACCTCCATTCGAATCTGAAAACATGTTTACCCTGTCATGGGTTAAAATATAAAAATGAGAATTTAGGGAGGGATATTCAAATAGTGTATGGCTTCCAAGACAACACATTTGAATAAATTAGACCTTTCCGAGACACTGTTACAAACTCAAGTTCTTTCTGTGTAAAATAAAGCTAAACTCTTTCACACTTTCAGATATGAAAATTAGTCATACTAACGTAAATAAGGAAAACTAGCAACATAACAAATAAATGACTATTTCTTGTCAGGATCTTCATAAACACTGCTCTGTTAGTCTTTCTGAGAAAGAATACAACTCCATTTTTCATCATTTACTCATCGTATAATAGCATCGGAACACTAAACCAAGTACAGCAATTGACTGGAGACCTTGTACTCAAACAGCAATATATTCACTCTCACCCACAATTTGTAGATGCAAAAACACATTTACTTACTATACATAAACACTTTAACTGAGTTTTCCTGCCCCTATCAGAACCCTTAATTATATTACCGGGCCTCCTCTGTGCTCCCCCTCTCCATTTCTCCTCTCTCCTTTAGTGTCTCTCCTCCTTACCTGCAAGGACCTCCCCGCCAGGCTCCAGAGGCGGACACTTGAACCTGGCCGACCGCCGGGCAGGAGGGGGCACATCGCAGACGATCCCCTGGCCCCTTTCCCCGGGAGCCGCGGCCGCCGCACTCTTATCTGTGTCTCCGCGCGGTGCATTGTGGGACACTGGAGGTCCGGTCTCAGGCTCCTCCTCCTTCTTTCTGGCTTTGGGCCTGGGAGGGCTCGAGTTAGGAGTGGCAGTTCGGCGCTTCTTGGCGAGGCTCATTGTCTATGCGTTCCTGTGGAACCACAGAGAGAGGGAGCTCTAGTTATGGACCAGCTACATTTTAAAACAGAGACACACAGGCATTCAGCAACTACATTCACAAAAGACCCGCACGCAACATTTGAGCTATGATGAGACAATACGCATATTGCCTTCATGCAAAATAGTGTAATGTGATGATAGCAGTCTAATATACCAAAAAACTAAGACCAGCTACACAAACGGTTTATTGCTAATAATCGTTTCACACCCCATTTACTATTCAATGATTATGCTAACTGCACTAAGTCACTAAGCTAATAGTAGTACAGTTTTCTCCAATTCGTAATGGTACATTGTTCCATATTTATGCATTGCTACATTGTTACTGGACATTCCATCGCCTCATCGCGGTAGAACTACTGCTTATTTAACCCTTATACGGTCTATGATTTGACCCACTTGAATGCAGCTGTACACTTTACGAGTCGATCTGGATAAGAGTGTCTGATAATGCAATCTTTAGCAGGATTACAGTCATTACGCCATAGTTAGCAATTTGTTCAGAGGTATAGCCCAGCTCACATACCCAGATCACCAATCACACTAAACACATGTTCAGGGGATTCACGTCTGTTGTCACTGAAAGACTGCGAGCGACAGGCGAAAACATAAGCAACAGCATTTACTGTTTAACACTCAGCATTTCTGAGAAAAACCCGTCATTTTCCGCTTATTATTATGATGTCGATTTATCTGCCATATGGACTTGACGGACAATGCCGCTAGTAAGACTGAGTTTATACTGCAAGAACAACAATAAACAGCGATTATGCATCCTGCTATAAACGTTCCTAATATCAAAGCATGAATCATAGGCCCATTCGTCAAGCAAATCCGTGTTTGATAACAACATAATTAGCTACATCACACTAACGTGCAGAGAGCATATGTTATTATATTACATGTACGATACCAAAATCGCGACCTATAATGTATAAAATGTACAATATTGTTTAAAAGCAAACATTTCACATACACTAGAAAACGAACTTGTGAACGTAACAATACATAGCAGGCATGCCACTTCAGCAATTTACGGCAGACTTCTTAAACAAACCTTCCTACCTAAAGTAAAACTGATGGCGAACACTGTCGGATTGATAACATAGGATAGGAGCCTTGTATAGTCTACTGATCACTGTGCTAATGTAGCACAAAGCGGCCTACATCAACCAAAAAGCTCTGCATTTTGGCGTCTGAAAATGAAATATGCTGACAGTCTACAGTTACATTATTTACAAGGTAACTAACGTTATGCGATAATAACGTTAGCTAGCGATGGTCCCATTCGTAGTTCATCAGCTCAACTCGCTTGGGTTAACTAACAGCAGAAGGCTACGTTGAGTGCTGACTAGCGGTCAAAAGTGACGGCTAGACAGATTCAATTCAATTCATTAATTAATACAATTAGTGTTTACCCGTCGATTCTACTCGCCGGTTGGCTGTGCGATTGTAAAAATATTTCATACCCGCCAAGAAGTAGTAATCCCCTCCATTGATAAACAGTAACATATTTTGAAGTCGCACAATTTCCGGGTGTTGCACTTAAACCCTTCCCCTCGCATTGCCCAATCAAAACCAAGCTCCGTTGACTGTTGAGAACTGCTCACTCATGACAAGGCTATAGCTTGCCAATACTCACTTGTAGAAATACACATGTAATGTTTTGCTTTTCTGCCACGAATAACATATGAAAGTGGTTCTGTCGTAAGAGAACGTTTAGCCTATCTTTTTTGACTGAATTGGCCTAACGTGAATTTATTGTCCTTCACGTGTTATTTAAAAAAATCACTATGATATATTCACTATCTTAGTTTTTTCTTATGAAATCTGACGCTTTTAAAATCGGTCATTTGAAATATAAGGCCTACTTTTTACTCTTTATAAAATGCACGTGGTCCTCCTCATCCTGCAGGTGTGCTCACCGTTCATGCTTCCTTGCGGTTGGCTGGCCCCGCGCCGACCGACGGACAGCGACCGGCAGAATCCAATAAATGCCAGTGACAAAACAACACCCATATTATTTTTGAAATGTCTGTCAGGCCTGGTCGCAGTTAAAAGACTGCTTTTATCGAGAGGAAGTGCAAACAGAAAATAGTCTCGTTTTTTCTTTTTGGTCCTAGAAGCAAAACAGAAAATGTATGCATCCAGAAATTGCGCTTTTGATGAAGACAGAAGTTCAGCTACCGTAAACTGCGACCTGGAAAACAACGAAAACAGGTTCTTAGGATTGCCATCCCTCCATGAAACCCAAAACTACGTGAGGAGTCGTCCAACCGCACTGCGAGATGTAGTTTTGACTCCTGATCGAGTTCTTAAGTTTACAATTCCGTCCTTCGGTCCACTCTCGCGACGGACATACAGCCCGCAGCCTCCATCTAATCCAGAGGTGTCCGAAATTGGGCCCAGTTGTTTTACCAGGGAATGGATACCGCGCTGTTCGCTCTCCCCCGGCCCAAGTCCTAAACGACCCAGGCCCACAGCGCTTTCCAACAAGGACCAGTCTAGCCCAACGACACGCGCGGCAATGTCTCTACCTGTTCCAAAAATCACCACCCCGTATGGCTTCCAGGCCCTCGGAGAGAGCCCGGGCGTCTTTCGACGGGAGTCGTTATATTTCCCAGACAGAGCAAGCGCTCAATCTTCCGGCACGGGGAAGGGGAAGCTTCATCCCTTACGCTCCCCGTCCTGCCTCACGCCCCGCAAGCCCTCGTACCAGCTCATGGACACGCAACCAAATTCTGGAGATGAGGCCATCTTGCCCGCGTCTGAAGCCCCGGCGAAGCCGAGTCCCGACCACCGCGTCTCCGTCTTTGCATTGGCAAGAAGACGACTGCAGCCTCGGCTCAAGAAGCACCTGGCTACTGTAAAAACACTGACCCCCGCTTGTCTGAAGAGAGGACGCAAGGATGGTTGTAGCTAACGAGGGGCTGGAGAATAGACCGTTTGATAGCTACATTCATATTAATTGGTGCGGGTGCAAAATTAATTCTTATCCGTTTGTGCTTTGTTATTGTGCGTCAGGAAATGAACCTTATTTTACGTGCTCTAATATTTATGTCCACTTATTTTATTTTTTTTTAAATAAAGTTTTAATTCAGTTTAAAACAAAAAAAAACTGTTTTTTATTGGTTGGCTCTCCTGCAGTAGGCTACTGTGTAGACTGACTGGTATAAAGTGCTTACAGCTGTGTGTGTGGGTCCCAGAACACGGGGCCTTCATATGAAAAGTCACGTGCGTGCAGGTGAAACGCCTAAGACTCGGGTCGCATTTTGATTATATCAAATTTGGGGAGAAAAGGGAGATCAGTTGTGAACATTGCTAGTGTGGGACGTGATCCTACCTGCTCTTCAGCATGCATTCAAGAAAGGTGAAATTGCCTAAACAGTGAGCTTCACTCCCTCATTCTGCAACTCTTAACCTAGCCATACATTTTTTTTCCACCTTTATTTTCTCATTCATTTTTCTGCCAATTTTGAATATCCAGTCACCACTGTAGTGTCATTGATTTGGGGAAAGCACATTCTAGAATGCATGACTTGACAATGCAACCAGATTCTGTTTCCGTTTCCTCTGCAAGTGCCCCAGCTGAGCTGTGCCGTCATTTTCCTGAAGGACTGTACACCTTGTGGTGCAGGCTGACTGCAGTTGTCTGGTTGGCCAACGAATGCCCTCCTGACTCAAATCCTCCAATCATAGGTGATGCTTGGCCAGCTGAGTGTTCCACTGTGGGACTCAAGGCTGCAGTCAGCACTTGCTTTCCAGACCCCTAGGAGCTGTCAATCAGGAACTAGCACTTTAACTGAAATGTAACAGAATCAATTTTATGCAAAGAATTTAATTAAGAATTTACACACAGGAATTAAAACAGTTTTTAAAATATCTGTCCTCAGTCTGACCCACAGCATATCTACGGTCGTGAAAATGAGTAGTATTTCAGACACACAACACCACTGTAATTTAACATGTTTTATTTATTTTTTTGGCCTTTTTTTATTAATATATTTATGTTCTTTATATGAAAATAGGTCAATAGAAAGAAACTGGTGTTTAAAAACCTCTCGGCCGTCACATCGTAAGTCCGTTTCTCTGTTGGTCGTTGTAGTCCCCTTTGTAATAAAATGAACCGACTGATTCCTGTGATGTCTCTTACTGGCCCACCCGTAACCATGGCGACAACCCAAACAGAGAGCATCATGATTTTTGGCTCAAATTTGCCCGCCTTTCCCCAAAACAAAAACAAAGACGACCTGCAATTTCCACTACAAACAGCAGCTTTGATCCCATTACCACAATATCCTGTAAAATTCATTATTTTTTTTAACCAGAAGGACTGTTTTCCCCATGAAAGTGTAACTATGTACCTGGCCACTTCTAGTCGACTCTCAGTTAAAAGCATTTTAAGGTATGAAGCGGTGTCCCCACCCCGCCCCAAGTCATTTGCCTGAACCAACACGAGGTGGGTCTCGAGGACCAGAAGGGTTCTTAAACTTCACGGAGCGGTAACGGCAGACGTCCGCACAGGGACACACCGCAGGAAGTGGGAGGGCGGAAACAGGGCACACTTCCTCTCCTGCCTCGTGAAATCTTGCTGCATGATCCCCTCTGCGTTGGCAGAAGCTTTTCAAGTCTGTCAGTCGAGTCTGTCCCTAAAAGTCTGTGCCACAGTGACTGGAGTTCTTTCGGCACTCTCAGCCCTTCCTCTTCCCAGCCACACCCACAGATGCAGAGCAGCCAATCAGCAGAGAGGGGTGGTGAGGGGAAGGTGGGGCATGTTTCCACGGCTGGTTTCCAGCCAGTAGCAGCAGCGGCAGTCTTGAGCGGAAGCTCCACCCCCTCCCCCCGGTGGGCGTGTCTCCAGTGATGTCACAATGGCAGGAATAAGGGGTGGGCGTGCCTCAGTCGCTGTCCGAGCCCACAGCTGATGACCCTTTCCTCTTCCTCTTGGGTGCTTTGGGCTTGGAGTCTTCCTCTTCCTGTGATGAAGAGAAGACACAAGCTCGGAAACGGCAACGGACAGATAACTACAAGCAGTTACCACTACCAAAGAAATTAAAGCTGCTAGCAAAAAATGTATTATGAACTCTCTCAACACATGCACATGCACACACAGGACACAGGCACGCACGCACACAAACACAGGACACACACACGCACACACAGGATACACACACGCACACACACAGGATACACACACACACACACAGGACACACACGCACACACACACACACACACACAGGATACACACACACACAGGATACACACACACACACACAGGACACACACGCACACACACACACACACACACAGGATACACACACACACAGGCACGCACGCACACAAACACAGGCACGCACGCACACAAACACAGGACACACACACGCACACACACAGGACACACACACACACACGCACACACACACACACACACAGGGGATCCACGGCGTTTTGGGGAAACCCACCGAGGCGCTGCTGGAAGCGCTCTCCTCCTCGTTGCTGGCAGGGGGCGCCGCACCCTTGCGTGACCGAGGGGAGGACGCCGCCGCCTTGCGCCGTGTCTTGGGCGGCTTGGAGGAGGAGTCCTCATACTCCTCAGCCAACGAGAAGAGGTCGCTGAACCTGGGGGGGGGGGGGGGGGACCAATCACAATGCAGTCTTTTGCTTACACGCTTGCTGTGTGACCACACTACGATTACCCGCTACACACAGATCCTGGATCAGCTTAGTTCTATTTCACATGGTAAAAAAGTTCCAGGATCAGGCTGTTGGGGGCAGAGATTGTCAGATTGTCAGCTGATATAGCCACTCAATAGATTACTGATAGTGGTCAATAAAAAATAATAAAGGCAATTCACCAACCTTAACATATGCCTGAGACTCCCACTCTGGGTCTTATAGGTATACTACGCAGGATTTCTTTCCTTGCTTTGCTCCAGTGTTTACAATCAAAAACGGCTCCTCCTCCATTATTAACCCCACCTACACCCCCCCAAGGTGACTAAGCTCATGCAAGAAAACAGCCAGCTATATCGTTTCGGGAAGAAACCTATACTTATACAGGATAGTAGGATTTCACGGCAACTGGTGGACTCACCCCAATTAGCTACCTAATGATAGCTAGCTAGGAAATATGAGCCAAGAAATGGATTGGAATCTCATTCTCCAGCCTCAAGTTGTCGCTTTGTCAAAAAATATCGGACCCAGAGCAAATTATCTGGCCGTTAAGGCCAGCTAAACATAACTGAATTATAATGGTGGTGACCAAACATTGGCGAACGCTGGCCAGCCACCTGGTTAGCATTAGGTTAGCCACCAAGGCAACCCAATCTCTCTAGCACTAACCAGCCGACTCCTCTCCTTCTTCTTCAATTGGCCACATGCTTTTCAGACACAGCCCACAAAGAAAAAAATGTTCACGCCCAAAAGCATCCCAAACCCTTTTTAGGATAAAATAAGCAAGGACTGAGCAGAAGTGCACACAGGCACAGATTGCCAGTGCATCATAGCAATGACTGGGCATGGTTGTTTTACACTTTAAAGGTGAAAATCCTTCATAGTGTGCTTTTAAGAATGCTCAGCCACAGATGCTGTGTTTCCTTCAGTGCTCTGACACGAGTGACAGTCGCTCCCTGGTTTGGTTTTGGGTTTTTTTTGACCCGGCCCTCCCGGGTCTCGGGCCGGTCGCGGGACACTCACCTCATTTTGTGGGCCTCGTCACAGCTGGCCTGAACGTGCTGCAGGGCCTGCAGAATGGGCGTCTGCGCGAAGACTGCGACAGAGGGGGAGGGAGGGAGGGAGGGAGAGAGAGGAGAGAGGGAGGAAGGGAAGGAGAGAGGGAGGGAGGGCGGGCGAGGAGAGGGAGAAGGGAGGGGGGAGGGAGGGAGAGGCGAGGGGGAGAGGAGAGGGAGAAAGGGAGGGAGGGAGGGAGAGAGGGACGGAGGGAGAGGAGAGAGGAAGAGGAAGAGGAAGAGGAGAGGGAGGGAGAGAGAGGAAGGGAGAGAGGGACAGAGGAAGAGGAGAGGGAGCGAGAGAGAGAAAGGGAGAGGGACAGAGGGAGAGAGAGAAGGAAGAAGGAGGGAGAGAGGGAAGAGGGAGGAGAGAGAGAAAGGGACAGAGGAACAGAGGAGAGGGAGGGAGGGAGAGAGAGAGAGAGGGAGAGAGGGAGAAGAGATAGGAGGGAGAGAGGGAGAGGAAAGAAGGGAAAGAGAGAGAAAGAGGGAAAAAGGGAGGGAGAGAGAGGGAGAAAGAGAGGGATGGAGATAGGGCCTTTAACAACTACCTTCTGGAGGCCAAACATTTTTCCATGTAAAGCAATGCAGAAATGGGACGTACAGCAGGCCGTATGTGTGAACACAGAGCATATGATTCATGTTCCGTAGGCAGAATTTCACATACAAAAAAAACAAAACAACATTTCTAGTGTGAAATAAATTCTCGATAGAGTACCTTCAACTCTGGCCCTCACTGGACTTAATAATAACTCCAACTGAATTAACGTGGGGAATTTTGCTGTGTGATGCTCCTCCTCAGGGTATTCATGTTGTGCGTGTGTGTGTGTGTATGTGTGTGTGTGTACGTGTGTGTGTGTGTGTGTGTGTACACGTGTGTGCGTGTGTGTGTACACGTGTGCGTGTGTGTGTGTGTACACGTGTGTGCGTGCGTGTGTGTGTGTGTGTGTGTATGTGCGGGCGTGTGTGTGTGTGTGTGTGTGCGTGCGGCGCTCACAGTTGTTCTTGATGTTGCTGAGGTTGAGCCGCAGGTTGTCCATGTGCTCCAGGATCTGCTCGAGGGTCAGCTGGGCCAGCTTAC